>NW_026928669.1:0-349546 GCF_032062105.1 Saccostrea cuccullata | reverse complement strand
TGATTTGAAAAGGGTTTAAGAATAAAGAAATTTGAACATTAGATTACAATAATAGCAAGTTTTTGAGAAAAAAAGCGTCAGTGTCACTCAGGATTACCTCAGTAGCCACAGTATTAAACCTCAGAGCTACTCAGTACCAGCTCAGTGGCCTCAGAATGACCTCAGTACCCCTCAGTACTTCTAAAGTAGCAACAGTGCTAACCTCAGTGCTCCTCAGTAGCACAACAGAATGCACAGTGAACTGCAATGAATATGGCGTTAGAAAGCAAATGATTTTTTAAACTCAAATGCGTGATGATACAGCTTAATAATCTTTTGAAACTGAATAATATGTCCTTGGCTAAAAGTGAAAAAAATCTATGCTGAAATACTGAATAATAGCTACAATTCCCATCCACAGGTCGTTATCTCCCCCCCCCCGTCCCAAATGAAAAAGAGTTTGGGCATTTTATTTATTATTATTGTTTTTTTCTCTTTGCTCTTCGGACTTCTTTCTGTGAAGAAGAAAATTAATAGTTTCCCCTAAAGATCATCTTGGAAATGAATAATATGTCCTGCCATGAAAATAAACCTAACTTGAAAAAAAAATGCCCCCCCCCTTCTAGATCAAAGGTCGTCCCCTAACCCATAGTAAAAGCAGTTTATGAAGTTTTTAAACAGGATAAACAAGTATAAAAATGTTTTGTTAACCAGTCAAAAATATACTTTTGATGATTGGGGGAGTTGCATAGAATTACAAATTGTCTGTGAATCAAATATAAAGTTAACGGTTTATCATTTCTCTGAACTAAGATACATTATGATTTAACGTTATAGCAGTACAATTAATATTACATCTGTCCAACAGTATTTTATTCATAAAGAAAATAATTTTCTGACCCCCCCCCCCAAAAAAAAAAAAAAACCCACACAATTAATTAAAGCACAAAAGCAGATTATTCGAACAGGGCCAGCAGATTTTTACAACAGATTATTATTGATTAATTAAACTTTGGAAATAGCAGATCTTTTGCGTAGATCCTAAGGCATATTTGATTTGAAATGCCTGGATCTACGCAAAAGATCTGCCATTTCCAAAGTTTTACCATCAACATCTCTAAAATCTCATTTTTTTAAGAATGGTATTGCAAAGTAAATTAGATTTTGTCCGTCATCTTCTCTGAAAAAAAAGTCACTGGAAAATACAATTTTGACTGACACTTGAAAAGTTCGGATTGTTAAATATGGTTTAGAAAATTTACATTTAGGAGCAAGGAAATAGTTGACTAAAACAACAAAAGAGTGTCTTTACATGTTTGTAGCACAATTCTCTACGTACAATAAGACTTGCACTCAACATGGAAAGTGTATAGTCGTTCAATATTCTTAATTGCATACCTTTATATCAATAAAACCTGAAAACCGTACTTATAAGCATTTTCACATTATGCATCAAGCTAAAGGGAGAATGTAATACCAGTTTCAATAAAATACATTTAATATACAGGGATAGAGGTCAGGATACAACATTTACATTAACAGTATTCCAATACCTGAGTATAAATGCATTATTAACAAGCTAATTCAAAGAATATGTGTCCCCTTCTTAAGGAGATAAGAACTTGTGTAGATTAAGAGTGGTGTGTGTGTGTTGGGGGGGGGGGGGGGTCGGAGGGTGGTGGGGGTAGCGGATGGGACACTTAAGGAGGGGCGGGCGGTACCATAGAGAGTTATGATATAAAAAAGCTTACCTAAATGCTTTTTGAGATATCGCTCAGAAATGAGAGGTTTACATACAAATAATGTTTTTTTTACCTTGACTTTTTTAACCTAGAAATAAATAAGGGTCTTTTTACGCCAAAGCGAGTTATGGTATAAACTCAAATTGAAAAAGATCGTAGACTTCTTAGATATCCCATGATAATAAAATGTTAAAACAGACAGAGGGAGGGGGCATATTTTAATGGACAAAAAACAAAAAAAATGCCTATTTTCTCCCAATTTCAAAGTGATTTACAGCTAAAGCAGTGTATTTTATTAATATATATATATGTTTTACTTATTTGCTTAAAACATGAGAAAAAATACACGGAACATTTAATTATATCCAAGGTTTTTTTCAAAATATGGTGATGCTTGAAAGTCCGATTTCAATGGAAAATATCATCGACTACCCCCACCCCCCTTATTTCAAGAGTTGGAATAAGGGATAATATTATACTATTTAGGACTGGTATTAAAATAATGAATCAAATACCATTGAACTGATTTTTGTATTAAAAATAGATTTTACTACTAAATTGCCATTAATATTGAATAAAATGGTCGCAAAATGAAGGCGGGAATTGAGAGTTAGCGTGCGTAGTTCTTTATATACCATTGTGACCTTGAGCTTTGTATATGGATCCTGATTGTATCTACGTATTGTACTTTTCTAGGATTTTTTAAAAAAGCATAAGTTTGTAACCATGGTAACATGAAAACTAAATATGAAAACCAAGTGGTACTTTGTAGTTTATATTAGAACTATATATGGACTTTCAAAGCAATGTATTCATTTTTTCCCAATTATCCGCAAAAATTTATACCAGGCTTTTCAAAAGAGTCTGAAATCTACAATTTTCCCCAATAAAAATCCTACCTATAAACGAGGGAAATTTTTTCTATGAGGTAAAATTACTGAAATACTAAAAATTTTCTAAAGCACTGTAAAATGATGTATTTTTGCAGAAAGGTAAAGTCATGTTAGTAGATTGTTCCATCAAAGACTTTAAATAAGTCAAAAAATGGTCATTTTTCATCAAAATTTAGCGATTTTTAGGCCATGAAAAATGTATGTTGGTTGCCATGGTAACCATAGACCATAGCAACCATTTTATTATGAATTTTAGTTACATACATCAATTCAGGAATGTATGCCAAGTTTCATAAAAATCCAAGACCATGCGTGCCACACTCCCTATATAAGAGTTTAAATGCTTACAGAGAATGGCTATTAACTTTTTTACCATAAAATATATATTTAAAACAGTATGAACTATCCCCAAAATTATTTTTATCAGTTTTGCTATGTGTCTTAAAGTCAATAAAACATAATCAGTGATAATTTGTTGAAATTTCGCAAAATTGCATCGGTTGTTATAAGTCATTGTTGCCAAGGACGGTACCCATTTTTGATGCCCATTATATAATTTTTGTTTATTGAAATCTACATGTTCACCTGTCTACAAAACAGGCATTGGTTGCTGTAAACTTCACATATTTCAGTCAATATATTTTTGGGATATTAACAAGTTTTACAGCTGCTTTAATGAAGCTTTTAATTTTACTCTTGTTTACTGATTCTTGACCATTCATTTTCAATGCATTGTCTCGAATAACCCTTGTTTTCCATCTTCCCACGATGAAATAATGCGATGAAAAGTGGTCACACAAACTGTTATCAATTCATTAATGATTCAATAATGAGAGAAAGTCAAGCTTTATTCCCCATTTTCAAAAGGTGAGTTATTTCCCCTGAAGGGAACTCTTTTACTGTGTTTAATACGCATGCGCTATAAATAAAGTCACTTCCGCGGACGTTCTTGATGTAAACATGTTCATGGTGTAATGCCTCTGTCATATGGAAAAATGTTATTGTGTTTGTGAATAAAAAGAAATCGTAACTGATTCGTATTTTTTTTAAACTGCCTACTCATAATCTTTTTCTGGATTTGTATTAATCTGTATAGTACTATAATAAGGCGCTGTGTGAGCCCCCCCCCCCCCCTTTACAAAAAAACCCGAAACAAATTACTGATAAAATGCTGATACATATTCGAATAGCCTATTTAAAAAAAAACCAAAAGCTTATTTTCGGTATTGGAAGTTCTGCAGACGGATCATCATTATTAATTTTACAAAATGTGCGGAACAAATTTTTAGTTATAAAGTTTTTACGAATTAATCTAGCCTGCTGCAGCCATATTTTCTCTGTATCTCTTGGAATTTTTTGGAGACTGATGACATGTCCATCTACAGTTTTACCTTTGAAACTGCTGCATATATATACAGCAGTAGTTCGTCTTTCGCGACCGATACCAAGAAACTGCGTTTTTGCTCGATTGTATGTCATAACATAGAACTTTTACTTACAAGAACACATTTTGGTGACAATTAAAGGCCTATTTCATTTGAATTAATTGTATTTCTAGAATTTTTTATTTGTAAAATAATTGATTGACTGTATAGTATTAAAACTTTGAATGGAATTCTAAATGAATAATTTAATCTCATGTGCTCATGTAACGAAGAAAGACTAATATTATTAAAATAGCATCGACCTGAATTCGTGTTACATATGTCATATAAAGTCCGAGCTGCATTTAATCAAAGTTTTAGTGTAGGATCTAAGCATATGTACATGTATATTCCCGAGTAAAATACACATTTGTTTCAGATCAGAGAATTGAGAGCAGAAACACGAAATTGATACAATAATATCCTAGAGTATTTCTAATAATTACCGGAAAACATTCTTTTCTCAAGTGTTATTTATTTTTTTAAAATCTTTTCAGTGTAAGTACATGTATTTATTTTTATAAGTTATTCTTTTTTACAAAGTGTGTAAAAAACAATATCAGAGAGAGAGAGAGAGAGAGAGAGAGAGAGAGAGAGCTCATGTAACCCGTGTAACTGACAAACACGTACATCTGTGAAAAAATATATGTCACAATTAGTAATTCTAATAATTTTTAATTTCCACAACTCTTGTTCAAAATCAACTGTTCAACCCATTTACATATTCTTTCTCTGTACCTGTACGCACGGGGGGTCAAGGGGCCTCGCCCCACCCCCACTTTTTTTCCCAACATTACTTCTTCTATTGAAAATGTTCATTGATAGACAGGTTGCCCCCCCCCCCCCCAGTTTATACTAGGTAAAGTTATATAAGGGAAATGTAGTATTGTATGCCAAGGAACTGATACTGAAATAAGTAGCTTTTTCGACTTTGGGCAAGGTTTTTCTTTGCTTGTCAACTTTTCCAGGTAAGAAAAAAATATTTCTTTGGCTACCCCCCCCCCCCCCCACTTTTAAAGAAGATGCCACGTGCCTGGTTAATTCGTATAGCTTTCTGGAAAGGGGGGGGGCTAACAAACCCTTTATAAAATAATTTATTACCTTAAAAAAATGCAAACTGTTTCCTTATTTTAAAATGTTTAAATGCAGCGTGTAAGTCGATCACTATTTTGCTGGATTATTGTAATGCGTAGTCCGCGGAAGTTATGCTAGTGTAGAAGAGTTCCGATTTTGAGGGGAGATAAATCACTTTTTAAAATGGGGAATGTCATATGACTACTTTGTTGTATGCCATCGAGCTAATGACATTATTTCATGAACGTCCCTCGTATAAAAGGTAACTTAGAATTAAAATATCTATATATTTGAAAATTGATACATTCTCTCAATTTACTATTTCTTTCCAAGTTTCAGTATTTTCATATTTTGAAATTTTTTTTTGTTCTCTTTGTAACAGATAAGTAATTATTTATTTATCATTATTATTATTTTCAATTATTATTGTTGCTTTGAACCTTTTGGATTTCATATTTTTATATCTCTAATTCAGAATTTGTCTGAAATCTCAAAAATAAATTTTGTATTTTCAAATTTTGAAATTTATTTATTTCCTGTTCTCTTCACCCTACTCCCTAATATTCCCTGTCTGTTTTAGGCTAGGAATTATAATTTAAGGTACAGTATCAAGTATACTAGTATTTGAGAACAATGTCTCCACATTTACCTACCACATTTTTTAAAAAATGAAGATATGTTGAAAGAGTTTATCGAATTGATATTTTAAAATCTTTTTCGATCAACATCACAAAATTTATATCACTGACCCAAACTGGCAGATAATAAAAAAAAATTGATGTTCTACTTTCCTATTTGTAACATTATGTGTCCAGTGGCAAGGAGCCTGTTAAGATAGCATAAAAAGAATGCAAAAATGAATGAACAAAAGTCAATAATTAATCCCTTATAAAAAATTATATTTGTTTTTATTTCCTCCTCCTACGGGACTTCTTTCATTCTGGTGTTCGTAACTAAACCTAAAACGAAAAAAAGATGCTGGCATTATAATGAAGAAAGGTACCTCTTTCAAATTGGTTAATATCAGGGCCCCAGGGTCAGGGGTATCGGGGGGGGGGGGGTACTTTGTCTAAAAATAAATTAATGCTTTGAAATCTGCTCTTTGATAAATAATGGTGCCTCTTTCAAAATTATGTATTTCATGGCTTTCGGATTAAAACACAAACCAAATTCAATTGCTAGAAAGTTGTTACATGACACTCAGGTGACCTATAAATCCCTCTTTGTTTCATTAACTTGTTTGTCAATAGCATGATTCATTTTGGATATGATCTTAAATGATTTTAAGTGAGTGTGAGTATGTATACGCAAAACACGAACTGCAAATAGTCGCCAGCGTAGCGCAGTGGTTACAGCGTCTGCTCTAGAGTGAGTCGCGAAGTAAAAAGTTGATCCTTACGTCGCAAGGTTCACAACCCACTGTGGGACGTGGAGACCGGTCATCCGGATGAGACAGGATAAAACGAGGTCTCCTGTCGCAGTAGGTGCTAGTTCCCTTCTCAAGGGGCCTGAGTGCCGAGTGTAGGGCAAATTTTGCAGCTCTCCACCTGCAAGTGGTGCTGTCTCCTGATGAGTGAAAAAATCTTGAGAGGGAAGTTAAACATTCAAACAAATCAATACTGCAAATAATTTGTTAATTAGTAAACAGTTGATTAATTCATTGTATGTTGTTTTTCGAGAAATTTTAACTCATAAAGAGACGTCACCATATACGGGTGAAATGCTTCAAATTTTTGCCTTTACTTGACACTCACGATTCGTACAATTTATATGAATGTGATGAAGACTTATCAAATCACTTATACTGTTTAAAAAGTTCTGGAACAAAAATAACATCAGAAAATGTAGGCTGTCCGGAGTACTTGGTTCTTCTGTACAGGGCTGGTCTATTTATTATAGACAAACACATACTCTTTTTGAAAATATGTGCCAATCACAGAACAAGAGACCCACGGGCCTTATAGGTCACCTGAGTATTGTGTAACAACTTTCAAACAATTAAATTTGGTTCGTGTTTAACCCGGAGGCCATGAAATTCACAATTTACAATTTTGAAAGAGGCACCATTGCATATCATAATTATTTACTTAGCATGCTTATTCTATTTACTTAATACCCAGAGGTAGATCAGAGTAACAAAGAGAAAATGCACTTCCACTTTATAACCAGTTGTGCACCTCACCCCAAAGGAACCACTGACCCAGGGCCATATATTTTAAAATTTTGCAAATTTTATCATACAAGAGGCCCACGGGCCTTATAGGTCACCTGAGTATCATGTAACAACTTTCCAGTGATTGTATTTGGTTCGAGTTTTAATCCAAAAGCCATGAAATTCACAAATTCTGAAAGAGGCACTATTGCTTATCAAAGAGCAGATTTCAAAGCATAATTAATTTTTAGTCAAAGTACCCCCCTGGCACCCCTGACCCAGCAGCCCTGAAATTATCTATTTTGAAAGAGGCCCCTTTCTTCATCCTATGGCCAGCATTTTTTTTATTTTTAGGTTTAGTTATGAACATGAGAATGAAAAAGTCCCGAGGGAGAAGGAAATGAAAAAAAAATTTTTGGATAAATCAATTATCAACATTTGAACATTCTTTTTTTATGCTATCCTAATAGGCTCCTTACCACTGGACACATAAATGCTTACAAATAGGAAAGTAGAACATTTAATTCCTTATTTCATCATCTGCCAGTTTAAGCCAGTTCTATAAATTTTGTGATGTTGATCAAAATATATTTTAAAAAATCAATTCTTTAAAAGTCTTTCAATATATCTTCATTTTTTATGTGTTAGGTGAATGTGTAGACATTGTTCTAAAATATACTTGATGCCTAAATTATAATTCCTATCATAAAACAGACAGTGGGTATTGCGGAGTTGGGTGAACATTTTTTTTCAGTTAAGTGTAAAATAATTTTTCTGGCTGATACAAATGATACTACATGCCTGTATATATTTGTATATTCTTGCTTTTTACTAGTTGAATTTTTTTTTATTTCTTCAGGTTATTGTTTATTTCTTCCTTAAATGGACTTAACTTCTCCCATAGTTTTATTCATTACATCTGATGCATAAGCAAACCTTTTCTGAAGAATGATGCTTCGACTGTAAGCTATAACAGAGACCTAAACAATGTCGCTGGCAATATGCAATAGCTACCACGGGCAGTTTAAAAATAATTTACAGATACTTTTGAAATGAATACATAATTATCTCACCAGCATGTCATTGTGCAACAAAGTCGTCAGCATTTTATTTGTCCTTTGAACGGGTGAGACGTTTTGAATGGCACTCTTTCGATGAATTTTACACTAAAGCAAGCTATCTTCGCAGATCTAGCTTTATTTACCCGCCGTTTCATCTTAAACCGGAAGTGCGAGTTCGTAAATTTGAAATCTCGATCCCGACTCAAATTTGAAATCGGAAAAAAAATTTATTTTTTTTCCTGAAAATTCAAAACCTTGAGCGGAGGGTTTGTAAAACTGAAAATAAAATAAATCTTGGCCTTAAATATGTAATTAGATCATTAGCATATTGACCAGGAGCAAAGGATAAGATGTTCAAAGAATTCATGCATTTCACTATATAATCATTAGAGCCCCACCCTAAAACAAAAACCCCTGACTCAGGGGCCCTGAAATTCACAAACTGGGGAGAGGCAGTCTTATTCAACATAACTTTGTACTTAGATACTTTATTTAATGCCCAGGAGTAGAGAAGAAGATTTTTAAAGAATTAATGTATTTTCACTATATAATCAATAAAGCCCCGCCCTAGCACTAGAACTCCTGACCCAGGGGCCATGAATTTCACAATTTTGGTAGAGGCCACCTTATTCAACATAACTATGTACTTGGTTAGTTCATTGAATGCCCATGAGCAGAGAAGAAGATTCTCAAAGAATTTATGCATTTTCGAATTCACCATGTAATCAATTTAGCCCCGCCCTAGCACTAGAACCCCTGACCCTGGGGCCATGAATTTCACAATTTTGGTAGAGGACTCAATGCTGATTACAATCATGCAAACAGTTTGACTGCTTGATGTCCAGGAGTAAAGAAGAAGATTTTTAAAGATTTCATTAATTTAACAGGTTTTTGCCCCACTCCTCAGGCCCCAGGGGGGCAGGGACCATGAAATTCACAATTTTTGTTCCCCTTTACCCATAGATGCTTTGTGGCAAATTTGGTCAAAATTGGTTGAGCGGTTGCAGAGAAGCTGAAAATGTTTAAATGTTAACGCACGGCGCACGACGGACGACGACAGACGACAATAGATAGCAATAGGTCACCTGAGTTTACTCAGGTGACCTAAAAATGGTTGATTAATACCAAAGAGCAGATTTCAAAGCATTAATTTATTTTCAGGCAATGTAACCACCCCCCCCCCCCTTTGACCCTGGAGGCATTAATAACCACTTTTCTAGATGCACCTTTCTTCATCATAAATATACCTGTATATACTTGGATCATTGGCTTAAAACCCAAAAGCAAAAAAAAATATTTACAAAGAATTAATGTATTTTTACTATATAATCAATAGTGCCCCGCCTTAACACCAGAACCCCTGACACTGGGGCCATAAAATTCACAATTTTGGAAGAAGCACTCTTGCTCATCATAACTATGTGCTTAGTTAGTTAATCTAATACCCAGGAGCAGAGAAGAAGATTTTCTAAGAAATAATGCTTTTCACTATATAATCTTTAGAGCCCCGCCCTAACACCAGAACCCCTGATCCTGGGGCCATAAAATTCACAATTTTGGAAGAGGCACTCTTGCTCATCATAACTATGTGCTTATTTAGTGTATTTAATACCCAGGAGCAGAGAAGAAGATTTTCAAAGAAATAATGCATTTTCACTATATAATCTATAGAGCCCCGCCCTAACACCAGAACCCCTGACCCTGGGGCCATAAAATTCACAATTTTGGAAGAAGCACTCTTGCTCATCATAACTATGTGCTTAGTTAGTGTATTTAATACCCAGGAGCAGAGAAGAAGATTTTCTAAGAAATAATGCATTTTCACTATATAATCTATAGAGCCCCGCCCTAACACCAGAACCCCTGACCCTGGGGCCATAAAATTCACAAATCTGGAAGAGGCACTCTTGCTCATCATAACTATGTGCTTAATTTGTTTATTAAATACCCAGGAGCAGAGAAGAAGATTTTCTAAGAAATAATGCATTTTCACAATATAATCTATAGAGCCCCGCCCTAGCACTAGAACCCCTGACCCTTGGGCCATGAATTTCACAATTTTGGTAGAGGACTCAATGCTCATTACATTCATGCCAATAGTTTGTCTGCTTGATGTCCAGGAGTAAAGAAGAAGATTTTTAAAGATTTCATTAATTTTAGTGGTTTTGGCCCCACCCCTCAGGCCCCAGGGGGGCGGGGACCATGAAATTCACAATTTTTGTTCCCCTCTACCCATAAATGCTGTATACCAAATTTGATTGAAATTGGTTCAGTGGTTTCAGAGAAGAAGCTGAAAATGTTCAAACGATAACACAGAACACACGACGCACGACGACGGACGAAAACAGATAGCAATAGGTCACCTGAGTTACTCAGGTGACCTAAAAAAGGTTAGGTGCACAATGAAGGCGACCACAGAGGACTTGCGCATATCCCAGTCATGAAGGCAATACAAAAGCTGACCGCGGGGCTTCTCCCACACTTTGTAAAGAAGTTTGGTTAAAGACGGAGCAAACATTGCCAATTGGATCAGGTATTTGATTAAAAAATTTAATATTAATTTTCATTATTAAGAACCATTTGAATTGATATATAGATGATGAATAGAAAATCAGACACAATTAACAGCCGTCGGAACCGGACGCCCACTTTTTTGAAAAAGATAGACATAATATAAGCACTGAAAATTGGAGCATTCATTTTTTCGTTGGTTCAGCCACCCCACATTAAATTTGCTTCCGGCACCTATGCAATTTTTTATCTTTCATATGAGCTATGTCATAAAGTTATCATGTATGTTAATTAATAATAATATGTGTTATAATAATAACCTTGTGCTTCTTAATTTTTATTTTATTATTAATTTTTTTCATTCATTGTTGCACGTTTGATGCCTATCAAAAATGATAGGATATGATTCATTTTGGGTATGTTCTTAAATGATCTTAAGAAAGTGTGAGCTTCCTTAAAACATGTATTGTACGCAATACATTAACTGCAAACAGTCGCCCGCGTAGCGCAGTGGTTAGAGCGTCTGCTCCAGAGGTCCCATGTCGCAGTAGGTGCTGGCTCCCTTCTCAAGGACCCTGAATCCCCGCGTAGGGCAAATTTTGCAGCTCTCCACCTGCAAGTGGTGCTGTCTCCTTACGAGCGAAAAAATCTTGAGAGGGACTTAAACATACAAACAAAGCAAAATACTGCAAATAATTTGTTAATTAGTAAACAGTTGATTAATTCATTGTATGTTGTTTTTCGACAAATTTTAACTCATAAAGAGACGTCACCATATACGGGTTGAAATGCTTCAAATTGTTTACCTTTACTTGACACTCACGATTCAATGTGATGAAGACTTATCAAATCACTTATACAGTTCAAAAAGTTCTGGAACAAAAATAACATCAGAAAATGTAGGCTGTCCGGAGTTCTTGGTTCTTCTGTACAGGGCTGGTCTATTTATTATAGACAAACACATACTCTTTTTGAAAATTTGTGCCAATCGCAGAAAAAAGGTTAGGTGCACAATGGAGGCGACCACAGAGGACCTGCGCATATCCCGGTCATGAAGATGATGAATGGAAAATTGGGGCATTCATTTTTTCGTTGGTTTAGCCACCCCACATTAAATTTGCTTCCGACGCCTATGCAATTTTTTAGCTTTCATATAAGCTATGTCATAAAGGTATTATGTATGTTTATTAATAATATGTTAAATAATAATAACCTGGTGCTTCTTGATTTTTTTTATTATTAATTTTTTTAATTCGTTGTTGCACGTCTGATGCCTATCAATAATGATAGGATATACTGCCTTTCAAAAAGTTCTGCCTTTATCTGAAGATTATTGTAAAAGATTTCTTACAATATGCTCTAGATTTTAGTCTTTTAATTTATAATAAGACAATATCATGAATGTTAAATCCTTGATTTTTTTTTATAGGAACCACCTTGTTCGCCCGTCTGTCCGTGCAATTCGTTCAACGTCCTTCTCGAGAATTCGAAGAGTTGTGATGACCTGAAGGTACATCTTATGACTAAATTCATAGTCATTACAGCCTGTTCAACGTCACTGAAAAAAATATGAAATTCTTCTCTGAGCTTAAAATTTGCATTGGAGAATCATTGGACGATCATGCATACTTGCACACTTTCCATAACTTTAAACTCTGTCATCATAAACACAAATTGCCTAAATAGTAGAAATCTTTTAAAAATTATTTATGACCTGAGGGTTTGTCGACCTTGACCCAACGTCAATCCAGCAAGTTCAAGTATATTGTAATAATTTTGACAGATCTACAATTTTAGAAGTTGGACACATTGTATGCCACATTTTGTCAATTCAAGGTCCTATCGAAAAATCCATAGGTTTCAACTGATGTTAAAAAATTCTTTTAAAATAGCTGTTCTCCTTCTTAACATATACTTTAACCAGAAGTCTCTGTCGAGACTGTAGCTCTACTGGTTTATACTTAAAACAAAGGAAGAGAAAAGTAGCAGTTGGGACTTGAGACTTTAAATCAGCAATAAATAGAAAAATGATCCTTGCCACTCATCAAAATAAAAACCAATGCACAGAATTATGTATCTTAGTATAGTCTACTTGTGTGCCAAGTTATACTGAAATCAGACCAAAACTGCAGGGGGAGTAGCATTTTGAAAGAATTTCAAAGAAATTTCTATTTTTAGTAACCATGGCCAAAAAAAAAAAAAAAAAAATGGCGGCCAATGGAGGCGGACCGACTACTTCGGCTATTGAAAAAGTTCTGACACAGTCAGTCTCAAAGATCACTTCTGTCCAAGAAATTGGTGCAATATGTGCCCCTAGTGATGGTTTTCTGACAGACTTGCTGAATTGTGATAATTCACTTGAGAATGATGAATTTGCAGCGTTGTTTACAACACAAAGCGTGAGTACTCCTTACGAGGGTCAACCTAGCATGTTTAGCCACTCAGAATTTCAAAAGTCGCAAGACGCATCAGCGTTAGAGGTTTTTGCAGACAACGAACATAACATTATTCCAAATCAAGCTAAATTTGACAATCTAGATAGCCAGCTGTACAACTTACCAAAAGAAATTTACATAAACAAACTACTCGATTTGTGTTCAAATGATGAAAGTATTATTTGTTTGTATCGAGATGCATTATGCTCACGTGCAAAAAAATACCCCGATTGTCCTCCTGGAAAACTGCTTAATAGAAAAAGTACAAAAAGCAGTTCTAGTGCAGCAAAATATGCCAAAGACTGTTACATATTATATATGTTCACACAAGGGGAGAAATCTTGTATAAATGAAATATTTGACAAAAATAAGGGTTCATCTTGTGGAATTGACTTGCCAAAAATAATGGCAGTTGAACTCAAAACAACATTGCATTCCCTAGTACAAAGAATCGCTAACTTAGAGAATGTTGTGCACTCGAGAGAAAAGACTATTGAATCCCTGACCTCTGACCTTCAATCGCTTCGATCAGAAAACGAACAGCTTCGCTCCGAACACGAGTGTCTTAAAGCAGAATCAATGTCAAGGTTTTCCAAATATGACTCTTTTCAAAAGCTCACCTCTGACAATTTCAAGCGTGTAGACACAGATCATATGGACTATCAGTTGTACAAAGCCAAAACAAGTGATGAACTAAAGAGGCTTTCAAAAGTAAGCACAAATTTCCAGAAGCAAATTAGTGCACTAAGCCATTGTAAATCCTACGCAAGCACTGTGAGCGAGCGCAAATCTGAGGGTGATAGTACAGCAGAGGGAGGTAGTGCATGTAATCTTTCGCAGACGGTTCATTCTTCTCCTCCGCATCCTCACCCATTACGCGTATCATCGTCAACATCATCACCGCAAACCCCTTCGGAAACACCAACTACCTCAATCCAAAATATCACGGCAGATGAGATGCGAGACTTGCACGCAAATAATAAAATTCAGAATTCCTATACATCTCGTACCACTAGGAAATCCCCGTCTTGTGCCTCTAACAGTAGTCCTGTTGGTAACGGTTTCTCTCTGCCACGGTCCACTGAATCCCATGCAATTCAGTCAAAGGGTTTGTCCCTCGATAACCAAGATAACACAGACATAGACAAACAAATCGGCGGATCTCGAGGACCGGCGAACTACAGATTAGTCTATTATAACGGAAAATCATGCGTCATTACGTTAAAGCTGACATGAATTCTTAAAAACGCAACTTTTTCATCTATGTACGACTTGTTTCATACCAACTATAGCCGTATTCCGCCATATTTCTTTCAGATACCTTGACTTATTGTAACGATATATACCCGAATGCCCTCGTTACACTTGAATGATTTTTTGGCTTGGCTATCGACTTGTGCACATCTCCGATGGTAAAACATTTGAAAACACATGGGTTGATCAAGACATTTCAAAACCACACAACATAATAATCATATTTCTGAATAATTATAGATTTGAATCATATGTAATAAAAAAAGAAAGAAAATGCAAGTTTGAAAGAAAGATTTAGTTGCACGAGTACGCATTTTTACACTGCGCCAATTTATGCAGAATAAACATGAAATAAAAAGCACTAAAACACGTAAACACACTTTGAAATTATTATCATTTGAATGGAACAAAGCAATCAGCGTGATTTGCAGGTTTTATGCAGACTTTGATGCATGTCGAGAAAACGCGTCGAACGCTGTAAACGTACCCATACCTGGTAATAAGATCACTGCATCGGTTCGAAGATGTGCACAAGTCAAGTGATATACACCCTGAATTCCATTTATTGAAATATGCATCACAAAAAAGAACTAAACTCCATAAAAACTCAATAAACACACTGTATCTACTCCGTACAGTCTAGCGCGTCGATACACTTAGTCCGTGCTGATCAGATTTTTTGGTCAGGGAAAATATCACAAGTGGAAAAGAGTGGTATTTGCGCGGCTAAAATGGGGGGGGGGGGGGGGTTCTAAAGTATAATTATAACGGCTTCATAAGGTATAACTGAAAATTGTGTATCTAGTTCTAGTAAACATTCTTTATATAGTCTGCAGTTGTTTTGCATCGCAAAATTCATTTGTCAATTACAACTGATTATTTTAGTACTAATCTCAAATCTAAACCAAGTAATTTGATATACGGTAAATATTTAGTTCAAGACTTGAAAGCATTTAACCAGAATACAAAAGTTTATGTGTACATCTGTACGTTCTTTAACACACACGCGGAAAAAACATCCCCCTTTTAGACTGACATTGAGGCATTTGTATTTTTAAGGGGGGGGGCAGATATAATTGACATGGCCGTTACCTAAATATTCTTGGAAGACAGATATTTCTGCCAATTCCATTTTTGAAGATTTTTTATTGTCTCATTCTGACCACAAAGTATGAACATTTTTGCGGAATGTGGCTGTTTTATAATTATTACAGGAAGTCTTTCGAGATTTCAGTATCCCTGTCTGACAGTCTAGTTTTTTTAAAAATAAAAATAATTTCTGTTGCAATATTTGGGAGATACTTTTAGAAACTTTGGTAGGGAAACTTGAAACCTGGTGGAATACAGATAATTTTTAATTACTCTTTTATTCATTGAACTCTCTCGCTCTCTCTCCTCCTGAAACCATCTGTAAGCGCAGTAATAGATATAAAATCATATGTATTTTGTGCTGTACCATTTATTAGATCTTGGGACAGATCAAAGATTTTTTTGTGGGGGGATGTCGAAACTTGTTCAAAAATTAAAATAATAATTTTACTTTTGACAAGAAAATAAACCTAAACACCGAAATTGAAAGGAAAATACATGTAAACGTGAAGTCTACATCATAGGAATGGGAACATTGGGAACTTTCTCAAATACATGTACCTTCTCAGGTAAGGAATCTGGACAAAAATTATTTAGACAAGAGGTATAAAAAAGCTAATTTTTGGTAGAATGTGGAACTCCTATCGGCAGTTTGCTTTCCCTTCCTCTTTGATTCGACTATTAATAATTTATATACAACCCAGATATTTCTTGACATGCAAAAAAAACCCCGTAAACTCGCCCAAACTTCAAAACCTATTTCGGGGGGGGGGGGGGGGGGGGGGGGGGGGGGTAGGGGTAGCCGATGACTTCTAATGCTTCAAACCTTAGCCTTTTCATACCAATTTAACACAAATTCGCGTTTACCAGGGAGTCTGCGTTTTCCGAGGGGGTTCCTACGTAACTTTTTTTTCTTGCTTTAGTAAATAAATTTAATAACCTTGCAAGTCCCAGGGGAGGGGGGGGGGGGTCCTAACCCCCTCTAGATCCGCGCATGGCACTCATGCATAGAATCACACCACAGCCACTTCAATTTATATTGATGGGGGACCTCCAAAATCAGTTGACAAGCAAAAAAAAAAACAAAAACAAAAAACAATAAAACAAAACAAAACAAAAAAACATATGCATCACACTCTATACAATCCTTTTTGGCTTTTGAATGCTTGAATCTGCGTATTTTCCTGCAAACAAAAAATGTGGAGGGAGCTTCCAAATCAAAATTTTAATTTATTTAAAACTGGGGCAAAGATTGTCCGCAGAAAAAGTGAGCCCCCCCCTCCATCTGCATACTACGGGAACATTTTAAACCTTTATCTTTACCGAATCGAAATATTTCATGCATACTTCTTAAAGTTAGTTACTTCTGAAAATGGTCCAAAAATGGTAAAAAAGTTCGCTGGAATCTTCCTTGCATGTTACTTGTGGGTGGTCGAAGCCATTAGACAGGGTTACCAAGACAAGATAGAAATTTGTCCCCATTGTAATTTAAAAGAACTCAGAGGTGAGTTTCATTACATACTAAAGTGCAGCTCGCTACTTTCAGAAAGAATGCTATGCTTAACAGAAAAAAAGCATAAAATTTCAGAATGTGATTAATTTTAAACACATTATGAATAACAATAAACACTGTTTTCTGAGAAAATTGTGCTCGTTTATAAAGAAAAAAAAATAAAATATGCCCCGCCTAAATTCCCATACTTCACATTTATAGCAACGTACAATTTTTTTGTTTAGTTTCTTATTCAAGCATGCTTTATAGATCTACTGCTATGTATAAAATCACCTATATATTTTTGTGATTTTTGTATATACTGTTGTAAAATGGTGAAGAGATTCAAATAGTTGATTGAAAAATGATTGAAGGTACGCGGAGGAAAGCAAATCCGCGAAAATCTACAGATCTAGAGAACCGAAAGGACAGAGATCTTTTTATTTCTTCAAATTATTCATATTATTAGACGTATAAATATCTATACTCTATATTACAGAAAAAAACATTCTCTCTCTCTCTCTTTCTCTCTCTCTCTCTCTGTGTATGTGTGTACAAAAATAAAGGCCGAGTGTTCCAATCCCTGGAACCCCACTCCACCTCTGGATCCGCCAATGAATTCTATTTTGATTATTCATGTACCATAGAATCAAACTCGTTTATTGTGTATAAAATTATGAAAATAAGTTTAAATCAAGTTATATAAGGTCTTTATTTAAAAAAAATAAATAAATAAAGCCAATACACATTATTTATAATGAAAATATTTGATCGTAAAAAAAATCCGATCTTTTCAGAGAGCGTTATGCATTATTTTTACCCCCCCCCCCCTTTCACGGGAGAATCTCGTCAAAGGATGAATGATTCGTAATGTTGCATGCTATAAAATAAATTTAATGTAATTAAGCCAAGTCTAAAAATTTTGTTTACATTTACATAAACAGACAAGAGTAATATTTATTTTTGAAAAAAAATTGCACTTTTTCAGTCAACCATGATACTTTCCACCTTTGAAATTTCCCCTGACCAAATAGACTATCGTCGTGGACCACGTGTGTCCAAGTGCTATGTGGTGACAATTTTTTACTGTTCAGTTAGCAATGGATTGCATGAATTCTGAGATGCATATTTCAATAAAAGTAAAAATAGGATATTTCTTTCGACATGTGCACATCCCTGTAACGATAGCAGTATTCAGGTAAATATCTTTATCATTGCGTTCGATGCGTATTCTCGACTTGCATGCGTGCATATACAAACGGCTTTTGCTCATTTCCGTGTTATTTTTTCTAAATTGCAGCAAATACATTCAAAAATAATTTACTTCTCAGTATAGTTCTAGTTTTTGTTCACTTTTAAAACATGTATCTGGTCAGTTTATGGATTTATGACAACTATGTTATCGGAGATGTGTACATGTCGACAGCCAGGCTAGAAAATCACTCAAGTGAAACAAATGCACCAGGCTTTATATAACAGGTACAGGCGGCCAAAAATTTTCAATTAAATATGGCGGAATCGAAGAAATATGGCGGACAAAGGCTTACAGGAATGTAGTAAGTCGTACAAAGATGAAAAATGATGCCTTTTTAAGAGTTCATGTCAGCTTTAAGTGACAAACGGAATTCGGAAGCACCGTCGAAACCCAAGGATGACATTTTTGTTGGTGTTACCTATCGAAAGTCAGCCAGGTACTACTTATCGGGCATAGCTAAAGAATCGTCAAGAGCAGGCATTGCAAACTTGATGTTATTTAATCCAAAATTCCATCGATCTCTCATGACTGCAAAAGTAAACGTACCTCCAGAGTTTGCAGAAATTGTAGAATCCCCTGGCTTCTGGCCCGAGGGTGTTCGATGCAGGCGATGGCTGAGCAATAGAGAATGGGAACAAAAGTGTGCCGCGCAGCGCACTCACGAGGACTGGGACAATGAAGTTGATAATGACTATCCTGACGGTTGATTCATATGCGTTACACACAATAGTTTTCAAGATTTATCAGATATCTCAGTTATAATATTATGTACGTATCAAGCACTGTTTTTCTATTTTTGATGGTTGTTCTGATGACATGGAATGTACGTGGTATTATTTCATCTACCATGTGTCTGTCAAATGTTTTAGACAAAGAAAAATGTGACGTAATGGTAATAACAGAACATAAGTTAAAAGAAAATACTAAAAACTATCTAGATAGTATTCACAAAGACTATGCTTGTTTTGTTAAAATTGATGATCAAAAACCATTGTATTGCAACTCGGTATTTACTGGGAAAGGGGGAGTTGCTATTATGTACAAGAAATCTCTCATGTTCTCTGTTAAGGAAATTAGTTGTTACAACACAAATAGAATTGTGGGAATTCAACTTGATGATCACAATGGTAGTCTTTACTATATTCTTGGTGTTTATTTGCCACCTGAGAGTAATATTGACTCTTACATACAAGAACTTGATATTCTTGAGAACTTGTACAGTTACTACTCTAACTACGGCAAAGTTATCATTGCAGGTGATCTCAATGGTAGTTTAATTGATGTATGTAATACAAACGCCACCAAGAGCCATTTACTGTCAAATTTTGTGTCAAGATGTAATTTATGCATTCAAAACAAAGATTTTACTATTGAGGGTGAACATTTTTCATTCATTCAAAAGAAAACTACTCTTGATTATATTTTGTTTGACGAACATGTTCTTAAATGTGTAAAAAAGTATAAAATCTTAGAAGAAGGGTCTATTTCCATTACCTCAGACCATTTACCAATCAAAGCAATTTTCAATTTTGAAATACGTAGACATTCTTTA
This sequence comes from Saccostrea cuccullata, assembly GCF_032062105.1. Classification (NCBI taxonomy): domain Eukaryota; kingdom Metazoa; phylum Mollusca; class Bivalvia; order Ostreida; family Ostreidae; genus Saccostrea; species Saccostrea cuccullata. The sequence goes on along the minus strand of NW_026928669.1, from coordinate 329,633 downwards.
AGAAATTCTCAATCAAAATTACCCGCATGGCATAAGGCTACACCTGAATCTGTTGTAGAGTATAGAAATCTTGTTGATAAAAATCTGGAAGATTTATCTAACATTGCACTCAGCGATGACAAGGACATTGACAAATTCGTAAATGAGTTATCGCTAGAATTACTGTCTTGTGCCGAATCGTCTATTCCGTTCTCGTCCTACAACCCCCATACACGGCCTGAATGGACAAAGAATGTCAAACACTTACACACGGTGGAACGATCTAAGCGAAGAATCTGGATGTCTGAGGGAAGACCTCGCGGTATGCAGTTTTCTTCTTATCGTGAATACAAACGAGCAAAACGGCTATTTCGTAATGCTCTTGACACAGAACATGAGAACTATATGCGCAAAGTATACAGTGAAATCGATCAAGCTGCTGAAGTTGATGTTCGGTTGTTCTGGAAATTGACTAAACGAAGGAAGCCTAGAACATCAAGAGTATATCCCGAGATCTGTGATGAAAATGGTGTGACTCACACGGATCCACGTGGTGTAGCAGAAACTTTTGCTTCATTCTACAAGAAACTTTACACCCCATTAGACGAAATTAATTTTGATAACGAGTTTAAGAAGAATATAGAAGAGAAGTTTGAACACTTAACAAACGAAAGTGAGATAGATTTCAGTCAAATTCCAGGAGGTATAATAACAATAAAGGAAATAATCACCGCTATTGACACTTTAAATCTACGGAAAGCACCTGGACATGACTTAATAACGAATGAACATATAATACACGGTGGTAAAACACTCACCTCATGTCTTATGAAGTTATTTAACGCAATTGTAAATTGTGGTCATATCCCTGTTTGCTGGAAACGTGGTCTGATAGTTCCATTATACAAAGGTGGCAATAAGCCTAAAAATTCCTGTAACAGTTACAGGCCTGTAGCCTTATTGCCTTGCTTTTTTAAATTGTTTGAAAAAGTTATACATAATCGTATTACTAATTATGTTTTACTCAATAAAGATTTCCCACACGCTCAACAACAGGGTTTTCAGAAAGAGTCAGGTTGCCTGACAGCGTCGTTTAATCTACAAGAGACAATTCTACATAACTTGGAACAAGGTAGTAATGTCTACGTGAGTTTCCTTGATACCAGGCAAGCATTTGACACGGTGTGGAGGCCTGGTCTCATGCTCAAGTTATACGATCTTGGCATTACTGGTAGATTATGGTCTCTAATCAACCAATGTCATCAAAATACAGTTAGTTCAATTGTTGTAAACCAAACCCAGTCAGATTGGTTTCCGGTTAACCAAGGTGTCAGACAAGGTGGAGTACTTTCGACCTTCTTATACCTTGTCTTTATCAATGATCTCATTCGTGATCTACAGTTGGGTAGCCCAAATACTGGGATATTAGATATCCCTAGCAACTGCCCCTCCTTAGCTGACGACCTGTCATTAATTGGTATTTCACCATTAGCACTTCAAATGCAGTTAGATATCGCATACAACTATTCATGTAAATGGCGATTTACATTTAATGCGTCCAAGTCCTGTGTCTTACAATTTCAAGCCAAAGGTTCAAACCTAGATCAAACATCATGGCACTTGGGTCCCTCCGAAGTATCATGTGAACATTCCTATAACCACTTAGGAATCGTTATCAACCATAAGTGTAAACTATCTGACAGAATACACGAAGCTTGCAATAAAGGACGCAAATCTTACTTTGCACTATCCGATCTTGGTACACAGTTTCTTAATCCCAAGACGATGTCTCATTTGTACAAAACGATCGTGCTACCGTCAGTACTTTACGGGTGTGAACTCTGGAACAACATGACATCCGCTGATAAAGTTCGACTCAACACATTCCAACACTTTATTTGCAAAAACTCACTCAACTTACCAAAATTGTGCCGGTCAGACATGTGCGAATCATTCTTTGACGTCTTACCTATATGCTCTGAAATTGACGCACGTAAACTTTTATTTTTTGGAAGATTAATTCGTTTGAATCCAAAGACATTAACAAAATCAATATTTCTTGCAAGACTATTTTCTTACCTCCACAACCTCTCGGATGATCAATCTGGCTTTATTCCTGATATCATAAGGACTCTCCAATCATACAACCTTGTCTCCCATTTATGGAAATTTCTGGAGGATGGCTCTTTCCCTATGAAATCTGCTTGGAAGAAAATGGTACGCGGCAGTGTTATGGCTTCACACATATCTCAGCGCCAAATACGAATGTCTCATGACCCTGATTTTAATTCCTTCACACAAATTTTCTCGGAATCGAAACCCTCTTCTATCTGGGACGTAGCCGAAAATTACAAAGAAATTGAACTCTGCAAGTTCATCTGTAAACTGTGTACCTACTCATGCTCAAAGGAACATCTCGAAAACTGTGTCATTTGTGGAAGAACATTCTCTAATGTTTTTCAACATTCCACGTGCACATGTCCTGCAACCAGTGAAGTAAGAAACAACTGGTGGAATGTGATCACGAACTGTTTTGACGTACGTCTATCCGCAGAGCTGTGTGGCTTAACCGAAAATGAATGGTTTTTAGTTCTACTTGGACGCCATACAAATTATGAATCAGACAATGAATCTTTTCGGTTATTGAATTTTAACCTTGTTCGAAGCGCAGCCGCACACTACAACAGGGCACTTCCTTAACGCTGTCAGGCACAAAATTAACGTGTAACTTCCACCCCCCTTTTTTTTTCTTTCTGTTTTTTCCCCCTTTTTTTTCTATTTTCCCTTTCATCCTCAGCAGTCCTTTAAAGGTTTTGTAAATATGTTTCTGTTTTGTTTATGTGTATGTTTTCTCATATATTGTCTTTTTGTGTTTTTCATATTTTGTATGTTTATATCTGTTTAAATGGAACTAGTGTAATATTTATTTAATTGTATGTCATATTTCATATATCTCCATGAGGAGGAAATAAAGAATGATTGATTGATTGATTGATGCCTATCAATAATGATAGGATATACTGCCTTTCAAAAAGTTCTGCCTTTATCTGAAGATTATTGTAAAAGATTTCTTACAATATGCTCTAGATTTTAGTCTTTTAATTTATAATAAGACAATATCATGAATGTTAAATCCTTGATTTTTTTTTATAGGAACCACCTTGTTCGCCCGTCTGTCCGTGCAATTCGTTCAACGTCCTTCTCGAGAATTCGAAGAGTTGTGATGACCTGAAGGTACATCTTATGACTAAATTCATAGTCATTACAGCCTGTTCAACGTCACTGAAAAAAATATGAAATTCTTCTCTGAGCTTAAAATTTGCATTGGAGAATCATTGGACGATCATGCATACTTGCACACTTTCCATAACTTCAAACTCTGTCATCATAAACACAAATTGCCTAAATAGTAGAAATCTTTTAAAAATTATTTATGACCTGAGGGTTTGTCGACCTTGACCCAACGTCAATCCAGCAAGTTCAAGTATATTGTAATAATTTTGACAGATCTACAATTTTAGAAGTTGGACACATTGTATGCCACATTTTGTCAATTCAAGGTCCTATCGAAAAATCCATAGGTTTCAACTGATGTTAAAAAATTCTTTTAAAATAGCTGTTCTCCTTCTTAACATATACTTTAACCAGAAGTCTCTGTCGAGACTGTAGCTCTACTGGTTTATACTTAAAACAAAGGAAGAGAAAAGTAGCAGTTGGGACTTGAGACTTTAAATCAGCAATAAATAGAAAAATGATCCTTGCCACTCATCAAAATAAAAACCAATGCACAGAATTATGTATCTTAGTATAGTCTACTTGTGTGCCAAGTTATACTGAAATCAGACCAAAACTGCAGGAGGAGTAGCATTTTGAAAGAATTTCAAAGAAATTTCTATTTTTAGTAACCATGGCAACACCGTTCATCGAAATCAAAAACCGATGCACAGAATTATGTATCTTAGTGTAGTCTACTTTTGTGCCAAGTTATAATGAAATTGGACCAAAACTGTAGGAGGAGTAGCATTTTGAAAGAATTTCACAGAAATTTCTATTTTTAGTAACCACGGCAACATCGTTTATCGAAATCAAAAACCGATGCACAGAATTATGTATTTTAGTGTAGTCTACTTGTGTGCCAAGTTATACTGAAATCGGACGTAATCTGTAGGAGGAGTAGCATTTTGAAAGAATTTCAAAGAAATTTCTATTTTTAGTAACCACGGCAACACCGTTCATCGAAATCAAAAACCGATGCACAGAATTATGTATTTTAGTGTAGTCTACTTGTGTGCCAAGTAATATTGAAATTGGACCAAAACTGTAGGAGGAGTAGCATTTTGAAAGAATTTCAAAGAAATTTCTATTTTTAGTAACCACGGCAACACCGTTCAATGAAATCAAAAACCGATGCACAGAATTATGTATCTTAGTGTAGTCTACTTTTGTGCCAAGGTATATTGAAATTGGACCAAAACTGTAGGAGGAGTAGCATTTTGAAAGAATTTCACAGAAATTTCTATTTTTAGTAACCACGGCAACACCGTTCATCGAAATCAAAAACCGATGCACAAAATTATGTATCTTAGTGTAGTCTACTTGTGTGCCAAGTTATATTGAAATCGGACCAAAACTGTAGGAGGAGTAGCATTTTGAAAAATTGTTTACAGACAGACAGACAGACGGACGGACGGACGACGGACGCATTACTATCGCATAAGCTCTTCTGGTCTCTGACCAGTAGAGCTAAAAATATATGTTCTCCTTCTTAATATATACTTCTCCCTCTTAAAATATACTTCATTTTCTTGAGAAGCACTGCAACGAAATTTCTCTAGGCATAAACCTCTTTGCACTGGCTTTAATAGCGTGTAAATAACTATCAATATCCCGTATTTTATCTCTGCAATTGAGCTCTAATCTTGGAGGCTTTATATCATCCTCTCCGAGATGGCTGAACATTTCATAAAGAAGATATATTTGGTCTATATATAAAAAATAAGTACATTGTAGTAAAATTGTCTATGGAAGGAATACTTCCCATTTAGAGGCTGATAAGCGTACAAAAAGTAATTATAAAAGAATGGAGTCCTTGAACAGCAATCAATTATCTTTCCTTGTTAATAATCTGAAATGTCTTATAAATAACGAATAAGAAGGTATATAGTTTCATGTTTATTTGATAGATAAGAAGAAAATTTGAAAGGTCTTAATTTGTTCATACAATTGTTTTCTACAAAGATTTTCTCATTTTCCGTGATTGAACATGCGCAAATAAGTGTATATTGAACCCTGTTTCCAATGCTGTTGCAATTTATGTGCACTTGTTACTCGAGAAGCTACTGAAATTATTTTCAAGTTGGCCTTAACCTCAAGAAAAAACAAAATACGTGTGTTTATAATTATAGCAGGTTAATAGCTTGAAAAACTGTTTGAGCAGGTTAATAGATTCTTAACATGTTTCTATCTAATTTTACCAATTCTTTTTAGATTAAAGGAGCACAATTAGACACTTAAAAGCTGAGAAATTGTTTCTTACGTGAAAGACATTTAGTGCATAATGTGAACTGCTTAACCTATTAAAGGAAATAGATATCCAGCTGCCGGTTCTTTAACAAACTACACGAGAATAATTAGGTTATATCAGTGAAAAACAGTGAGAACTTGAAAGTCTTCGTATAAAGTAGCGTGTCATAATGGACAATTTAAACTAACCGGTTGGCATTAAATACACATTATAAGTAAACTCTCACCAAACATTCAATACGAAGGTTGTTCTTAAGTAATGCAGATAAAAGTCATCGAAAATGAAAAAAAAAGGTTTAAACGTTACCGAACGGCGACGGACGAAAACAAATAGCAATAATAGATCAGCTGACCAAGAAATAGGAGCAATTTTCCTTCATCATGCGCTCGGCACCTTGAAGTGAAAGTTGCGGGTCCTTCGGATGAGACCAAGGCCCCGCGTGCACGATAGACGTTGGCGCGATAAAGTTCCCTCACTGCTCAATGGCTGTAATTGAGGAGTAAAGGTCAAACTTTGACCCTATACCGGTATATGCACGTGTCTATATGAGTGAAATGTTCTCGATAAAGACCTACAATCGAATGGGACATAAAACAACGAACAATCAATCAATATAAATTAATCTGACATTCAGATATTATACTGCTTCCTGTTCAAAACGGTACGCTTAAAGCTGAACACTACTCTTAACTAGGCACCGTCAAACGAGTATATAAACCATTGGATTTCGTTACACTCGAATGTGCACTAAAAATTAGTGGCTGACGTGTAGGTATCCTTTCATGGTCCTAGATTCTTGTGCGTTCATTCTTGTTTAAGTGCATTTTCTGTATGTTAATAATACATTACTGGTACTCGTGTTTTTGATGTTACTTTTCTCCTGGCTCAGAAAAAGTGCGTAAAAATTTGATAGTGTTATCACGACTGAGTACTGAGATTTAATTGGACCTTTGAGGTCTGTGGCTTATATAGGGGTTATGGTAGTGACGTTACATCATTTTTTAAAGGGATCTATACAAAATATCAAACTTGCCTGACAAAAAAAAAATAATTAACAGCAACCCCCCCCAAAAAAAAACAATAAATGAGGGGACAATTATTTGAACTCGGAAATTCTTATTCATGTGTGTGAGGGGGACTCAATAGGCGTAGTTACAAGCCTTCATTACTACCAATTTTATAATCACTACATTATGATAACTTTGAGGTCTGTGGCTTATATAGGGGTTATGGTAGTGACGTTACATTATTTTTTAAAGGGATATATACAAAATATCAAACTTGCCTGACAAAAAAAAAATAATGAACAGCAACCAAATAAAAAACAAATGAGGGGACAATTATTTGAACTCGGAAATTCTTATTCATGTGTGTGAGGGGGACTCAATAGGCGTAGTTACAAGCCTTCATTACTACCAATTTTATAATCACTACATTATGATAACTTTGAGGTCTGTGGCTTATATAGGGGTTATGGTAGTGACGTTACATTATTTTTTAAAGGGATATATACAAAATATCAAACTTGCCTGACAAAAAAAAAATAATGAACAGCAACCAAATAAAAAACAAATGAGGGGACAATTATTTGAACTCGGAAATTCTTATTCATGTGTGTGAGGGGGACTCAATAGGCGTAGTTACCAAGCCTTCGTTACTACCAATTTTATAATCACTACATTATAACTTTGAGGTCTGTGGATTATATAGGGATTTTGGTATTGACTTTACATGTTTTCTTATAGGTATCTATACAAAATATCAAACTTGCCTGACAAAAAAAAATGAACAGCAACCAAAAAAAAAAAATTAATGAGGGGACAATTATTTGAACTCGGAAATTCTTATTCATGTGTGTGAGGGGGGCTCAATGGGCGTAGTTACAAGCCTTCGTTACTACCAATTTTATAATTACTACATTATGATAACTTCAGAACACTCAAATAATCGCCGCCCGCGTGGCTCAGTGGTTAGAGCGTCTGCTCTAGAGTTGTAACGTAAGGAGTTGATCCTTATAGGTCGCGGGATCGAATCCCACTGTGGGACGTACAGACTGGTCCTTCGGATGAGACCGTATAAACCGAGGTCTCATGTCGCAGTTAGTGCTGGCACGAAAAAGATCCCTCCGTGCACAATGACCGAGTATAGTTCTCCACCGGCAAGTGGTGGCGTCCCATGATATGAGTGAAAAATTCTCGACAGGGACGTTAAACAATATACAAACACTTATAAAATCCTTCTAATATGGGGGACCGTACTCCCCCTGATGCTAGGTGTCTGTGTTGGGATAGCGGCGATGGAAGGACAGTCATCATGAGTTTCATTCGAACAAAGCAATCATACTACATTCAGACGGTGAAAGAAAGCAAACGTCTTGAAAGGATAATTCTTCTTAGTTTTTTCATCAAACAGGAAAGAATGGATAACAGGCCAAATACGGGTCATTCGCCATTCCATGACTTGAAGGTCATTAACACCAGTACTGGTGGACTAAAGAAACTCCTTGCTCTCCTTAACCCATAGTCTAGAAGGGAATTGGTCCTGACATTGCCCTATGCAGCTAACGAAAGAAGCTTGAAGATGAGATAGCCCCCGCATTTCAACTACTATTGTATTCCAGGCGTCAATAAACCAGGGTTCAATGCCATCTGATTGGAAGTGTGCAGCTGATAGCCAATCTACAAACAGGACAGAGGCAAAGCAGAGAAGTACAGACCGGTGCCTTTGACTTCAGTCGACTCACATCTTCCATGACTTACAACATGAACTCAGAAAACACCGCTCCTATTTGAGAGCAAGCTCGTATTAACAGTGCAGGATTTTGCTAAAAAATGTAAACCAAGGACAAACAAATGTCATATCAACAGATTTTTCTAAAGCCTTTGACAAGTCTCCAATCGACGTCTCCTTAAATCGACGTCTCCTGAACAAGCGGAGATGTTATTGGATGAGAAGCTGTCATCTGCAATGGGTACAGGATCGGGCTTCTTTAGTGGACGCACCCAACAAGTACTATTAGAGAGAAACACATCAGGCACAGCTGCAGCATAACATCTAGAGTAACACAAAAGATGTCCTTCCCTGACAAAAAATTACTATACATAACGATTATAGCTTAAAATACATGTATTAAACAATAGTTATAACTATGATTTACTACGAAACTTTATTCTAAAACTTTTTTTTAAATTCCCATATTGAATATTTTTTTATATTTCAAATTAATGGTGTTATAATTTGATAAAATATATAAATATACAAAAACTACTTCATTTTAAGATCAAAAAATTACTTGTAGGAATTTAGAAAAACAAAACATATATATCTGAAATTTAAAATAAAAATACGCGTACTTTGTTTTAAAATTTCTAAAGTGACATTTTTGATTTAAGTACTCTTACATGTAACTAGAGTACTTTTTAGTAAGGGTTGGGCCACGCATATTCCTTTGTTAATGATCAGTCAGAGAGTGTATCCAAAAATGAGGATGATGCCATACGGCTCCAGAAATACCTAGATGAAGTGCATAGATGGGAGGAAGACTATACGATAAGACTAGGCAATTCTTCGTGCTATTACTAAATGTAATACGTATTTTTATTTCGTTTGGTAAAATAAAACGGTAAGGTTCATAGGTATGCCACCTCCCCTCAACGGATAGACTGTTATGGATAAGAATGTTCAATGAACTCAGGTCTTTCTTAACAGATAATATGTATGTCAAATCGGTTGATTTTTTTGTAGAAAATTTGTACAGCTATATAGACATGAGTATTTAGAATAACTATTTACAGACCTCTTACAAAAACAAGTTAATTTAAGGTCCTCGATCTTTTTTTTCTGGTCTTGACAGTAAAGCTGAAAGCAGTTTATTGTTAGTAGTGGTCTGGAATATACATGAAGGTAATCATAAATAACAGGACATTATCCTATTAGTTTTACACAATTGATGTAAATGCTTGAAATAATTGAGCCGCTGTCGTTAGAATCCGATTTTTCCATAGCGTTTTGGGAACATTGTCTTATGATTTATATTGCATCAGTACGTGGTTCCAAGACAGCACACGAGAATACACTGAACCAAACGATTTGTCGTAACAAGAGAAGCAGCTTCAAGGTCCCATGTCACGTCAGACATTGGCATGATAAAGAACACTGCTCAATGATTCTGAGACCGAGTAAATGTCTGAGGACTTCACCGGTATCAGGTGATGTGATCTTGTCTCTGTATGAGTGGAAAATTCTCAAACGGGACGTACAATCACTTCATTTGCAGAAAATACCGTATAAGCAGAATTTTTAGCGAGGTTTTAATTTTGGGATTATAAGTGAGGGTGCTGAGAACGCTAAAATTGACTATCACTGAAATTTAATTCCGATTTAGTTGTAATAGCGTTTTAATTAAATAAGCATTTTAAAATCGCTAAAATTACTTCTCGCTAAAAATAATATACCGATTTTGAAGGTCAACTCGCTGAATTTGCGTCTTGCTCAAATTTTCACGTATCCGGTATGCTGTACCGCTTTTCTATAATATTTATTCATTTACCATTTTTATTATTTTTGATCATGCCATTCAACGATAAGATTTATTTTATTTCTCAAATATCTTAAAATTATTGTCTGGTATATATACACATACAAAGAAATGGGTAATACTTATGGATATGGTAATAATTTATAAATTGATTTCAAATTTGATTTTATGAACATGATTGATATCGCAAAATTTTAATCTAACTAATAGGACTTGAGATTGAAATTGAAAGAATTAGCCTATGGCATACAAGTAAAGGGTCACTTTCGCACACCACATTTTTTTTTTATATGAGTGGATGATCGCTCCCTTTTTTTTTTTTTTGAAAGCTAATCCTAAAAAATGAACAATATCGGTTGATAAAATCATGGAGCAAATGCACACACACACATACACGCACACTTTACCTTAACCAGAAGTCTCTATAGAGACATTACTGTAAATTTCCTTTAAAACGCTGCTCCTACAGTTTTGGTCTGATGGCAATGGCTTCTTTTCTCATCCTTTGTTTTAAGTACAAACCAGTAGAGCTACAAAGGATGAGAAAAGAAGCCATTGCCATCAGACCAAAACTGTAGGAGCAGCGTTTTAAAGGAAATTTACAGTAATTTCTATTGTTAGTAACCCTGTCAACACCGTTCATCGAAAATCAAAAACTGATGCCCTATATAATGTATCTTAATGTAGTCTAATAATAATTGTGTGCAAAGTTATATTTAAATCATACAAAAGGTGTAGGAGGAGTAGCGTTTACGAGGAATTTCACAGAAAATTCTATTTTTAGTAACCATGGCAACACCGTTCATCAAAATCTGACGCAGTAAATTATGTATCTTAGTGTAGTCTACTTGTGTGCCAATTTATATTGAAATCAGACCAAAACTGTAGGTCCTTCGGATGAGTCCGAATAAACCGAGATTCTGTGTCACAGTAGATACTGGCACGAAAAAGATCCCTCACTGCTCAATGGCCCTGAGTGCCGAGTGTGGCTCTCCACCGGCAAGTGGTGGCGTCTCTATACAAGTGAAAAAATTCTCGAGAGGGACATTTAACAACATGCAATCAATTTTCATAAATTATATATCACAACTCCCAATGGTCTAAAGAAAATCCCTTTTGATTTTGAAGTCAAATTTCAAATGCTTAAACGGTTTTAACACTTGTTTTTAAGAAACAGACTGATTCCCTGAATAGGATTTGCCTTGGACAACATATGTTTCTCCCTTTAAGAAGCCGACGATTGCAGATAATATAAAGTTTTGTGTGCCAAGTTACATTGAAATCAAACCAAAACTGTAGGAGGAGTAGCTTTTTAAAAGTATTCACAAAAATTTCTATTTTTAGTAACCATGGCAACACTGTTCATCGAAATCAAAAGCCGATAAACAGAATTATGTATCATAGTGTAGACTACTTTTGTGCCAAGTTATATTGAAATCAAACCAAAACTGTGGGAGGAGTAGCTTTTTAAAAGTATTTACAAAAGTTTCTACTTTTAGTAACCACGGCAACACCGTTCATCGAAATCAAAAACCAATACATAGAATTACGTATCTTAGTGTATTTAACTTGTGTGCCAAGTTATATTGAAATCAGACCACAGGAGTTCGCGTACCTATCAATTTTGCCGAAATTTTCGGTAAATAAAAAAGATACGTAATACCTGTAATAAAAACACCTTGTGTTATTATTATACGTATGACGTATTTTTAGCTCTACTGGTCAGAGACGAGAAAAGCTTATGCGATAGTAATGCGTCTGTCGTCCGTCCGTCTGTCTGTCTGTAAACAATTTTTTAAAATGCTACTCCTCCTACAGTTTTGGTCTGATTTCAATATAACTTGGCACACAAGTAGACTACACTACGATACATAATCTAATAAATCGGTTTTTGATTTCGATGAATGGTGTCGCCATGGTTACTAGAAAATTAGAAATTTCTGTGAAATTCTTTCAAAATGCTACTCCTCCTACAGATTTGGTCTGATTTCAATATAACTAGGCACACAAGTAGACTACACTAAGGTACATAATTCTTTATATCGGTTTTTGTTTTCAATGAACGGTGTTGTCGTTGTTACTAAAAATAAAAATTTCTGTGAAATTCTTTCAAAATGCAAGTCTCCTACAGTTTTGGTCTGATTTGGTTTGATTTTAAAAATTCTATGCATGGATACGTACATGTACGTGTAGAAGATATTTATTTTAAAACTTTTCTCTGATTTCAATATAACTTCGCACACATGTAGACTACACTAAGGTACATAATTCTGTGTATCGGTTTTTGATTTCGATGAACGATGTTGCCGTGGTTACTAAAATTAGAATTTTCTGTGAATTCTTTCAAAATGCTACTCCCCGTACAGTTTTTCTCTGATTTCAATATAACTTGGCACACAAGTACATGTAGACTACACTAAGGTACATAATTCTGTGTATCGGTTTTTGATTTCGAACGGTGTTGCCATGGTTACTAAAAATAGAAATTTCTGTTAAATACTCTCAAAATGCTGCTCCAAATACAGTTTTAGTTTGATTTTAATATAATGCCATGGTTACTAAAAATAGAAATTTCTGTTATTATTCAATTTATTGCTGTGGTAAAGTCTCAAAATGCTTAATTACTTTTCTCTTCCTTTGCTAAATACAGTTTTAGTTTGATTTTAATATAATGTGACATGCAAGTAGACTACAGTCCCAGAGGGCGGGGTTTATTAATGAATGGGCGGAGCTAACTCAGAAATGAGATTTCCAATAAACAATGGGATTATAAAAGGCAGTTGAAATTGATTCTGGGTAGTATGCCAGGAATCCTTATAATCAAGGATTTATTAACAGTACGCGCAGAGAACCAATTATTCAATTTACACCTGCTGTATAAAATTAAAGTCTCAAATTGCATTAAAATTAAAATTTATTATCTATTAATTAAAATTAATCAAAATTATCTTATATAAATACTTTTCTCTTTTCCTATTGCTATAGAAAATTAAACGTGAATTATTTATTTTCCAAACCTTTAAATAGTAGATATGCTTTCATCTTGACAGATACTTCTGGTTTTCAAAAAAATCTTTGAAATTTAAATTTTTCAGTATAAATTTTTACTTTCATGTCAATTTAATTATTTTAAATTTCTCTATCTCTATAATACTGTGCTTTAAGTTTTAAGTGCTTTATTATTTGTAAATGTTAGAGTGTATATCTAAAATATGATTTTTCTTTGATTATGTTCAAAATTAATTAATCCTGAAAGAAATTCATACACATTTCATTTCTCAATTTTATTTTTGCTTTACATAAATGTTGAAATTCATGTTCAATGATGTGAAACGCTGATATGTATACACAAATAACATGAATTGATTTTTTGCCCAAAGGCGATTAAAACCGCGAGTGTTGATACCATTTTTATACACATTAATCGGCCAGGTAAACAGAAGCAAAACAAAAAAGAAATAAATCACAATTCCCGGTATTTTCAACTGTTTATTTTTAAAATTAATGTACTCTTTTAATAACTTGTTTATAAATTAAAAACTACCAGTAATTCATAAATAATTTCCCCAGTGATTATCCACATTGTTTATGTTAAAGAATGGTAGCATTAATTTATTAATTTATGGCCATTTAATAAATTGTGAGGTTTTCTATTTGAGGGTTAAAAACATGTTCCTTTTTCAATTAAAAATCTTTTATTTAAGTGTAATAATTATTTTTAAATAGTAGCAATTCAAATTTTTAGTATCTAATTTTACATTAAATACCCCCGTAATAAAAAGGCCTACATGTTGATATTTTTTCTCCTAAACCTTATCTTATATTTAGGAGAAAAAAAATTAATATTCTCCTAAATTCCTTATTTTACAACTTTATTTAAAAAAAAAAATTTCTAAACTCATTTGTGTAAATATACAGTCTAGGTAAATATTAATTAACTATAATAATCTCTACTTATTAAAAGATTGGAAGAAATCCTTGCTTTTTAAACAGATTAAACTCATCTCTGCTGCAAGTAAACAAAACAACAGGGGGCCTGCAAATTCAGAATACACAAGGGGGCGGAGCTATCATGTCACTCAGAACCTTTTTTCACACATGAGTGAACAAAGCAGTCCCAGAAAGCAGTCCCAGGTGGGACTGCTAAAAAGCAGTCCCATAGCTCCCAGAGCAGTCCCACAGCGGTCCCACAGCAGTCCCACATCCCACAGCAGTCCCAGAGCGGTCCCAAAGCAGTCCCGGGGACTGCTTTCTGGGACTGCTTGGGTGTCAGGTTGGGTCTGGTGTACAAACCAGTAGAGCTTCATCTTGACAGAGACTTCTGGTTTTCAATAAAAATTAGAAATTTAAAGTATAAATTCTAAGAGGATGCATCTCTAAAATATGATTTTTCTTTGATTTATTTCATGCACTCCAAATGTTCTTAAAAATGCTGAAATTCAATTTCGGCAGGGCTCTGCCCTGAAACCGGGCTCTGCCCCAATCTCTAAATTATGATTTTTCTTTGATTTATTTTATGCACTCCAAATGGTCTTAAAAATGCTGAAATTCAATTTCGGTCGGGGGGCTTCGCCCCCTGGGTCCCCCAGCAGGGCTCTGCCCTGAAAACCCGCTAGGGGCTTGGAGCGGCCCCAAGACTCCCGACTGATTTTTCCCAATTCTCTAGAAAGGGTAGTTTTCTCAAAAACCTAGATTAATTCCCATTTTCCTTCCAAGTAATATACAAAGTAGTGAAACTGTACATTGACATTGAAATTGACAGTGGATAGAGTACACTAAAAAAACTGCTAACACACCACTTATTAATTTTAATCTACTGGTCAGAGACCAGAAGAGCTTCTGCGTCCGGCGTCCGTCTGTCTGTAAACAATTTTTCAAAATGCTACTCCTCCTACAGTTTTGGTCTGATTTCAATATAAGTTGGCACACAAGTAGACCACACTAAGATACATAATTCTGTTTATCGATTTTTGATTTCGATGAACAGTGTTGCCTTTGTTACTAAAAATAGAAATTTCTGTGAAATTATTTCAAAATGCTACCCCTCCTACAGTTTTGGTCTGATTTCAATATAACTTGGCACACAAATAGACTACACTGAGATACATAATTCTGTACATTGGTGTTTGATTTCAATGTCAGAACGGTGTTGCCGTTGTTACTAAAAATAGAAATTTCTCTGAAATTGTTTCAAAATGCTACTCCTACTACAGTTTTGGTCTGATTTCAGTATAACTTGGCACATAAGTAGACTACACTAAGATACACAATTCTATATATCGGTTTTTGATTTCGATGAACAGTGTTGCCATTGTTACTAAAAATAGAAATTTCTGTGAAATTCTTTCAAAATGCTACTCCTCCCACAGTTTTCTTCTGATTTCAATATAACTTGGCACACAAGTAGACTACACTAAGGTACATAATTCTGTGTATCGGTTTTTGATTTTGATGAACGGTGTTGCCATGGTTACTAAAAATAGAAATTTCTGTAAAATACTATCAAAATGCTACCCCAAATACAGTTTTAGTCTGATTATAATGTGGCATGCAGTAGACTACACAAGGAACGTAAAGACACTTAATCAAGGATCATTATTCTATTTATTGCTGTTGTAAAGTTTGAATTCCCACTGCTACTTTTCTCCTCCTTTGCTATAAGTAAAAACCAGTAGAGCTTCAGTCTCGACAGAGACTTCTGGTTTTTTTGTTAATGAAAATTTCGGTATAATTGATAGGTACGCGAACTCCTGTGATCAGACCAAAACTGTAGTAGGAGTAGCATTTTGAAAAATTGTTTACAGACAGACAGACGGACGGACGCATTACTATCGCGTCTCTGGTCTCTGACCAGTAGAGCTAACAAGATGTGTTTGAGAAACACTGATGCCCCCGAATGGCAGCTTATGGTGAGGGTTAGATTCTCTCAAATGCATGTCAAACTCCAATCGTCAAAAGTTATGCCCAAGGTTAAAGTGTGGTATTTTTTTTTTGGTAAAGTATACCAAACTCCAAGGTCTAGGTCAAATTTGGTGGTATAACCATGGAAAGGTTTTGTCACAAGGAATACACCCGTGAAATATGAGAGCCATAGCTCTACTCACTCAAGAGTTATGAGTTAAGTTAAAGTTGACGACAGACAGTCCGAGAGACAAACAGGCAGGGCAAAAAAATTATATGCCTGCGGGATCTTTCGATGCGGGGGCATAAAAATTAGACTAGAAAAACCAACAATGATTCAATGACATCCTTTCCCTCAAGCGCCCTCACTACAAAATTAAAATATGGTCACATCCATACAAGTGCCAGAAATTTTAAAGCAATAATTTTGTATTTAAACCCAAACACATTGAATCATTCAAAATAGAAAAAAATGTTTTTATTTTCTCTGAATATAGTTCAAATTAACTATTATTCTTTAATTGATTTGAAATCAATCCGTGACGATTAATTTTCACGAATAAGGAATTATTTTCTACAAAAACAAAGCAAAATAAATGGTTCGCAACGATTAATATTCGCGACCCAAAGTAAGTCGTGAAACTCGCGAATATTTCTTGCACGCGAATAAAAGATGGTTTGCAGTATTTTAAACCTACCCATATCTAGGCATGCGTTCCTCATGCACTGTAGGTTTTGACGATCTTAAAATCTGATGATCAATATTAAATTGGGGTTTTTTGCCCAGAATATTCATATTTGTAATTATAATTATTGAAGTCGTCCTGAAACACGCAATTTTAATCCCCTATTTGAAGACTTGGAATTTTATGTATACTTTCGTATTTATTAACGAAGTGTTCCCTCAGTCGACTTATCATGATTGAAAAGCAAAGATTAGGATGTAGACTTTTTTGCCAGACATTTCCTGAAATCTATATAAATAAAATTTTCGGTTAACCACAATCACCGGAGGTACAAATAATCATTTCATCATTTAAAGGAAAAGTAGTCTAAGATTTCTTCTTAGGACATATATCTTCTGATCCTTACCGTAGAATGCATTATCCAGATAAAATTTCGCCCCTAGTCATGTTTGGTTATAACCCAAAAGAACGACTCTGCACTTTTTTTTTAATTTGAAGTACAAGAGACCCATTTCACGCTTTTTTCACTGTTTCGATTTTAACGCCGACTTAATAATTCAAATGATTATAAAATTATTTTGAAGTAATGCAAGTATTTTTTATTAATGTGTATTGTTTTAACCGATGGAAAGGTTTGCATGTGAAATTATAATTTAGGATTATGAGAAATTTCAAGAGAAAGCCATTCCTTTGCGCTGCTTCAGTGTGCTTTCAGTGAAATTATCGGTGAAACTAACACCTGTGAATCAATTTACCCAATGGCTTATTTAATATCGATATACCTTGATGAACAGTCAGCATGGGTTTGAAACGGAAGTGTGTCTGGCTGTCTACTTTCCTGTCAGTCTCCGCGATAAAACCCGGGCTATCGATTTACATAAATTTAAACCTACTAATTGATAGATTACCAAGATATGTTGACGTATTACGTATCTCAAAAGTTATGGTCACATGGAAATGAAATTATAAACAATGTCATGGCCATAACCTTTGCAATATGGAACTTTAAATATCTAGATTTAGTATTTATTGTTGTTGTGTCGTCGCTATGCAGATAGACATTCCAATTTGTTTTGTACATGCATTACAAACTTCGACATTTACATCATTAGACACATTCAGCAAAACTTAAGTTTACAATCAGACAGACAGAGAGCTGCCGGCTCAAGCTCTATTTCTTTTTTGTTTTGTTTGTTTTTAGCTTTACTGGTCAGAGACCAGAAGAGCTTATGCGATAGTAATGCGTCCGGCGTCCGTCCGTCTGTCTGTCTGTAAACAATTTTTCAAAACGCTACTCCTCCTACAATTTTAGTCTGATTTCAATATTACTTGGCACACAAGTAGACTACACTAAGATACATAGAATAGTGCATCGGTTTTTGATTTCAATGAACGGCGTTGCCATGGTTACTAAAAATAGAATTTTCTGTGAAAATCCTTTAAAACGCTACTCCTTCTACAGTTTTGGTCTGATTTCAATATAACTTGGCAAACAAGTAGACTACACTAAGATACATAGAATAGTGCATCGGTTTTTGATTTCAATGAACGGTGTTGCCATGGTTACTAAAAATAGAATTTTCTGTGAAATTCCTTTAAAACGCTACTCCTTCTACAGTTTTGGTCTGATTTCAGTATAACTTGGCAAACAAGTAGACTACACTAAGATACATAGAATAGTGCATCGGTTTTTGATGTCGATGAACGGTGTTGCCATGGTTACTAAAAATAGAATTTTCTGTGAAATTCCTTTAAAACACTACTCCTTGAACCTTCTACAGTTTTAGTTCGATTTCAATATAACTTGGCACACAAGAAGACTACACAAAGATACAAAACAGTGCATTGGTTTTTAGCTCTACTGGTCAGAGACCAGAAGAGCTTATGCGATAGTAATGCGTCCGGCGTCCGTCCGTCTGTCTGTCTGTCTGTCCGTCTGTCTGTAAACAATTTTTCAAAACGCAACTCCTCGTACAATTTTAGTCTGATTTCAAAATTACTTGGCACACAAGGAGACTACACTAAGATACATAGAATAGTGCATCTGTTTTTAATTTCGATGAACGGTGTTGCCATGGTTACTAAAATTAGAATTTTCTGTGAAATTCCTTGAAAACACTACTCCTTCTACAGTTTTGGTCTGATTTCAATATAACTTGGCACACAAGTAGACTACACTAAGATACATAGAATAGTGCATCGGTTTTTGATTTCGATGAACGGTGTTGCCATGGTTACTAAAATTAGAATTTTCTGTGAAATTCCTTTAAAACGCTACTCCTTCTACAGTTTTAGTTTGATTTCAAAATAAGTTGGCACACAAGTAGACTACACAAAGATACATAAAACAGTGCAATAGTTTTTGATAAGTACAAACCAGTAGAGCTACAGTCTCGACAGAGACTTCTGGTTGATAAGTACAAACCAGTAGAGCTACAGTCTCGACAGAGACTTCTGTTTGTTTGTTTTTTAGCTCTACTGGTCAGAGACCAGAAGAGCTTATGCGATAGTAATGCGTCCGTCGTCCGTCCGTCTGTCTGTCTGTCTGTCTGTCTGTCTGTAAACAATTTTTCAAAATGCTACTCCTCCTACAGTTTTGGTCCGATTTCAATATAACTTGGCACACAAGTAGACTACACTAAGATACAAAATTCTGTGCATCGGTTTTTGATTTCGGTGAACGGTGTTGCCATGGTTACTAAAAATAGAAAATTTTGTGAAATTGTTTCAAAATGCTACTCCTCCTACAGTTTTGGTTCGATTTCAATATAACTTGGCACACAAGTAGACTACACTAAGATACATAATTCCGTGCATCAGTTTTTGTTTTTAATGAATGGTGTTGCCGAGGTTACTAAAAATAGAAATTTTTGTGAAATTGTTTCAAAATGCTACTCCTCCTACAATTTTGGTCCTATTTCAGTATAACTTGGCACACAAGTAGACTACACTAAGATACATAATTCTGTGCATCTGTTTTTAATTTTGATGAACGGTGTTGCCTTGGTTGCTAAAAATAGAAATTTTTGTGAAATTGTTTCAAAATGCTACTCCTCCTACAGTTTTGGTTCGATTTCAATATAACTTGGCACACAAGTAGACTACACTAAGATACATTATTTTGTGCATCGTATTTTGATTAAGATGAACGGTGTTGCCAAGGTTACTAAGAATGGAAATTTCTGTGAAATTGTTTCAAAATGCTACTCCTCGTACAGTTTTGGTCCGATTTCATTATAACTTGGCACACAAGTAGACTACACTAAGATACATAATTCTGTGCATCAGTTTTTGATTTCAATAAACGGTGTTGCCGTGGTTGCTAAAAATAGAAATTTTTGTGAAATTGTTTCAAAATGCTACTCCTCGTACAATTTTAGTCCGATTTTAATATAACTTGGCACACAAGTAGACTACATTAAGATACATAATTCTGTGCATCGGTTGTTGATTTCAATGAACGGTGTTGCCATGGTTACTAAGAATAGAAATTTTTGTGAAATTGTTTCAAAATGCTACTCCTCCTACAGTTTTAGTTCGATTTCAACATAACTTGGCACACAAGTAGACTATACTAAGATACATAATTCTTCTGTGCATCGGTTTTTATTTTGATGAGTGGCAAGGATCATTTTTCTATTTATTGCTGATTTAAAGTCTCAAGTCCCAACTGCTACTTTTATCTTCCTTTGTTTTAAGTATAAACCAGTAGAGCTACAGTCTCGACAGAGACTTCTGGTTTTTTTACGGGGGGGGGGAGTATGGTACAGCATAATGAGCAGACAATATATTGATTGATTTATTGTATGCTGTTTAACTTTCCCTTCGATATTTTTTTTTACTTTAATCGACACAAAGAGCCATAAGCAATGAGGGTTCTTTATCGTGCCAAGGCCTGTCGTGACACTGGACCTTGGTTTTCACCAAGGTCTGATCCGAAGGTTCAGCAAATTTCACTGCAAAGTGCTGAGCGCTTGGAGAAAGACAGTTGCTGCCCATTTTTTTTCCGACTTAGGTCAGTTGCGGCCGAGAATCGAATTCACAACCTCCCGATCACGGAGCGAGCGCTCTACCGATTGGTAGCAGATTATAGAAATATTAAATAAATATCTAACAAAGGGACCGCAAAACGGAGCATCCCCTCGCAAAGACCGTATTTGAAAATCATCAAAGCTTTTTACATCCCAGTGCAAAGTACTTCCGTTTTCGTACAGGTCCCACTCACTTACAAACGAATAGACGATTGTGCTACTATATTCCCTCCAACTCCGTTGCAAGGGGATAAAACAACTTTTTTTTTCATTAAATCAAACATTTCTGTGCAAGGTTTTTAAGCAAGGATGAATACCAGTTGATAATTTCTTCCACTTGTAACCTTCAAGCTATTCTAATAGTTTCTATATGCCAAAATTTGTTAAAATTGGTAAGCTGGTTTCAGAGAGATACTAAAATGTTAACGCACGGAAAACCGCGAAGGACACAGATAGCGATGGGTCATTGAGGTGACCTAAAAAGGCATTTCATTAATGATTAATAGTTTCATATTTCTTTCTTTGATATATAATATAAAGTCATCCTCAGTGGGACTCTCGTTGTCTGAAAAAAGACTTTCCGTTAGTATTATTTTATGATTCGAAAAGGACCCATCTGCTTTATTTTCTTTCCATAATCTCCTTTATTTGAAGTGTACTTGACCAATTTCATTAATACTTCAATATCGGTTATAAAAAGACGCAAGAGATAACAAGAACATTGACAATGAATTTGAAACCATGTTGTGTAAAATCCCTTGTAGACTTCAATGGTCTTCTTTGTTTGCACCAGATAAACTACATGAGAAAGAAGAATTTTTCACAGAATTTTAGGAGCTTAAAATACCATTATCTTGTTCCTTGCTTTGTTGTGATTTGTTTATTTTTTACTAGCAAAACTAATTTTTTTAACCTTGAAACCCTCTGCTAGTAAATACTAGTACGTTTCGCCAAAAAAAGGAGGCATCGTACTGGGTAAGATTTTTTGTTTGTCTGCGTATTCTTCGGACCATAAATCGAAGGATATTGATATGAATAAGTTGAAAGAATTGATCGTAACCTATTGATAAACTCTAGATTTGTACTTGGATCATTTTTGAAGGCGGGGGGCAATTGTTATTGCTATAACTTGAGCATCTTTGATTACAATGACTGCTGTTAGATCGACATTAACTCTCATATTTGACCGCAGTAATTAAAATTTTATCGTAGTTCAGTAGCTTTTGACTCATGGTTTTATCGCAAAAGTCGAGGGCAATAAGAAATTGAAATGGTGAAAAAAGAATGATTTTTTCATTAATTAATCAAAAGCTCAACATGTTTATGCACATATATGTAAAGGTCTTGTAGGGGAATTTTTAAATACAAATAAATGACATTGAAATTGATTTCATTATCATTAAAATTTTACTTTAGTGGAAGATTAATTATGATGGCATCTGGGTGATTGATAGATTTTTAAAATATATCTTTCTTCGCAAAAAATGAAACAGAAAAAAAAACATTTTGTCCCCAACTGGCAATAAATATTTAATCTGTCCAGTATTGTCTTGTAAATAAATAATCTGCTCTTCATTGATAAGGAAATAAATAATCTGACTCCGAATTAAATGTTTGCCCCCCCCCCTTTTTAGCTCTACTGGTCAGAGACCAGAAGAGCATATGCGATAGTAATGCGTCCGTCGTCCGTCCGTCTGTCTGTCTGTAAACAATTTTTTAAAATGCTACTCCTCCTACAGTTTTGGTTTGATTTCAATATAACTTGGCACACAAGTAGACCACACTAAGATGCATAATTCTGTGTATCGGTTTTCGATTTCAATGAACGGTGTTGCCGTGGTTACTAAAAATAGAAATTTCTGTGAAATTCTTTCAAAATGCTACTCCTCCTACAGATTTGGTCTGATTTCAATATAACTTGGCACACAAGTAGACTACACTAAGATACATAATTCTGTGTATCGATTTTTGATTTCGATGAACGGTGTTGCCGTGGTGACTAAAAATAGAAAATTCTGTGAAATTCTTTCAAAATGCTACTCCTCCTACAGATTTGGTCTGATTTCAATATAACTTGGCACACAAGTAGACTACACTAAGATACATAATTCTGTGTATTGGTTTTTGATTTTGATGACTGTGTTGCCGTTGTTACTAAAAATAGAAATTTTTGTGAAATTCTTTCAAAATACTACTCCTCCTACAGTTTTGGTCCGAATTCAATATAACTTGGCACACAAGTAGACTACACTAAGATACATAATTCTATATATCGGTTTTTGATTTCAATAAACGGTGTTGCCGTTGTTACTAAAAATAGAAATTTCTGTGAAATTCTTTCAAAATGCTACTCCTCCTACAGAATTGGTCTGATTTCAATATAACTTGGCACACAATTAGACTACACTTAGATACATAATTCTATATATTGGTTTTTGATTTCGATGAAAGGTGTTGCTGTGGTTATTAAAAATAGAAATTTCTGTTAAATACTCTCTAAATGCTGCTCCAAATACAGTTTTAGTCTGATTTTAATATAATGTGGCATGCAAGTAGACTACACTAAGAACATAGGAGACTTATAATCAAGGATCATTATTCAATTTATTGCTGTTGTAAAGTTTCAAATTGCAACTGCTTAAGTACTTTTCTCTTCCTTTGCTATAAGTACAAACCAGTAGAGCTTCAGTCTTGACAGAGACTTCTGGTTTTAATGCTGTGTCACTAATCATTTTAAAAATTCTATGC
Source organism: Saccostrea cuccullata (assembly GCF_032062105.1). Classification (NCBI taxonomy): domain Eukaryota; kingdom Metazoa; phylum Mollusca; class Bivalvia; order Ostreida; family Ostreidae; genus Saccostrea; species Saccostrea cuccullata. The sequence continues at coordinate 306,227 of NW_026928669.1, read as the reverse complement.
ATGGATACGTACATGTACGTGTAGAAGATATTTATTTTAAAACTTTACATTGTTTGCTCCTGCTGACTATTTTCCACGGATTTACCATAAAGAGAATATGTCTGGTAAACAGAATCATGTTTTCTAAGTCTTGAAGGGCTGAATTATTTTAATGTTTTTTTTTTCTTGTAATTGTTTAAATACAAGGGTAAATGACAGTTTGATTGGTCTTTACCTCAAAATTGCAATTTACAAAAATTAATTTTCTATTTCTTTAACCAATCCTGAGCAACACGCCTAAGGCTACTCAAGCAGACTGGAATTTTCTCATATTTTCATAATTCGAAAGCCTGCACTTTTATATCTGTCCAATATCGAGGTCGTTGGAGTCATCGCAAAATAGTATTTTGTTTAGACCTTTCCAAGTTTTTTTTTTTCTCGTTTAGAGTCCACCCGTCTTTCAAAATTCTAGCGATCTGTTTGGGGGAAAACATAGTCTATAAACGGGAATTTATAGTCATAACACGACGGCATTCGAGGGATCTGATTTAGTCAAATTTGTTTTTCTTCTAGATGAATCGATTCATTGGCAAGAACAGAGTATTCGGTAATTTATTTACAACCTTACACTCTAGACAAATATCTAAAAAAAAAGTTGACAGAATGCAATAATAAATTTTGACTATTTTTTTTGTTTAATATTGGGTGTCCAACTCAAAGGCGGACACTGACGCTATAAATATTGAAAACTTGGAATTACCACCATAAACCGAAGTCCCGTGTCGCAGTTGGTGCTGGAACGAAAAAGATCCTTCACTGCTCAATGGCCCTGAGTGCCGAGTACAACTCAAAATTTGTAGCTCTCCACCGGCAAGTGGTGGCGTCTCCATATGAGTGAAATATTCTCGAGAGGGACGTTAAACAAACAATCAATTATTACTTTACTTGCAATTTTTTTGCAGAAGCGCTTCAGAATGAGACTGTTGTAACTTTATAATATACGGGAGTTACGAGATGTGGTGTAAATCAGATGAGAATGCTTAAGTAAAGAAACTTCAGGAAAATTTGAAATCACAAGATTTTACCAAAATCAACAGCATCAAAACTTACGACTTTTCAACCACATACACAACTATTCCACACGATATATTAAAGTCAAGGCTTTTTAATATCATTGACAGCGGCTTTTCCAGTAATAATGGAACTCATAAAATTACTTACCTTGTCGTTGGCCATTTGCAATTTTTTTGTTAAAACATTCTGATTGTACACACAAGTACTCTGAAACTGACATCAAAAATGCTTGAGTTTCTGATTGACAATATCTATGTGTTTTCTTTAGACCAGGTCTTCCAATAATCTATTGGAATTCCCATGGGTACCAACTGCACCCCGTTGTCAGCAGACCAAATTTTGTATTCATATGACGCAGAATGTGTCAAAATCTTAAACGAAAGAAGAAAACACTTGCTGTGGCCTTCAACTCGACATTTAGATATATCGACGACGTATTGTCAATTAACAATGTTTATTTACATTCCTATATATGTCAATACGATGCATTCCGGTGTGCTTGAGAAAAAGATACCACAGAGTCTGACGCATCTGTTTCATATTTGGACATATTACTTGAAAAAGCGTCAATAGTAATCTAACAACCAAACTCTATAGTAAACGAGATGACTTTAACCTTTCAACCGTCAACTTCCCTTACTTATGCAGCAATAAACCTTCATCACCTGCATACGGGGTATATATATCTCAGTTTTTTCGATACGCAAGAGCATACTCTACGTATGTACAATTTCTAAAAGGACGTAAATTATTGACAAACAAGTTGATGGAACAAGAATATCAGCAGTCTCGTTTAAAGTCATCATTTCGTAAGTTCTAGGGTCGATACAATGACCTTGTCAGCAAATACAATTAATCATTGAGTGAAATGCTGACTGCTGTTTTTCATATTTATTGTTAGTCCATTATTTTGCACTGAATTGACGACGCAGTTTTCCGTTATTTCCAAATCATGACAGCGGGTTTGACCAGTCGGCAGGGGCTGCTCACTCCTCCGTGGCACCTGATCCCACCTCTGATGTTTTGGGGGTCCTTGTTTGCTCTGCTCCTATTTTGAATTATTGGCTTTATCTTGAATATTATTCATTATCTCCATTTGTTTCAACTCCATATGTTTCACCTATATCAGGAGTGACATACATTGTTCTACCTCTTTCCCTTAATTCAATAATTATGTAAGTGACGAGTTTAACAAGAAGATGCAATAATTCAAAACTGATTTGCTGTGAGCCTGAATATAGAGAATGATATTAAACAAGGCATACTAAAATAGAAACTACTTTAATTTTACTGATGTACAGAGAGTTAGGACGGAGATCAAACTTTGACATTTTTTCATCTTTTCTGTAATCGTCCTTTTGTGTTTTGCAGCATTTTCAGTCAATTCTCCAGAATTAACTTAACGTGATAAGTCTGCACTATTGAAGACGTCAATGCAATTATGCAATTTATATTTTGTCCATAGGTAAAATGTCCATCCCAATTTTATGCGTTTTATGCCTTAGAATAAAGTTGCTTTTCTTTAAGCAACAAAACTATAGCTTGTTATAGGATTGACAGACATTTTTCTCAGGACAGACATTTTTCTCAGGGACATCTTTTTTGTGGCATCTTAGTAACATTACGTAATATCAAGGTAAGAGATTGCCCTGCGAACCTAGCAAATTGGGACTTCTTATATCAAGTAAAATTGAACTCAAAATTAGGATTAATAATGTTTGAAGGCAATTCTAAAAGAGACTGCTTGAATTACACACTACAAAAATTTAGAACTGGTCTAATGCCAATGTGTACTAAAGTCTTTGGATATTTTGGAATGTAAAACAACGGTAACTTGAATATTTTCTTTCAGAAAAAGCAAACACTTGCTTTGGCCATTAATTTGGCATTTAGGTATATCGACGAAGTATTATCAATAAATAATTTATACTAACTTCCATGTCGACATCTTACAAGCTTGAAATAAAAGATATCACAGAGTCTGATACATCTGTTTAAAATTCGGACCTACTTTACTAGAAAAAGGTTAATGGTAAATTTACTTTTCAATCGACAACTACCCATTCATATAGAGCATTACACCCTTGTCACATGCAAACGGGATGTGAAATCGGCTCCTATTTTGATTGTACTATCTTGCACAGAAAAAGAAGAAATAAATGTGATGAGAGTATTTTAAAAAAGGCTAAATTATCTGTATGTCTCAGTCGATTCGATATGTAAGAACATGCTCGATCTAAATTTGAACAATGTCTAAAGCTATTGAAGAGCAATTTGATTGCTTGATTGATTGTATATTAATTGGGTGTTGCTAAAACGCGGAACGGAAAACGGAACGGAAAGCGGAACGGAACGGAAAACGGAAAATTTTAGTCAAACAATTAACATAAATTCGATATAAGTCAGATAAAAGAGCAATATTCTTGGTGTAAAATTCATTTCTTATAAAAATTTATTGTAAACTGTTATATATTCATGAGTCATACACACCCTCCGTTCAGAACTGGTGTACAAGCGATGCCCCCCCCCCTCAACAGGAAGAAATTCGACCCCCCCCCCCCCAACACACACACAAAATAGGAATTTTGTGTTTCGGCAAAGGACATATACCCCCGTTTTTTTTTGTGTTTTTTTTTTCATGTCAAATTTTTTGTATGTTGGAAATTTCTTACTGACCCCCCCCCCCCCATTTCAATGTGTTTCAAATGCCAATGTCTGTAAAGACAAAAATAACTGGTTATGATATTCAGATTATGCACGCAGTGTCGAATTCGCGAATCATGAAATGGGGAGTGACAGTTTCGGGTCTGGGTAGGGGCCCACAGCCACATTTAAAATTGATTTATTAAATCTTATGTATATTTAGGACACAAAAAAGGGGGTAGACCTATTACCATCCTCACAATGTCAAGGGTTTGTGATTTCTCGAACTCCCGAGTTCGAGAAATCACAAACCCTTGTCATTGTGAGGATGACCTACTACAACTTCTCAGACCTTTCCGATGAGCGGGAAAACAAACTCATTTTTTACGCGGTCACTCATATACCCTCCCCCCTTCCCAACACACACACATATGTACCGCAAACAAACAAAATTTAACTTCATTGAATGCAAAGATTCTGCATTATATCTACCACATGAAAGTTTTCCAACTTTGTCTATCCAGATCGAATTTATATATATATAGAAAGCGACTCTTTTGAATAACATTTTTAACAACCAGTGTATATATAAGAGATGTTAATTCGAGCTTGCCGTAAAGGTTTGCCCTACACGTAATATCTTAATATATTTTTTTTAATTTTATTCCTCTTTCCATGGTCAATCTAGATATCAAATATTTGCTCCCCCAGTCATAACCTTTTTACTACGGAAATGTTCGTTCAAGTTGACATCCTCACACTTTTTGTGAATGTAATTAATGTAGTAAATTAGTGTAAAAAAAATAGTTCTGAAAGATGTTGGAGTTGGAACTTATCCCCCCTCCTGAATCAAACAATTGTCTTCTCTTTTTGTTTTTGTTTGTCAAATACTTTTCAAGTTCGTTTACCCACCCCCACCCTTTTTTCAAATTCGATTCTAGGTGCCTGTTGTGTTAGCGATTTTCGTAAATAAGAGACTTATCATGACAAAATCAACTTGTATTTAATAGTGGGGGATTGAATATGTACAAGATATATCGTTTATGATAAAATTTGTGTATTTTAAGTGATTTAATCCAAAATAATATATTCCGTTTTTCGTTCCGTTCCGCTTTCCGTTCCGTTTTCCGTTCCGCGTTTTAGCAACACCCATATTAATTCACTTGTCTCTCGAGAATTTTTCACTCATTGGAGCCTTCACACTTTGCCCTATACTTGGCACTCAGGGCCATTGAGCAATGAGCGATCTTTTTTGTGCCAGCACCTACTGCGACATGGGACCTCGTTATACGGTCTCATCCGAAGGATCGGTCTCCACGTCCCACAGTGGAATTTGAACCCGCGACGTTAGGATCCACTTCTTGTTTCGCGATTCTAGAGCAGACGCTTTGACCATTGCGTCACGCAGGCGACACACTTATGTTCTCAGCAAATGAAATCAACCATTAAGTCAAATGCTGACTGACATTTTTCATACTGATTAGATGGCCATTATAATATAGACATTAAATTGTCTATGGATTTTTCAGTTTTCCCCCGATCGTAACAAGAAGAACACAGCGATTGTGACAGGTCGGATACTCTTTAATGGTACCTCATCCCACCTCTGATATTTAAGATGTCCACGTTTGTCCTCCTGATTTGAACTATTTTAATTAAGCTTGAATATAGCTGTGATTTATTACAATACGTGAAATAGCAAAGGGAAACTACTTTTTCAAAAGATTAACATTTGCAAATAATGCATTTTTCACTGACCCTTACTCAAAGGCAAGAGGTCCACGGGCCTTATAGGTCACCTGAGTATCATGTAACAACTTTCCAATGATTGAATTTCGTTCATGTTTTTTTTTAAAAACCAGAGTCCATGAAATTCACAATTTTCAAAGACGCACCATTGCTTATCATAATTAAAGCATGCTTACTCTAGTTACTTAATACCCAGGGGTAGATCAGAGTAACAAAGAGAAATGCACTTCCACTTTATAACCAGTTGTGCACCCCACCCTACAGGAATCACTGACCCTTAGGCCACAAATTTCAAAATTTTGGAAATTTTATCATAAATTTTATTTCATCATAAATGGTTGATTAATACCAAAGAGCAGATTTGAAAGCAATTTATTTTCAGACTATGTACCCCCCTCCCACACACTCGCATCCCCCCTGATACCCCTGACCCAGGGGGCATGAAATTGACCATTTTGCTAGATGCACCTTTCTTCATCAAAAATATATACTCAGATCATTGTCATAATACCCAGGAACACAGGAAAAGATTTTACAAGAATTAATGTATTTTCACTACATAATCAAAGGACCCCCCCTCTATACCAAATGGCAAAACCCCTGACACAGAGGCCATGAAACTCACAAATTTGGTTGAGGCACTCTTGCTCATTATAACTATATACTAAGTTAGTTTATTTAATTCCCAGGAGCAGAGAAGAAGATTTTCAAAGAATTCATGTATTTTCACTATATATTTTCACCATATAATCAATAGAGCCCTTCCCTAACACCAGGACCCCTGACCCTGGGCCATAAAATTCACAATTTTGGAAGAAGCACTCTTGCTCAAAATAACTACTCATATGTACTTAGCTAGTCTATTTAATACTCTGGAGCAGAGAAGAAGATTTTCAAAGAATTCATGTATTTTCACTATATAATCAATAGAGCCCTACCCTAACACCAGAACCCCTGACCATGGGGCCATAAAATTAACATTTTTGGAAGAAGCACTCTTGCTCAGAATAACTATGTACTTAGTCAATTTAATACCCAGGAGCAGAGAAGAAGATTTTCAAAGAATTCATATATTTTCACTATATAATCAATAGAGCCCTACCCTAACACCAGAACCCCTGGCCCTGGGGCCATAAAAGTCACAATTTTGGAAGAAGCAAGATTTTCAAAGAATTCATGTATTTTCATTGTATATTAAGAAGAGCCCAGCCCTAGCACCAGAACCCCTGACCCTGGGGCCATAAATATAACAATTTATGGAAGAGGCACTTTTGCTCATCATCATGACTATGTACTAAGTTAGTTAATTTAATACCCAGGAGCGGAGAAGAAGATTTTCGAAGAAATGATGCATTTTCATTAAATAATCAAAAAAGCCCTACCCTAACTCCAGAACCCCTGACCCTGGGGTCCAAAAATTCACAATTTTGAAAGAAGCACTCTTGGTCATCATAACTATGTACTTTGTTTAATAGTAAATATCCAGGAGCAGAAAAGAAGATTTTCAATGAAATAATGCACTTTCACTTTATGATCTATATAGTCCCACCCTATCACCTGAACCCCTGACCCAGGGGCCATGAATTTCACAATTTTAATAGAGGGCTCACTAGTTTATTATAATCATGCAAATAGTCCGACTGCTTGATGTTCAGCAGTGAAGAAGATTTTTAAAGTTTGCATTAATTTTGGTGGTTTTAGCCCCACCCCTCAGGCCCCGGGGGGACAGGGACCATGCAGTTAAAAAAATTTTGTTCCCCTTTACACGTAAATGCTGTATACCAAATTTGGTTGAAATTGGTTGAGTGGTTCCAGAGAAGAAGCTAAAAATTCAAAAGTTTACGAACGACGTTGGACGGAAGCAGATATCAATCTTCGGTGACCGAAAAAACAATTGATCCGCCCGAAGAACCCCTCTGGGGTCACAAATATATTGGAATTCCATTGTGCACTAATTGTTTGACCCATATGGATGTAATATGCAATAAAGATATCAAAATACTAATATTGCTTTTTTATTAGCCGACTTATTTTTGTCATTCATATGAAGCAGAATTTATTTTCTATAAAAACTGCTACATCGGAAGAGAACACTTGCCGTGGCTTTCCACTCCATAATCAGATACATATATATCGACGACCTTTCTTCAATTAGGTCATCTTTCAAGGTTTTTTGATGCTATCTTTCCACCAACTGACTACAATGGCCCGACTCAAAACTTTTTTTTTTTTTTTCAATCCAGGACACAATATGTTTTTTAAGTCACCTGAGTCACTTAGGTGACCTATTGCTATCCGTTTTCGTCCTTCGTCGTGCGTCGTGTGTTAACATTTGAACATTTTCACCTTCTTCTCTGAAACCAATGAACCAATTTCAACCAAATTTGGTATACTACATCTATTGGTGAAGGAGAATAGAAATTGTGAAATATATAGTCCCGGCCCCTCCTCCCCCCCCCCACGGGGCCTGAGGGGTGGGACCATGGGTTCTGGTGTTAAGGCGGGGCTCTATTGATTATATAGTGAAAATGCATTCATTCTTTGGAAATATTGTTCTCTGCTCCTGGGTGTTATATAAACTAACTAAGAACATAGTTATGATACACAAGAGTACCTCTTCCAAATTTATGATTTTTTTAGCCCCAGGGTCTGGGGTTCTGGTGTTAGGGCGGGTCTCTATTGATTATATAGTGAAAATACATTAAATCTTTGAAAATCTTCTCTGCTCCTGAGTATTAAATAAACTAACTTAGTATATAGTTATAATCAGCAAGAGTGTCTCAATCAAATTTGTGAGTTCCATGGCTCCTGTTTCAGGGGTTTTGCCATTTGGTGTAAGGGGGTGGGGCTCTTTTGATTATATAGTGAAAAAACATTAATTCGTTGAAAATCTTTTCGTTTGCTCCTGGGTATTATGCAAATGATCCAAGTATATAATTATATTTTTATTATGAGAGGTGCATCTAGCAAAATGATTAAATTCATGCTCCCTTCGTCATGGGTATGGGGGGGGCACATAGTCTGAAAATTAATTTATGCTTTTATATCTGCTCTTTGGTATTAATCAACCATTTTATGATAAAATTTCCAAAATTTTGAAATATGTGGCCCCAGGGTCAGTGGTTCCTTTGGGTGGGGTGCACAACTGGTTGTAAAGTGGAAGTGCATTTTCTCTTTGTTACTCTGATCTACTTCTGGGTATTAAGTAAATAGAGTAGGCATGCTAAGTTCATAATTATTATAAGCAATGGTGCCCCTTTCAAAATTTTGAATTTCATGGCCTCTGGTTTAAAACACGAACCAAATTCAATTGTTGAAAAGTTGTCACACGATACTCAGGTGACCTATATGGCCCATGGGTCTCCTGTTTATTTTATTCCTCTTATCCCTTTAACAAATATGTTAAGGTTTTCTGGAAAAAACCTTTCCCACTTACCCTACCGACCGGATAATTTAAACCATGAGTTGGGAGAGCAAACATTTTATAGATGACCTCAACATTAACATTAATTTAAACCATAAAAAGAAATGAATGGGGTGATGTTCATTGCTTCAATCAATCATATTTGTAAATTGTGTGCTTTTACGGACATGCTATAGATTTATCTATGTGAATGATAGTCCAGTTAGAGACCGATTATAGTTACTTATCAAAGACATTGAAACATTGAACGGGAATAAATAATTATTGCATACATAAAAACGTAACTCATATCTATCTATTTACTCCGGAAAAACCAGCGATATGTATTGTTTTTACTCTGTTTCTTATTATTATTATTTTTCTTCTTCTTCTTCTTCTGGGTACTTTGACACTGTAAATATCTCTTACACATCGGACTGATATCCTTGCTTATGAAATGCAACTAATTATTCCTCAGTCATCAAAAACAAATGATGTAAGCAGCTCTCTTTATTTTTTTTCTCAGCAGAATAAATTTATATAAAGGCGGCAATAAAGCCAGACCCTTTGCTGAAATACAAATTTACTTTAATTTTGATTCACATTATTTATTGTATGTATATTGTAAAACGTCCCTCTCCATAAATTTCACTCATATGGAGACACCACCACTTGCCGGCGGAGAGCTATACTCGGCACTTAGGGCCATTGAGCAGGGAGGGATCTTTTTCGTGTCAGCACCTACTGCTGAATCTAATCATCTGAACAAGATTTTTAGGTTCTAAATCCGTTGGAAGACAAAAACACCATATGAGGTTATAATGAAACATTATACATCATTAGTTTATATGAAAGCTGGTCATTAAACGTCAAAATCAAATTTAAAAAATAAGAATTCTAAGCAACCCCAAAGTCTTATTTGAATTACCTGAGCAGGACGAATACTGACTTCACGAACCAAGAAGGAATTAGCACCCCCACTCCCCTTTTCGACTGATCACACCCATTTTGTTCTGCTGGCCCTAACGAAAAAATCCGTATATGAAACAGACGTTCATTTTTTTTATTAATTGAATACACGTACATCATTATTTACATGTTAGTTTTAAAAAAATTGCTGGAATTCCTACAAGTTGAATTTATCGAATACCACACCTTCTTGTATTATCATCAAAAAAATTTTTAAATTAAAACAAATTTCTTCCTTATTTTTAGAATTCAAAAGCGATTTGTAAAACTACTGTTCGTCATTGTAAAAATCTTTTTTGAACTTGGAAGAAAGTTTTATCGTGTATATATTTAAGATAATGATAAGAATTTCTATGAAAATTCATTGAAATAATGAATATACTCCCCTTCCTACAGCTTTGTCCAACCATCGTATAAAAGTACATGTAGACTACGTCAAAGACGATTATTTGTAAAGTAAAATTTAATGACATCGAACAAAAAATAGTTCATTACAGCAATAAACCCATGTTTTTCTTCAAAGGTATGAATACAATGAAATATATGGAGATAACGAACAGTGTTCAAGCTCAAAAACTCAGAAAACATGCAACCAAAACGCTATCAAACAAAAAAAAAATTATGTTATAAATTAGTGTAGAGACATCTGTCATTGAAATAACTTTTTTTTATTGCTAAACGATATTTGGGTTTTGAGCAAAATAGGATTATTGTGTACCGTCTAGTCCTTGCTTTCATCATACATTTTTATTACCTCAACAGAGTTGGAAAGTAAACCAATTGCGACTTCTCGGGCCTTTCTGACAAGCTGGAAAGAAGCCTCAAATGTATTACATAACGAAAAAAAGCAATCTCGAATGTATTACATAAACGCTATCACAACCCTCTTTTCATAAGCTTTGAAGGTGCATAGACACAGATTTGAAGTTAATATTTTCTCAAATATTCTGTATAATATCACGACATCTACTAGTATATCGCAATAGCATTTCACACGAAAATATATAAAAAATCTTATTTTATCTGAAAGTTATTGAAACTTTAAATTTTTGAACGGGTTTGATTGACACATCCTTGCAATTTCACAAATTTTATTTTTATTCTTAATACTTAAGCAACGTGACAATCTTGTTGTGTATTAATGAAAAATTAAAATCATTAAAGGTTAAAAGTTTTTGCGGACAAAAAGACAGACGGACGGACACGACTTAAACTATATACCTCCGAATCTTCGATTACGGGGGCAAAGGAATTATATCACACTACTAAAATATCAATATAACTCAATGATGCTTTACAATGACATAGTATTCATCACATTAAGACTAACAAATTGAAATAAACCCTGTTTACTAGTATCTAAAAATAAAAATATTAGCGACAAGCACAGCAGTTACAACAATTTCCGTACCAACTACTTATATTTGATTTGAATTGGTTAAAAGTAGTAATATTTCTAAAAAATTTTGGCAAAGAATTCTAAAAATCTTGTTTTTGGTAAAACAGTAGTTTTGTTGTCGTGTATATAAGGAATAAGGAGTTTCTTTAGTATGGATAAAATCGTGCAGGTAAGATGGACTTTGTTTGTTTACAATCTTAAAACATTCTATGGCCATTGTTTTAATACGCCGGAGTTTGAGGCATGGCAATTTTGATGTATCCAGAAGATAACTACATAATTATGTATATGATTTTTTTGTTGTCGTCATAAACAAAACGCAATGCTCTTTCCTGTATTTTCCCCCTTTTTCTTGTTTCACGTTCACCACAAAAACGCCAATTTAATGGACAGCAGTTGAAGTTTGACATGATAAATGTATGAAAAATTGTTAGTTTTCCTAATTTAGTCAGGTGTACTCCTTTTCATTTAAAGGAACATTGACACAGTTTCAACTGAATTTTTAAGCCAATTTTAATGTTTTAAATGAACAACAAAAATTTGAACATCATTTTTTGATTAACAAACGAGATACAGAACGTAAAGTTCTTCATAATGTAAACAAGGTTCGTGCCTTGTTTTTGTTTACAAATAGAAAATATCTTATTCATAGCAAAATGATATTCCGCAAATTGCTAGGAACTGTCTAATAAGATTAGAAGCGTATTCAGAATTAACTTCTTTATTGAAATTATCTGATTTGAATATATTAATCTATGTAAACAAAAACATGACACGGACCCTGTTTACATAACAAAGGTTTCGAGCTCTAAAACTGTCTTGTATCTCGACAACTGATGTTCAAATTGATAGGCATAAGAAAGATCTTAGTAAATAAATATTTGTGAAAATGGAAATATAAGTCTGAAAATTTTTAGCTGAAACTGTTTCCATGTCACTTTAAGTACATTTAGTTGTGAAGCTTTTTTACAAATGTTTAAAATATGAGAGCTAAATTTAAGCTCAAAATCTATAGTAACGCCTAGTAATTTTAATTTCGTTTTTCTCGTGATTCATATTACCATCAATTTCAAAACAAATGTTCTCCTGTTAAGTTTTCTTTTCGAAACATATAGCTTGAAATTTCTCGTGATTTGCTTGCATTTATTTTAAGTGATATAATATCATCACTTGAGTTTGTGAGAGTGTTGTCATCGGCATAATTGCAGAGGTCACAATTTGTTACAAATTTTAAAATATCATTAAAAATAACAGGACCAAGTATTGAACCCTGTGGAACACCTTTGTACAAAAAAAGACTTGATATGATCTTAATCTTGACTACACTAAATGATGGTCTTTGGATGAAAAAAGGGTATAATCTGTATGGTTTCAGACAATGTTATACTGTCTAGCAAATATATACATCTCCTGTATACACTGTGAGAGGAAGGTGCCATCGGGTTAGCTGTTACATGTAGCACAAGATGAGAGTGTTGGGCCGTTTTACATCTGGGGTCGAACTCTGGCCCTCGAGCCCGACGCACTTCCGTTTCCTTGATTACTGTTGTTTTGTGCTGAAGTTCTATTCTTATTGTCGTTTCTTGGAGGTGTTCGATGGGCATTGCTTTGTTGTCTCTCGTAGTTTTCTGGCTCTCTTCGATGCTGGTTCATGGGCTGATAAGAGTAATTGTTGTAGTATCCTCCTCTAGTCCTATTTTTGAAAAATAATTTTTTGGTTCTATTTTGTCCGTCAAAACTGTGTGGTGAATGTTGCATCAAACTGTTCTACGATCTATTTCAGATCTTGACATACCGATTTCATTCCTCACACTTGAGAATTCATTTTTTTTAATGGTTTGAATATTTCATCTGGCGACTGTTTTGTGATAGCAGAGGAATCAGAAATTCTTGGAAAAAGTTTTTCATTTTTTCATTTTGTAGGGGTTCTGACGAGGGCCTTCTCTGTTTTTTTGCTAATCTGAATGTTTATAAAAGGATAGCATGTGGCTCTGCTTCGGAGATCTTCTTAGGATTATCATCTCTTATTCTCAGTTTCATATCTTAAATCTATGTCTATGTTTTCATGTAAACATGATAAAACTTCGTAAAATATTTATCTGCCAAGAACACACTTTATCCACCCAGGAATTTTTATAAAGATGTATAAATATTTTTTAAAGATATGAGCTCAGTTATGAAATTTTGGGACAACCCTTGTAAAAAGCAGGTGTTCAATGTATTGTTTGCAATGGTAGTATTGTAGTAAAGTTCATAATATCTTACCAGTCTTTATATTTGCGCTTAATTAAATGTAGGGGTGGGACGATATATCGATATATCGTAATATATGAGAGGACGATATACATATCGCTACATTTGAAAAAAATATCGAAATATCGCCCCCCAAAAATCTGACTTCTGTTTTTCTTTGTTTATTTAACATTTGGGTTTAATATATAAAATAAATAAGTTAAATATAAATATAGATATGAAATAAATAATAATTAACACCACTTGAGTAAAATAACTTTGTTTTACAACATATAAACAACTATTTTGAATAAATTATTCTCATTTGCAAAGAAATAATTTGTTTATTTCAATGCAAAAAAATATTTTATAAGCAATTAAACATATCGTGATACATATCTTATCGTGGCTCAAATATCGTGATAGTATCAATATAGAAAAAAGTTGTATAGTCCCAGCCCTAATTAAATGTCTTCCAAAAAACAAAAGATCGATTACATGCACATGACTTTAACATCAAAAAAGGTTAGCTGAAATGTTTTGTGATAAAAGTGAGGCTTTCAAATCAATAGTTGAAATGCACACGATAAGAAAAGGATAAACCTTAATGATTGGTTATTTTGGAATAAGTAGACACATATCTATGGAATGGTAAAATAATCGTTTTACATAATATTCCAACTCATACATTTAATCGACATGTCCTTTCGACATGTCCTTGACATAAAATATTTTTATTACGAGAGTAGCATCATAAGCTTACATAAAATGATATCGTAAGATAGATCGATTACACATGACATAATCATCAATCCAAGTTAGATTAAATGAGCGCAAAAATGACTGTTTCATCTGATAACTATGCCAAAAACACCCATCTGTTAATCCTCCCTGCTTAGAACAAAGCAAGATGAGCCAACCATAATGTAATTTTCAACAGCCATGACGCCATTCTTTTCTTCCGGCCCACAATGATAATTAAGCTATTGCTGTCTGCTGATACAAAGCGATCCTTTAAAATATTACCTCCACTGTTGATATTTTCTCTCTATCTATCGTTCTCTTCGAGATACCTTTTGGACATTTTAAAGGGAAGGGTTACCCCTGTGAAGCAGTGGTTAGTTTGTTTGCTCTAGAGTCGCGGAGTAATGAGTTATTGCTTGCGTCGAAGATTCGAATCACATTGCGGAGCACTGAGACCAGCCCTTCGGATGAGACCGTTTAAAATCCGGTGTCAGACTACGTGCGGACACGAAAAAGATCCCTCGCTGGAAAAAGCAATCAACTTAAATAAAGAGGGCGCTTTTGATTGGCATTCGGCAGGAATCTGGGCGTATTGAAAAAAGAAAAATTTATCGACATGTCTCGATGAAATTTTAACGTTTTTTTTAATTTGTCGGGTCCCTGTGCAACAGGAAAGGAAAATATTTTCCCGAAATTGGGCTTTGATTTGCTAAAAAATAACTTGAAAAATGGCCAGATCAGACATTTGGTACATATATATTATTATAAAAGTAACTTGACAGGGTCGTATCACGTCTCGTTGACAGGCGCGGATTATCAGATCTAACGAGACGCGAGTTTGATCTGATGATCCGCGCCTGTCAACGAGACGTGATACGGCTCTTCGGATAAAGTTACTGTTATAATGATAAATTTATTATATACCCCCTATTAACTAGCTAAATATAGCAAAATAAAACTTTAGAGATCAATTGCATAATATTTATCCATAAAACAAAGCATAATAACAATAAACTTTTTAACGCGCAAGAAAAATAACATCATGTTTTTGCGTACAACTCATCAGTCTCGGAGAGTGGTGATATGGATTCAGAAAACCACAGTGTGGTGATCCGGAAAGTCGGATCACGACGTCACGTGATTGCGTTAATTCTACAGTAAAATTGAGTGATACACGTTAGGTATATAATAAAAAATGGTATATTTTTAAACACGTTTTTCTAAAAATTTTCCATCTCTGGGTCTTCTCTCCATGATTAGCCGGGCTTATTGCTCAAAGAGCAATTGCCGGCTTATGTGATCCTGTTCAAGGCAGGATGTTAACCCCATAGTCGCCATTTCAAAGTTACATGCAAAAATATAGTTCTTACTCTCAACCGCTTTTGAGATAATACAAACGCTAAATGAAGCAACAAAAATAAAACGAAGTTTTATCTATATAAAATAAACATTAGTAGTAATGACTTTGAAAACTTCATAAGTCAAAGAACATAGTTCATTAGCGTAAGGATTTTTGATAATCAGTGTTACCGTAGTTCTCTACACATACGAGGTAAAGCAGGAGGGGGAACCAGACTGGCCTGTTTGTTTACATTCAGCTGCGGTACCAGATTAATTCTTATTCTGACAAAATCGGACCGTGGTATTAGGATTGAAAAAACTCACTGTCAGTGTCTTATCATTTATATTGATAGTATTAAAATAATTTTTTCATCAGAATATAAACGTGATTCAAGTAAGAAATCCATTCTACTCTGTAAATGAGCCCGGCTCTCTGTTCTTCTAAGTACTTTGATTTTTAAACGTTATATGTGTGTATTTTTATTCAAAGAAACGAATACACATTTTTAAAAAAAATGGAGAGAAGACCCAGAGACCACCAAAAATGAATATTTCCCCCAAAAATCCAAATGTGTGAATGTGGTACTTCTTTGTCCTTTTAAAATCATCTGTATATGTTTAGCAGTGGTAGCTCAGTGTGTTGGGCTACATGTACCTGTTCAGTGCACTCGAAGCGAAAAGTTTTTGGTTCGAGTCTTACATGGGGCGTTATTTTTTTCCCCATGCAAACCATTTATTTTTTCAGTTTTTCATGTACTGATGTATTAAAATTTTGAATCAGATCTATTGGTTCAGTTTGGTTGTCGAACGAAATCAATTCCAATCTTCTATAATTCGGTAATGTATATGTACACGTATCATGCATATATGCATTAAATATTTTAGGTGTTTATTTTTTGTGAAACATTACTACATGTATGTTATAGTACCCCCTAGGAAAAACGGACATAAATGTTACAATCTGACAAAGTCTTTCAAACTAAATGGAAAACAAGCTAATTCAGAGAATTCGTGTCCCGCGCTTAGGGAAAAAGTCGGATCCCCCTGACTGAATTTGTAGAATTATTAAATGTATACATGTATACTGAAGCAAATAAAATACATGTATGTCAATATGCATATAAAGATTTGATTGCTTATTCTTTATTATGTGTATAGAAGATTCTTTTAATATGGAATATTTATCACACTGTAATGATGATTTTATAACATCATAAATTTTTCATTTCACATGCTGAATACTATCATTTAGTAAAAAAAAAAAGAAAAAAAAGGATCGTCCGGGATTCGATCCCGGGCCCTCTCACATGTGAAGCGAGAGACATACCACTAGACAACGGAATCGCTTTCCTTGGAGTCAAGTATATGCAGAACTGAAGTCACATATATGTATATATTCATGTTCGGTATTCGCAAAATTTTACACAATCCATGGTGTTTGATTTATTTAGCCTTTATTAAACAGTTCTAATAGATGTAATAAGAACATAAAGTCCGCCGAGAACCTGTTTTACACGCAGTAACTCTCCTGACGCCCCTGTGCTAAAAATAGCGACATGTAATACTATAAATACTAATAAAACAAACAGGGCAGGGCACTTTGAGAGGGGTGAGAGAGGTCCTAGGGAGTTTTGGTATAAAATCACATTGCATAAGCTCAAAATCTTCTTGAAATATCGCCCGGAAATGATAGTGTTACATACAGACAGAATGTATAAATTTACGACCTTGAACTTTGACCTTTTGACCTCAAAATCAATAGGGGTCTTCCTTATGCCAAAGGGAGTTGTTATGTAAAATTTCATTGCAATAGCTCAAATGGTTCTAGAGATATCGTGTGGAAACGAAAGTGTTATAACAGACAGAATTTGCTTATTTATGACCTTGACTTTTGACCTTTTGACCTCAAAATCAATAGGGGTCTTCTTTAGTCCATAGGGAGTTGCTATGCTAAATTTCATTGCAAAAGCTCAAGGGTTTTCGAGATATCGTGTGGGACCGAAAGCGTTACAGACAGACAGAAAGACGGACCGACGGACGGACGGACAAACCCAAATTAATATCCCCCACTTTTCAAGCGGGGGACAAAAACCTATGGACGTGTTCGTAAAATCTGTCCAGCTATGCTTAGCCAACCATATTATGGACATTTAAACCATAAATGTTTCGTACAAATGATTCCTGCAGATCACACGCCAAATGCGCCCATCTTCTTTTTAAAAAACTTGACACTTGTATGCTTCCAAAGAGTATTGCCTGAGGCCACGAGAAGACATCTAGGTTTGGGATAAATTTTTAGCTCACCTGAACTGAATACCCCCACTATGGCCACTATGTTACGAGGGCGACGGAAGTAATTGCCCTATTCAGTTTACGATTATTCATATTAAGGCATTTCTCCGATGTAACGGATGCATTACATTAATGCTATCTAAAACGCTCTGGTAAATAATTACCAAATTGCAATGCTCAACATGTCTTTATGACTGTATTTTACAATGAGCACAACCAAACGCTCAAGAGAACGTTCCTGATCAAAGTGTGCCACATGACTTTCCCTAAAGAACAATTTATTACAGCTTCCTCCTTTAGTCTGAATGTTATGTAATATGTTTTCTTTGAATTACCAGTCATTTTAGATACATGTAAGGTCAATAACCGACGAAAATTGTTTCTAAATTGGAAAATGCCCCAGGAAATATCTAGCTCATAGCTACATAGACTATATAATTGAATATTGAGTCAAGTATCATTTAAGCTGTCTGCCCAAAACTATATAATCGTAATATATGAGGAGATATTTCTTCTGGTGTTCAAGTCAAATATCGGTTACAATAATACTAAATACTTACTATCATTTTCAATCCCCCCCCCCGGACATGTGTAAGGATATTATACATGTAAAGACTTACTACAACTTGTACCCATCCGCCGCCGTCTATATAGATTTGTAATGTTTTACATTATCGTACCTATAAAAGAGCCGTTTTCAGTTGCAATGTAATTTCTCTGTAACATTAATACGTACATTTACATTTATTATTTCTTGATATACAGAAATGTGCTTTCACTATTTGCACCAGAATTTTATTAAATCTTTATAGGAAAATTGATCTGGTAAAAAAGTTTACTTGTTCATAAATTTGAAAATTCTAAATATCTATTTTAGATGTTAATGAAGAGTATGAAGCTTTCTGACCATTTTGACATGATATGTCCATCTGTATAAATATTTTACTCAACCAAAAATTAGGTCAAAGTGACCTACTTTAAAGTTGCGACACACATTTTAAAAGCTTTGATAAGATACGAAAAAATTCAAATGCTAAAATGCACCAAAATTTACTTCATATATTGAAACCATAGCCATTAATAAGTTCATTAGCACAACTTACTTTCAAAAGATATATTCATAAACTCATTGTATTGCCAAATGCTTTACAATTATTTCTATCCTCATTCATTATTATAATCGCCTCGATTATCTCCCTGTTTAACCGGTGTCATCTGACTTTCTAGAACTTTCAGTAAAGAGTGAGATCGGACATAAACGGAAAGAATTTGTACATTTTGTTTTCTAATCAGTACACACTTCTTTTATATCACTTACATCAAATTTTGATTGAATAATTCATTAATGATGTTTTATGAAAAAATTAAATGCTTGCTTGATGTCAGTTTCATCAAAAAATGTCAGTAACTTAGATCTGCTTACCGGAAACACCATCGTACTCCTTTTTGTGCCATTTTGAGGCTGTAAACCGAAAATGAAAGTAGACTTTTAATTAAATTAACGATAATTACTTTGCGAATGAAATTTGAATATAGTTTACGGACACCACCTTACACCTAGCCTATTTCTAGAGGAGATAGAAAGAACTCTGGTACAGCCGTTTCGGAGTTTATTTGCAAATTTTATTAAAATGTAAGTATTATAAATATTATCCAAGATTATAATTAGCCATTGGAAAGAATATATAGTACATATAGTTCAATGTCACCATCAAGGAACTTTAAAGCACCACTATAGGCTTGATCCGTTAAACACGGAAAAGCCACGGTATGCGTTGAAATTTTCTTTGAAGACTCCGGCAACCTTGCCAAACGGAAGCGAGTATTTGTCAAAACATCCATTTCATCTAACTAAAGACTTTCAATGGATTAAATTCTTTTTATAAAAGCAAATCAAATTTGAACATTTTTCTTTGAAATTAAGACAATAAGTGGGAAATTACAAACATCTGCTGAAACGACAAGGATACCAACTTTCGACTTCCGGTTGGACAGAAAAATCAACCCACTCTACTCTAATGTCATCTGCATGGGGCTGTAGCATCAGGAATTATGTATACATGTACACGATAAATTGTATAACTGATACCATAGACATTTTAGACAAAATTTCCTTGATAAACTTGATTTATGAAAATGTTCTAGAAAGAACGTGCTTGTCTTGGTTTATTTACAGAAAATTTACATGTTCATAAAATCCTATAATTATTGCTTGGACGTTGTTTGATCATATAAATTACTGATAGCAACTTCCCAGCCTGGAGTTATTGAAAATGTTCTTTTTATTTAAAAAAAACATTTTTGTAAAGATTTTGGTTTGCTTTAATGAAATAAGACCAGTTATACGTAAAAAGAAGCGTACCAAAAAGTCAATTACCTCGGATCTTCAAATCAGTACAAGAAGAAAGTTTTTTTCGTTTAATTTTTTAAAAAG
Source organism: Saccostrea cuccullata (assembly GCF_032062105.1). Taxonomy (NCBI): domain Eukaryota; kingdom Metazoa; phylum Mollusca; class Bivalvia; order Ostreida; family Ostreidae; genus Saccostrea; species Saccostrea cuccullata. The sequence goes on along the minus strand of NW_026928669.1, from coordinate 285,968 downwards.
ACAGACTGTCTTTTGGAAATGCGTTTTTATAAGATGAAAACTGAATCCTGCCAATGTTGTATTTGAATTTACTGCATATATGTAACTACCTTGATTGAGAGTAATTTACTCCTAGTATTGAATGCAGAGTACTATAAACGTTTACCTCCACGGAACCATAGCAGACAGTTAGTCATACCTGCCTTGGATCATAATCTAATTTTCAATTTATTAAGGTACAAAATGAATACTCGTTTATTCTAAAATAATACGGAAAGCCTTTGGTTGTCTCAAAATTCTTTCAATATTTTAGTCTATTTTAAAGAAACTAAGAGTCTCTCAAAAGCAAAAATGTGTACAACATGATACGGTAATAACCTTGTTTGATTTTATTGTGCTTGAAACGAGGTTTTATTCTAGGTTACATTTGTCACAGACAAAAATGTATATTTCAAAGAAAACAAGTGGGAAAACATTCACCCATTAATCTTTAAAATTTATGGCACATATTTAACTTCAAAAGATATTTTTATTTTTTTTTTGCATTGGCACTTTTAATTATCGATCGGTAATTGTTATATGGAAAAAGCATTCTCCAAGTTTTAAAAAGAAACACCAGATTGTCCATAAAACGTGCCGTTTAATGTTTATGTCTTCTAGTATATTCTGTCCTTGTTGCTTTTAATCACTTTATATTAGTTAGGACAACCAAATTTCCGGATGCATTATAAATATTACACCATCAGAGGAAATATTTTTGGTGTATCTTTAAAGTTTTCTATCTTTGAAAATTTAATTGAAAATTGGAAGGGAGGAAAATCTTCTTACAGTATATCATTTTATATTTTGAAAGTAATGATAACAAGACATTCAATTTTAGTATCTATGGCAACAGCAAAAAGGTCACGGTAAATTAATGTGTCAATTAGTGTCCTTGTGTTCCAATTCTCTTTGAAATAAGACAAAAACTGTAGGATGGAAAGCATTTTAAAAACATTTTACAAAAAATATATCTTGGGAATCATGGCAACGTCATTCATCAAATCAAAAACTAATACAAAATTTTGTATCTGCGTGCAGTCTCCTTGTGTTACAAATTAACCTATAAAAAGAAATAGTTTTTTAGTGTATTTTATTTGTTTAAAACGGAACTGTAAATGGAGAAGCGAACAGGAAGAATTTTTACAGAAGTTGATATTTTCATTACATGTAGGTATGGCAGAAATGATTATAGAATTATGGATCCTGCTATAGTCTGACTCACTTGTATACCAAGATATTGAAATCAGGCTAAAACTGTAGGCAGAGAAGGTTTTTATTAAATTTCTATATTAGTAATAACCATGCCCAAAAGTATAATCATTTACCTTTTTTGGAGTCTAATTTTTAAACAGTTAAATTAAAGACTGGCTAAATCTGTAGGAGCATTTTGAATTCTCGTTTTAATTCATCTGAGATGAAGGCTCCTGAGCTTTTCTGATCACATTTTGTTTAGCGTCCGTCTGTAAACTTTCAACATTTTCGACTTTTTCTCCAAAAACTTAGGCCATTTTCAACCAAACTTGCCACAAAGCATCCTTAGGTGAAGGGGATTCAAGTTTGTTAAAATTAAGGGAGCCACGCCCTCTTCCAAGGGGGGGGGGGGTGATAATTATAAAGAATTCGTTTGAATTTTTGTGTCATATTAAAAAAAATCGTCTCAGAGCCATTGGATCTGAAAAGATAAGCGTATGTGAAACCTTCATAATATATGTTGAGCAAGAAAAGTTAAAGCTTATGTGAAACTTACACTGTACTAAAATAAAGTAGATTCAAGTTTGTTTTTTTTTTTAGATCAAGATCTTGATCAGTAATTGGTAGGTTGAGACCATAATCAAAGGTTTACATAAGAGTATAAAATTATATGAAAAATCTTTTTAAAAGCCATTATTATCATATTGATATGGAATCATCATCATGTAGTGAAGATTCAAGTTTGTTCAAATCAAGAACCCCGTGCAAAGGGTGAAGCCACAATGGGTGATCTACGTTTTACCAAAAAAAAATTGTAAAAAGCCTTTTTTGAAAAAAAACAAACTTTTTTAGTCATATTGATAAGGAATCATTCTCTGGTTGTTACTTCCAATCATGACACCGTGGGTAGTTTTGTGACACAATGGAAGAGCTAAGTTTTACAAAGGAATATACAGGAAAATTATTTTAAAATTTCATTTGAAAAATAGGCTACCGGGGGTAGGGTGTGGCTAGAACAGGGGAATCAAGCTTTACATTTATTAAGAAATATATAGGAGAAGAAAATAGCAGGACCTTTTTGACGCAGGTGAGTGCTGTGACCCCCACTCCCCTTCAGAGAAGGTGTATAATTATAGTCTACTTGTATACCCAGTAATTTTTCAGTTGGATTGAATCTGTAGAAAGAATAGAGTTCTGAAATTTTTTTTACATGTATTGAAATTTCTACTTTTAGTTACCATGCTCCTACCTTTCATCACAAACGATTTATAGAATAAGACTAGTATATCTTAGTGTAATCTATTTTCATATACTGAGGTTCCATATTTTTAAGTAACAATAAGAACACTTCTTTGCATTAAAATTTAAACAAACGAAACACGGAAACATGTATTAAAAAGGTAGATCTTTGTAGAGGAAAACGATTCAAAGAATAAAGTTAATCAATGCTCCCATACAGTGACTGTTATTTCGTTAGTTTTTATTGGAGGTTGAGAATAAATGAGTGTTTCATATCTAGACAATCCAAACATATTTGAATTTCAGACAGAATTAGAATGTGTATTATATTTTAACACTATATTAAAAGCAAACAGATGGAAAACTTTGTTTTCCGTCAAAGAAAACATAGAATATCTCATAATAATAACAACCCCCTTGTTCAAATGAAAAGTTACACTCATGGGATTGGGAATTCAAGGAATGCCGGATATTATTTCAGACACTTCTTGTTCGGATAATAATTTCCTGTTATTAAAAGAGGAATTACTGAGAAATTAAGAATTATAACTATATTCAAATTTATTTATTTATTCTTGTTATTGTTACATGTAAAAAACAGAATTCTAGTATTACACCATCCTCGCAATGCCAGGGGTACTGAGTCAACATGATGCCGTTGGGCCTCTGGCATACCGGTATTTCATTCAACGGTATTCAATTCATTATACGTGGGCTGACTGAAGCGACGTCTTTCGGAAAAATTAAAAAATCTAAAGGACAAGATAGGGTATGACCTCTATTTGGCCCCTGATTTTGAGTGTCTTTCTTTGAAATTGTACCAGAATTGAGGAAATTCAGGAAAACATCCTACTTCTGCACTCTCTAGTGGCTTCTGTGAAAGCTTTGAATCCAATTAGTGCTGGTTTTAGAGCAAGCATCATTTTAAGTTCTTAACTTACAAACTATCACAATTTTACCAGTGTTCCAATTTTTACATCAAATAAGGGGCAAGATTTTGTCGTTACCCTACTTTCTCCCTTATTGTTTTTCATATCTTTTAACCAATCACATGAATTCATGGCCATTTTATGATAAACAACACGTGCATTTGAGGTGTCAAGTAATCCTTTTTGTTAACATTAACCTTTTGTGAAATTTTTTATTTGATTCGTACTTCTCAATGAGAGAAGCAAGCCCTGCCAGGGTATAACGGCAACGTGATGATTCAGGATCCTTATCACTGCGTAGTTGCACAACTGTAGCTCTCCAAAAAAATATATTTTTTCGTAGAGCTACAGTTCTGCAGCTAGGCATTGCGAGGATGGTATTACATTTATCATAATTTAAAAAATATATATACAAGAAGAGGGGAAAAATTATTTGTTAAAAATATTTATATAAAAACCTATGTATCTAGCAGAACTATTGCATTCGTTTCAACGTTGATATATTATAACGGCGGGTATTATTGGTCGCGTGGGACGCTTACTCCGTCATGGCACCTAACCCCACCTCTGATCTTTATATAGGTCCGCGTTTGCTGTACTCTTGATTTGTATCGTTTCAATGGACTTCTAAGGTAGATTTATTGTTTGTTATCTTCATATTTCATGAAAAACATAAAAGGAATGAAACTAGCTTCCAATGAATTACCCATATGAAAGCATTTCACCTATCCAATTTGTATGAATGTACTAAAGAATCTTTCGAAACTGTGAATGCGCATACTCAGACTTTAATTAAAACTAAACGTAGTAAGTTTAAAATTATTTAAAGTCCTACAAATTAGAAATCGAAAAAGTATTAAGTATGACACCTTAAATATAAATACATCAAATCAACTCGAAACAAACAAACATATAAAGATACACATGAAGGCTTACAAAATATGAAATTCCTCGATGGACAGTTTGAATGCCAATACATGATTTATATATGTACTAATCACCGAAATAACAAGTGACGTCATGGCCTGCGGGCAGGTATACGTCAGTCATTTGTGTTTAGGGAGAGGGCATTTTCTTAAGTATTCCACAACAAAAATAAACAATTATCGAAAAAAGCCATGGGGAAGAGCTCATGGAGAACATATTTAATGCTAGTAATTATTGGATATCTTGGTTGTAAATGTGTAGAATGTGTTTTTGTAGAAACAGCACATGGGTGGATTCAAGGAAAGGTTACGGACAGTGCTATAGTGTTTCTTGGAGTCCCTTTTGCTCAGCCTCCGGGAAGGTAAGTAACTGTCAAGACAAGTTTATAAACTTGTAAGTTTTTCTTTTATATAAAGTTTTTTATTTGAATAATAAATTCAGGAAGAACTGGGTTGGGTAGGGTTGTCTGATTTATTTAGCAAGTTAAAGCTAGTGAAATTTTTTTCATATTCAGTGATGATGCTAAGAATTTATACCCTCCGCGTTGTAAATTATGGTAAATATATATGTAATATGTTTGGAAACTTGCTATGATTATTTCCTTTTTCGATGACATAAAATTGCGACCATTTGTAAAGTGATAATATTTAATAATGATGATCTTTGTGAAAACACCAGTCAGTTAGTTATACAAAGATCTGTTCATTTTGATGTCTGAGGATTAAAGTAAACGAGGCATTTCTGTCTTGATATTGATCTCATATTATATTTTTCAATATTTGGCAGAGGGAAAAATCATGTTACATAGGTTCAAAAACAACAGACCTGCCAATCCAGGCAATGTTTATGACTTCGGATAACGCATACAGGTTTGGTGGGGATGGTAAATCTCTTAATGTTGTGATATTGTGCACATAATTTCTCGTTTACTGAAAGATATACCATAAATGGCCATATATTCAACTCGAATCTTGATCTCAATTTCATAAAATTCTGTGTTAATTTGCATGTCCCCGACTTTTTATCCATAAAAACCCAATAATGTGCATACTAGTATTCATATACAAAGCGATTTTTCGAGCAGATAAAAATATGCTGATTTGACAGCCTTTTATCCTCATCAAAACGTTTTGGCATTGGTTATCTTAGAAATGATATCTACTTTTCGCGATAATTTGTTTTCTTCACCCACATAACGCTAATACCAGGAAACGTCCTTGCATGGTGCATTTCAATTCTAAAGAATATGTAAATCAAGTTTCTTCTGTCGCATTTCATCTTCGGCGCTGGGTGTCAGTTTCGCTTAAAAGCGAATAAAAAATCAAAATCTAAACCCAGGTTTTTAAGATAAAATAGCTAAGTTCGTCAAATTCCGTTAAAAAGCATGCGGTTGTTACTGAAAGTTAACCCAAAGCAAATAAGACTTTACCATACAAGTTGTTTAATGTAATATGAAAATATTAAACCTCAAATCTTAGACAAAATACGGCCATGGTTTTACGCATGCAGTTTATACACTATAGACCCATTTTCTATAATTAGACAAGTATATAAAATTTTAAGAATTCTTAAGTTGTGTCGGACAACTTGCAGAATGTTAGATTCCATGAATGAGGGATACGCCATTTTTCAAAACTTCGTCAAACTCAATGTCGTAAAATTTAAAGACGATGGAAATAAATTTTGCTTGAACAAATTAAATTAAAGAATATTTTAATTTTTTGATTTTAGATGGGAAGATCCACGCGAGCCTTCGCGATGGGACAACATGTGGGATGCTCGATACGTGCGCCCAATGTGCCTGCAGCCGCCATGCGGCGCCAACCAGATGCTGGGATTGTGCATACGTGAAGTAGGTCGACCTATTTGTACAGTAATCATCTTTAAGTGTTCTTTGTTCACTTTGTGAAATGTGTGCCTTCGAATTTTATCTATTATACCATATATGATATTTCCGTTCATTGAATCATATGATGACACAGCTTCTGACTATTTTTATTTCGCTTTACTTACCTACTTTCGCAATAGTCTGGGTCTCGGGCGATTTGAGACAAATGATTAATGCATGATGAAGTTTCCAATTTTTTTGTAAAGGGAAGGTATACTTCATAATGACTTACGTATTTTTTAGGATGCCCATATCCATCATTCAGAGGACTAATCAACCTTGATTAAGGTGTTAATTGTCTAATTAATCTCAATTTTGTTTCGTTTTTGAACCCACTCCATTTCTAAAGAAGGATGACATGTAAATGATATCTCTTCATCGTAGTTCAGTTCTACATTCCACAGACAAGATTATCAAATATAAAAACGTACATTGTAAATGTACTCACAATTGTGAAATTAACATAAAATTCAAAATACATTAAAACTTTTCTAATCCTGTCGCCATTGATTTCGAATAGATTGACCGGATTCGTCAATTTCATGAGCAACATTCCGGATAAGACATTTTAAACTATTGAAATAAGTGAAAGGGGGCGTGTTGTTTACACCATATCAGACAAAATTTCGGAATACAAAATATCCAGATTAGTCAACTTTCACTGTAAAAATTTTTACATATTATCATAACATTTTCAGTATAGTCTATCATTTGTTAAATTTTTAAAAAATGTTCTTTGTAGAAGAAAATTTTAATTTTTTTTTTCTAACTTTAAAGTTGAGATCGACTTTGATTAAAGCCAGTGACAAAAAGACTTTCAGAACATTTATTTAGATATTCTAATGATTTGATAAGATGCATGAACGCTAAGATTTTCTGTCGCTTCATCATATTTATTTAAATTTATACAGGTAAAGTGAAAGCATATTTGTATGTCACCGTCCCATATTTTAATTTTGTTCCCAATGTCAGTTACGAAGGCTTAGATTTTTCTGACCTGAATACTTGTAGTCGAATTTAATTTTAAGATTAAAAAAATTCTTTATGTTTAGATGTCTGAAGACTGTTTATACCTAAATGTATATATGCCTCTAAATACGGCGCCTAGCAGCGGAAAAGCGGTCATGGTGTTTCTACATGGTGGTGCGTTCGAATCCTTCACAGCTGGTGCCGACATCTATAATGCGGAATTATTTGCAAAAAGGGGTGACGTCATCGTCGTTACAGTAAATTACCGATTGGGTAAGTTAATTTAATATTTTAAGTAAATAGAATGAAAGGGCTTTCAATTTATCAATCTTATACAAAGAGCATATCGAGAAGAATCTGCTTTGCGGCTATCATTGTTAGACCTTTAACTTTTAGTCTTCAGACTCTGTCAATTTTATCTTCCCGCTTTTTTTAAAGAAGAGTATGTACAGTTTAATTGGTTGGAGAAATGGTAACAATGCATATAATATAGGTCATCCGTCGGCTTATGCTACATCCATGAATAAGCATCAATGTCATAAAAAAATTTATCATTGAAATCAGAAATGTTTAACTGTGATATTCCAGGAGCGTTGGGATTTCTGGTGACAGGAACTGGTCCAGGTTCAGCAACAGGGAATTATGGGATAAAAGATCAGCGGTTGGCTTTGGAATGGGTGAACAAAAACATCCAAAAATTCGGAGGAAATCCGGAAAATGTAAGCTATTATAAAAATTGTCAATGTCAGTTTAAATTTACAATGGTTTTAACTATTGTGAGACATCAAAAACTGAAATAGAGAGAACACAAAAAGGCTAATAAATCTTACTGTACTTTTTAACATTAAAATTTGTTTCTTTTATGTTGAAAATGGGTAAAAATTTATATCTTTTATTCTTAATGGGATATTTTATGATTGCATGATTCTAAAATAAAATGTATCCTTAAATTTGAGTATTTGACTGAACTTTTTTCAGTGTTCATAAATATTTTTAACTTTTAGGTTACTCTCTTTGGTCAAAGTGCCGGGGCTTTGTCAGCACTGATTCATCTAACCTCCAGAAAAGCAGATAAGTTGTTCCAGCGAGCCATCATTCAAAGCGGTCCATTTAGCATTCCGCCCAAGTCATTCCAAGATGCCTATTCTCAAGGAGTTGAATTCAGTCGAAATCTCAACTGCTCTCCACAAAACATTCGTTGCTTGCGTCGGAGATTGCCTATGGAAGTTGTAAGGGCACAAAGGGCTACTGGTGCTACAGGAAATGTTCTTCAGCGGTTTTTGCCTTGGTCACCTCATTATGACGGTGACGAGGTTCCGGTTAATCCTCACACTGCTATAGAGAAAGGACTTCTTGCCAATAAATCACTGATCATTGGTACAACCGCACACGAAGGATTGACGTATGTGTACAACATATTTACATCGCCAATGAATATGATGACGTATTCGGGACTTTTGTTAATGATCAATCAAAACGAGGCTTTCACGTGGCTCTCGAGATATTCTCCCAAAAACTCGCGAGATGCTCGCGAGGCTTTGTCGGAGCTCGCCACAGACTATATTTTTACTTGTCCGACGAGGCAGATCGCTGAAGACTTGTCACTCTCTCAGCATAAAGTCTGGTTGTACGTGTTCGACCATGGAATGAAATTTCTGAATGGCACAGGCATTATGGAGAATTGCCATGACAACGCATGTCATGGAGGTGATATACCTTATCTATTTCAGAATCTCCAGAAAGTGTTTCCTCTCAACCAAGAAGAAATTCGTCTGGAAAATGACATTCTAATATATTGGACAAACTTTGCTAAACATGGAAATCCAAATGGTGCTAGTACTAACAATTCGTCTGTTGTGTGGCCATCTTACGATCAGACGTCTGAATTACCTAGGGCTGTGATGTATTTCAAGGTCCCAACGTCAAACGTAACACTTGACTATAAGGGACCTATTTGTGATAAATTTAATAAAATGGATTTTAGAGGATAGTTTAAGCACTCACATATGAATTTTACTTGTTTTATTTTTTTAAAGCTTGTTACTGGTTGGTTTCTTTAAAAGTATATTAATCAAATTTTAATCGTTACGTTGGTTGCACATCTATAAAACGCTAGCTAATACATTAGAACATTTCGGATTTTAGATTCAAAATTATCATAAATATAAAGCCCTATTTTTAAGGTCGATCCATATATGTATGACGTCATAGAAAATATGTGACTATTGGGCATGTTTTTCAATGTGACAAAGGCAGAGTAAAGGGTGGCTTGAGAAAGTCCTTTTAATATCAATGCCATATGTAAATATAGTAAAACTAAAAAGTACTAGTTGTATAGGTCAAAGAATATCAATATATTTTTATTAAAATTACTAGTAGCCCTTTTCCTTGAATTGCTAAAGTTTTGGTCAAAATTTGCATGGGGTTAGACAATTTTTATTGGGGGAGGGGGAATTAGACGACTTAAACAAACTTCAGTTCATTTTACATGAAAGTTTACTTCAACAATAAAACAATCCATGCAAGAACTATATATATACAAGGGTACACACTGGCAAAGGAAAAACTGCAGAAGGAATGTCCAGATAGACGTCAACGTTAAGTCCGTGTAATCACAAATAAACGTCACCATAATGTCATTGATGAGGTGAATAAAGTCACATGAGTGCAGGCAAAGGGACACTAAAATCGTTACTTTGCACTGCATGTAGCGAATGAGTCGTATATACATAGTACATCTTTGTCTCTGTACACTCACACGTACGAAGTAAGACTGGGCACTGTCATCAAGTCCATGCATAGTGATAGGTATAAAAATGTCCGTGCCAGTCTTTTAAAGGCAAATAAAACTTTGCCATATTAGAAGTACATCTGCAAGACATGCAGCAAATGTTTTGTCTATGTATCACTTATATACAGTCACACACAATCCAATCATATGCAAACAGAACGCAACACAAAAGGGCCGGTGTGGGACACAAAAGTCCAGTCAAGTGGTACAGATATCGTGATGGCGATCACTCCGTGACATTTGTGACCATGCCGACATAATCTAGAGGAGAAAAAGAGAAACACTATATATTTGCATAATAAAGGCCCAGAATTTTTCTTAGACTGTTAACAAAAGTACCGAATTTATATAACACAAGTATACTATTTTTAATCTCAAAATACCCAGTTCTAATTCACTAAAAGGCATATCAAAAGGAAATTGAATTGCCCTTTTTCTGACGTTAATTCGAAAAATGGGGACCAAAACGTCAAGTAAACTTAATAAATTTCCATTGTTTTCTGAAGAAAATATTGTTTGCATCATTCTACAAGTAAACGTTAATCAGTATCGTTCTCCTCTTCAAAAGACATAAAATGAGGAATTCAAGTCCTGTTTCTTGGAGACCTTGTGATGACGTCTCTGTTCTGGTACGTCACGACGTCTCTGTTCTGGTATGTCATAGCGGCGCACTGGTCTGTGCTTAAAATTGACTCTGGCCAGCCACTCAATCTGTTATCGAAAAAAAAAAAATGGTATATGTTACCAAGGAGATGTGAAAAAGAGGTTCGGTTATTGTTCACACAATTGGATAATGTAAGTTGGGTGAGTAAAACAACTGTATGTGACTTTTATGCTGTTCCTAACACTCAGAAAGAGTCTGACACTTACGTGATGCGTAGGTTGTGGTATAGTAGGAAGCTCCCTACGCTCCTCAGAACTGTTGATGGCACTGGTCAGTTCACGCTAAAATATAACAGAAGTAATCTTAATTATAAAACTATCTAAAAAAGAATATGATATACATATGAATATTATGCACAAAAGAATTGTCTTTCATGATTTAGATTCTCACCCAGTCTCGAATATGATCTTTCCATTCATGAACAGCAGAAGCAAAGACTTGCTTGCACTGGAGAGAAATTGTAGAGACAAATTTAGAAGGAGAAGAGAAAGAGAAGAACACAGAGAGAGAGAGAGAGAGAGATGGAAAGAGAAGATCCTTACAGCTGATTTGGCCGCCAGGGCAAGCATCACCTCGTACCACTGACGACTGTCATCTGAAGAGGCCTCTACACGGCGCTAAAATTACAATAAAAATATATTTCTGATTATTCTTAAAAATGTGAAGGACATGGGTGAACATGCCGTGAGAAAAACCTATAGCGCAACAAATATGAAGGTGAAAAATTAAATCTCAATTATATCAAAATTTTCCTCAATATTTCATCTAACATTAAAGTATACTTTATGTAAAATCTCTACAACTTGCACAAATCTCATGAAGATTAAAGTTATTTGCCTGTGAAATACTGTACACACACGAAAGGGGACAAAACGAGTCATTTTTTTTCACACTATAACACTATTTTTCGATATGAGTGAGTCTTCTCTCCATTTTTTTGAGAGTTAATCCTCAAAGTTTGCATACAAACATACATATGTTGGTTTCCAAAATTATGGAGCAATGACCCACTATGCCTTCAAAATATAATTTTATGACATAACTTTCGTATCTTTTCAAGAAATACTTGAAGTCCCTTAAGTCAATGGTCATATCACAAACATGATTTAAATGCCACACTTCATCAGGATATGTGTAGCGTATAAATGGTTAGCGTGCTAGTCTCAATAGAGAATGCAACTCAGGATTTTTATTGCCTGGGTTCGAACCCAATGGATACCACATTATTTTTTTGTTAATAAAAGAATAAATTTTAATAAAAAAAATTTCCTCAAAACATTTTGTTTATCATGATTTCATAAAAAAAAAATGATAAGAACTTTACTCTAAATACTAAATTCACAATCTGAATATGATTTTTATATGTCTGAAGCTAGTGGGTTTTCTGTACGCTGTACGCCCAAGTTCACCCATCTCCTTTAACACAAACAAAGAATTATTAAAACTGTATTAATTTACAAACAATTAACGTTAAAATGAAAAAAAAATCCGTGTAGTCGACCAGTCATATATAGGGCAAGAGATCCCTTTAAACTGATGAAATTAATAAATAGCAAAATAAGCCTTCTTTTTTTCTTTTTTACCCATCTATTTACTTTGTGGTAGATTTGTAATATGTAATTATATATTATAACGACATGGTCTGAATACTAGTATGTAAGAGGCAAAATATGCGTTACTTATAGAAATTATTTGTAATCACTCTATGGTAAAGGGGAGAAAACTCAAAATTACGGTTGGTACTTAGTACATCCCCTTAGTAAGAAGAGTCATGAATATAATATTTTGAAGAAAATATTGATTGACCGAGGAAAGTGTCTTTTCCTACAACCCACCCACCCCTCTCCCCCAAAAAAATGGGGTTTTCAAGTTTGGGCACTTTTTTTTACTGGCTGATATTTTAACCTAAAAACATTCTGATCCTTCCATTTTGTCCAACTTTTCTTATAATTGACAGTGGTCGATACCTTTAATGATATTTTGCCGTGGATGTTAAATGATGCATACTTTTTATAAAGTATTTTTGATAAAACGCAATGTCGAACTCCGTGACTTCTAAGGATATTACTACCCCCCCCCCCTTTCACGATTTAAAAAAAAATATTTTATTGAACGTTGTAAGAAATCGGATGAGTGCATGATTTCTACGTTGTTTTTTTTTTCTCAAGAAATATAAAGATATCTGAGATATGTAAACATTTCTTTTTCATAAAACATTTTTGAAAAAAAAAGTTCGTTTCTCATGTGAACTCGGTCGTATACGTCTGAGATTTATTGCGCTGAATTTCATAAAAACAAACATAAAGACCAAAAAAAAGTTTATTTTCTGATGAATTACCCTCTTAGACACACTCTTGCTCTTTCTTTCAGAAGATCTTTGTCTTTTCATTGTGATATTTGAGATTTTTGTCGCACTGAGAAAAACACGTCTCCTCGCAACTGATCGAAGTGAGTAACTAACGACAGTAACCACAACGCAACGGTTCCTTGCAGTTACCAAGTGACGTCATCACCAATGGCATCATCTAAAGCTAAATATGGTTGGTAAATAGATGCACATTGTTTGTCATAAGGGATGCTTACCTTTCGGTCTCCTTTTTTCTACATAAAGGCTTCATATATCCATTTTGTTGAAAAGAAAACGTCAATGCACGTACGAAATTAAATGTATTGTGACGTCATAGGGTGGGAAACAGAACGCTGCTTCAGAGCGCGAAAACCTTCGACAAAAGAAACATGTTTTTACCGTTACATATGTACTTGGGCCTTTGAATGGAATAGGTTCAACATGTATGTTGTTGTTACCCCCCCCCCCCAAAAAAAATCTTTAAAGTATAATGATAGATAAATAAATAATTAATTAATGAACAAATAAATAAATAAATAATAAATAAATATGACAAATAAACAAACAAAACAAAAATTTGATAAAAGATAAATAAATAAAATACAACCTAATACTCGAGGTTTACTGCTGTACATGTATATTGAAATACATGTACATCCATTTTCTTTACTGATATTAAAATCCGAGAGATAAAACGGAGATAAAAATTTTTTTAAATTTTTTTCTCGCCTGATATCGCCGGATTCTAAGTCTCTTTGTATTAGTGATGACTTTCATTCGATTCCTGTCTTCATTAAATTTTTACGACTTTAATATGGCGTCGAATGACATGTACAGCTAGTAAAAGTATTGTCACTGATGAGAATTTAATTAGGTTAGTTGAATTGTTGTCTCGTGACATTTAAAGATTAAGGGAGCTCTAAACACTGACAATCAGGATAATTTAGGACTTTATAGAAATATATTTTATAACTGAGTTCATTAATGATTTTTTAAAAATATTTTCATACAAGGATGCCACCTTTTTTAATGAAATAAAAATGATAGAAATAAGGGAATATGTAGGAAAGTGAAAAAATGTTTATTTTTTACATAAATAATTTTCTCCAAAATTTCTCGAAGTCCTACATCATTGTTACATAAACCAACATACAAAAACAATTAAATACATAGAATGACCCCAACAGTTCAGAAATATTTTGACATTTTATACAAAAGATTATAAAAAATGTAAGGATAATCACAGATATTTTTTGTACATATGGAATTTCTGAATTTTTCTACAAATTTAAATAAAGGTTTTGCCATTTGGTGTACAAAAAATCATATCTTACATAGTGGAGCCAGGTTTATAAGAGAGATAAAAAATAAAATAACATATAACTTTACAATTATAAAAACAAAGGGAAGTAACTCTTTACAACTGACTTGACAAATAATTGGACACCGAGTTGATTATTTTTTTACACTTTGTAACTCTTGCTTTACCATTTACAATTTCTTGAAACAAGTTTTTTACTCCATCTTCACCATTTCTTGTGTGTGCTAGTTTAATATAATTCATATTCAATCCAGATTTTGCAATTTTATTTGCCATAAATTCTGTAATCACTTTTCCATGGACTAAGACATCAAGAGATTTCAAATTGTCATTCTTTACTGAAGAAAACTTTAGATGCTGTAAAACATAATCGTACATGACACTTTGACTCAACAGAGTGTTGAAAGGAATGTTATGAAAGTTCACTAAATTTTGTAGGTCCATAGCATCAGTTAGAGCACAATGAGAAACCCCTGTTGACTGGATTCCTGCATCTCTCATAAGAGACTCCTGAGAAAAACTGCCAGTTTGTGTCTTTAAATCAGAATTTTTAAAAACATCCAAAGTGTCGATAAAGCCGGCAATACATGTATTCATCACAATATTTTGTGACATAATGTTTTGAATAAATAATGGAAAGTCAAACCGTAATCCATTGTGGCTCACAAGAATGTTAGAATTCGAGTCCGATAGCCACTCTGAAAACTTTTGGAGTGCTGATTTCAAGTCTGTTGTTGCAAGTTTTTGATCCCTGTAGTAAAGTTCATGGTTTTTCATATGGAGACCAGTCACACAAGTTGCATTTGCAGATATTGTACCATTGGGTTTTATGTATTTTTGAAATATATCCTGTCCTCTTGTAGCTCCTATTTCCAATATTTCTGCTGATGAACCTATAAGACAAATCTGAGACAATGTATCTCTAGAAAAAAAATGGATATATATATATCAATGTCTCATGGAAATACATGTGTATATATATCTGTATATAAAACTTTACCTAAACCTGTTGTTTCTAGGTCAAAGTAAACAAATGTGCTATCAGTATTTCTTAGTGGTATTCTCTCTGGTTCAAGTGGCACTTGGAATGGAATTGATGTCCTGCTCCTCATCCATTTTCTCTAGTCCAACCGACGTTTCATATGTTTTTCCTTCACGCACTTCTTTACAACCCTGATCTTGACTTGAGGATTTCCTAATTTTGCATCTCCTTTTCTTGTACTCTGCACTACTCTTGTCTTATCTTCTGTAACTTTCTTTTTCTGTCCATCTTTTCAACCGCCTTTTCTGTATAGGCTCCAGGAGACATATTCAGTTCATCATTGACCTGTAAATATACATGTAAACATAATCATTACTCATTTACATGAAATGAGAATACATGTATATGATTATTTTATATTGCATAATTTTTTCGATTATTCAAATATACTTACTTCTTGTATATAAGACTTTCCAATGTTTTTTAGGGCTGAAACGATACGCCCCCTCCACGATACGATACGTATTGCAATACTTGTGTCACAATTCAATTTTTTCAATACGATACAATTTAAGAACGAAACTATTCATAAGGTTAAAGAAAACGTATTCAGATTTCAAAAAAAGAGTAAAAGGTGGTGATACAATAGAAATATACTACCAGGGGTATGCAATTTAAAAATTCAAGTACTAGCCCACGGGCTAGTGGCAGCAATAAAGTTACTAGCCCCAAGTAAAAAGTCACTAGCCCAAATATAGGGACAAAAATTAAAATAAAACCAATGTTGAAAAAAAATAATCATTGAAAAAGTCAGGGTACTAAGGTCATTCTTTTGAAAATTAAAATTTTATTCTCACTATCAAAATTAAATCATATAAAATTAATGATTATGACAGAAAATTAAAATGAATTTAAAAAAATTATCTGAATATCTTTCCTTTTCTGATTATTTTGCACTAGCTCATTTAGAATGAAAATAAATTCATTTTGTTTTCATATTAAATCCTTAAATACACTAGAAATATATTTCATGTGAATCACACTGATCTTTCAGTTGATTGAGTGATCGTAAATAATTTAATGAGACATCTGCATGTATTTACAATAGATCGTTTTTGGAAGTAAATAAGTCAGATAGTACTGCAAAATGGAGAAAATTATGGAGATTTATTGACAGTAGGAGCATGCTGCCTGGAAAATATTCACTGGTTGGGAATTTGATAGCAAAAGATGAGTAAAATACCGGTTGTACTTTTCATGTATTACATGCGTAGTTATAACTTTTACTAGCCCGAATTTACTAATTTGTTAATTGCACATCTCTGATACTTGTGGTTCTGTTGATTAAGAACACTTTATTCGTATAAATAATAGCAGAGGCAGCCTACTCTGAAACTTTACCGTCCCAATTTTCTCCCTCGTGTGTGTCAAACTGTTAAAATAAGGTCGAATATTTCAAAGAGTTAACCAAACCCGATTATAAAAAACGTATCGAACCGAAAATCGAGAGGGTGAATCGAACATTGAACCGAGCACTTATATCGAACAATATCGATATTTCGGTGAATCGTTTCAGCCCTAATGTTTTTCTGTGCAACAGCTGCAGCGATTCTGAAACTTGTACTTTCTGATCCTGACAGAAAGAGGCTCTTTGGATTTTTTGATGCAACGATGTGATTAAAACTTTCACATGCTTGTGTCGATCCAAGATCAGATAGTTTATCAGCTTGTTGTGCATACGTCTGAATAATGGCTTCCAAGTCCTTTTTCAACTCTGGACATGTTAGATACCTGCTGTATGGAAGATTCCGTGGAAGGTAACTTGCTGGAATCCGTTTATATTTACACCATGAAGGGCATGCCAGATGGTCTCCATACATATGAGGAATAATACACAATAAGGATTTTTTCAACTCTTCAGGTTTTTTCTGGTTCTGGGCAAGAACATAAGAAAAGCATTTCTTTAGGTGTGTCATAGTTTTTCCTCTAAGTTGTTGATACTTTTTGAATCTTTGCAAATCATACAGTTTGTTTGAAAATGTTTTCTTCAGGTGATTTCTGTCACTGAATTTTGTAATACTTTGCTCACACTCTTTCCTTGCACGTGAAATAGTCGTACTGTCATCATCCATTACTAATTCCTGTGGATGGATATGATCTTTTTCTAAGTCTTTCAACATCCCCACAATCATGTCAGGCTCCATAGCTTTGGCTGAGCCATCCCAATTCTTCCTGGAAATTAAAATATAAAAATAAACATGTAAAAAATATAAATATTATACACTGTATTAATTAAACAATAAAATACTTTCTTTGTTTGTTATTACTGGAATGAACGGAAGCAGCTGTTGCAGAAAAAATACATAACCCGCTTACGCGGGTTATGTAAATTTTTTTCTGCAATAGCTGCCACTGTTCATTCCAGTAATAACAAACAAAGAAAGACATTTTATTTTTTATATTTATATCTGTTTAAATAATCAATTAAAGTAGGATTAAAAAGATTAATTATTGTATTAAGGATGCGAACGTCTTTATACGTTTCATTGATGGAACAGCAACTGATTAAGAAATCTGTACCGGCGACATGCCTATTGTAGTTTATGCAGTGATGAACGCAATGGGGTTTCTTAAGAAATAAAGGAGAAAATATTCAGTGGATGTAAATATTTTGCAGTGACCTTCAATCACTATTGATTTTTTTTTACTTTACATATTTATTTTTATATATTATACATTTGATACTTATCAACTTTTTACCTGCAGTCATGGTCAATGGGCTGAATGCCTTTTCTTTTTGCATTTTCACAAAGTCTGCATTTTCTGCATCTATAATCATACCGCACTATTTTCCCAGATTTATCACCTATTAGTGAACTGTGACCTGTGGTTAAAAAAATAAAAAGAGATATATTCATAATCACCTCATAAATAAGTTTTATTTTCAAAAAGAAATATTTTTTTTCAAAGTTTCTTCTTGAATGCATACCTGAATAGCTGTTATATTTCCTTCCACTAGATCTTGTTTGCCATCCAGCATCAGCCGCAACTCTTATTTCAACTTTCCTAAAAATATATAATAAAAAAACTACAGTCATTGGAGAAATGAGAAAGACAAAAGGGTGTTGAGATCATGACGTTTGGTATATTTTTTTCATAAAATGTAATTCTATAAAATTTACCCATCATTCAGTTTTATTTCTTCATCAAGAGCCTCACTGCAACTTTTTTTGGCAACAGATTCAATAGCCTTTCCTGCTTCTCTGTCTCTTTTCTTGACTGTTCCAGCCGCTACACCAGGGATATTCAATGAAGCAAATAACATTTGTAGATTAGAGAAACCTATTCCACTGCTGGTAATACCTACAAGGCACAGAATGAATTGAAAATAAAATATTATTCACTGTTAAATATGCTGCATTATTAAATCATATTGCAAAGTTTTCTGAAATTACCTGCACCAAGCTTAGTATTCACATCCCAAATGTTTTTTTCATGCCGCTTTCCATTGGGGATGTTTGAAATAAAACTGCATATAGTACACTACAAAATTAATGAAATATTTCATATGAATCAAGGCGATTACTTACAAACTTAAGTTCATTTATTATAAGTGTGTATATTGATGATGATGAATTTGACATTTACCTTTATGTACAAAATACTTCCAAGGTCATAATGCCTCTCTTGAAAACAATCACACAGATGTAATACAGTCCCACATTTCTTGCATCCTTTCTGTAGCTGGGCTGCTAGCACACCAAGTTCAACCACTCGACGACCCTTTGTATGATACATGTATTTGTTTGAAAGTAAAATTGATATAAAAAAATATCAATACGTAAAATACCATTGTAAGACAATGAAAACAGAAAAGGGAATTGATGAAAACTAAAGTTCATTTTTGCATTCTACATGTTTTGTGCACATTCTATGTAAAACGTGTAGCTTGCAGAAAGCCTTGAAAAAAGAAAACTATTATTTTTGAAGTTGTTTTATAATATTGTCAAACATTTCACTTGTTTTACAAACCTATAAAATAACAGAGACCCTTTCAAAATAACTGTAATGTACTATTATTTTGCAGGAAAATTTCTTGGTGAAATATGACGTAGAGGCAATTGTTAAATATACATAATTTAATATCTATCAACAAAAACTTTTCCATACGTTATTAACTTGATTAATTTGCCCTGCAAAAGAGTAGTAACACAGTCATTGTCTAAAGGACTCATGCCTCATATAAGGTTTACATTTAGAAATACCTCATGCCAGTCAAGTAGATTCTTTGAAACATCTGGGTGCAAAGTGTCTTCCTCATTAGTTTCGTCGGGCGGATCGTCGTTTCTATCGTCGCCTGTGTAATCTTCATCGGATGTATCTAATTCATCCTCGTCCTCTTCATCATATTCCGACCAACCCTCGTCAATGCTGGTACTCATAATATCTTTACCATGGTCTTGAATAATCATGATCCATCCTTAACAAAATTTCGATAAATATAATAAAAACAAAATATACTATTACTTCTAAGGACATGATGTTTTTTTTTTTCAAGTTTCCGAAAGCCGTTTTAGAATTAGAATGACTATCGTGCAGTTACCTGGAGACCTCTGTTTTTCTTTCAATTGCTTCAGATGTAGGAATTGGAACAGACTTTATTTTGGGGCGAAATCTTCCGCTTTTATACCGTTTTCTCAAACATGTCAAATTAGTGGACATGCTGTCTGTCATCTTCGTCACTCTTTTCCTACCTTTTTATCCTAAAGAGCGGAAAGGGGAGTAATTCATTTTATATTTTTAGAATATTAACGGAATTTTTTTTCCCGAATAAATACGAAGGGCGGATCACTCCAAGTTCCAAAAAATACCGAAGCTACCGGAAGACTCTTTAGGTAGTGCAGTGTTTAGAGCGTCCTTAAGGAATATTTTCCAAAGTTCACCTGTATATCGAACTGTTTATTACATAAAGAATATACTTTAGTTTATTATAGATATCTTTTCATGTTGCTAATCTTTTTCATGTAAAAAGATAAGCCTGATGTAATATAATTTGTTATCTCGCATTTTTAGAATATAACTTTTGATATTTCAGCTTAATTCGGTCTACTTTAATTTTATTTTTTCAAAGAAATTTCTTTGAAAGGAAATTGCTTTCCTCAATGTTCGTATCAATTTCAAAATGAGATAACGTTCCCTTTGCATTGTAAATGGGTTGTTCGGCGAGAGGAGACTAGTACTCTAGGAGTTGTATAAATTACTTATGACCCATTTATATCTTTAATTTCTGTAGTTTTATTTCTCTGTTACATTTCCCTCCATTTTGTGTGTGTGTTTTGTCATATTCTATTCCAAAACACCTGTCCGTAGGATGAGGACTGACTACTGTATATAGATAACATTTGCATATGCGTACATATGTAATGCATGGAACGAGCGAACTGTTATCACCCATTGAAGAAAACGTGCTGTTTATTTATTTTCTTTTATTTTATTATTTGAATTAGACTGTTAACTATTTAAAAACAAATTTAATGGTATTATTGTTAACTGTAATCGATTTATGTCATTGATGAATTTCATTCTGAAACCATCGATTTCTTAGAGAAGTATTTGCATTTCTTTTCTTTCTTTAAATGCCCGAATTGTTCTTGTTCGAGACAAGAAATTCTCGACGAATTCCGGCAATACTAACGCCCTTTTTTCTAGAGAATAGGATGAAAATCCTCCCATATTTAGGAATTTTTGTTTTTGCTGTGGGTCGTGGAGTGGGTACACGATCTAAACCCAGAGGTCATCTTCAATATTTTGGATCTCATCAGTCTGCAGAGGGAGAGATTGAAACACTGAGCAAATTTCCAACTCCAGAGGACTTTTACGATATGTATGTGCTACCCAGAATTCCTGTCAAGTTCCGTCAAGTCCTCGATGCACACAACATGCCAGCCTTTAGTCTATGGACGGACGATTACTTGCAGTAGGTTGATTGAATTTCTGAAGAAACCTTTGGGTAACTGGGGCTTCTGAACCGATTCTTCAGTGTCATAACTTTTTTTATTTAACGCCGTTATAACCAAATTCGGTACCTATAGGCATATCTTAGCGATAAATTCGCGCACTTTGCATAAAAAAATTTGAATAAATAAATAAATCATGTGAAGATATTTTTTAAAAATGATTATTCAAAATTTAAAACTGCAAATAAAGGGTCAAGGAGTTTGTCAGAAATTTAGTAAAAGAGTTTGATTTTTATATGTAATTCGACACAATAAAGTTCGTATGAATTTGAACTTTGCTATAGGCATATCTTAGCGATAAATTCGCACAGTTTGCATAAAAAATTGAATAAATAAGTCATGTGATGATATTTATAAAAATAATCATTCAAAATTCAAAACTGCAAATAAAGGGTCAAAGAGTTTGTCAGAAATTTAGTAAAAGAGTTTGACTTTTATATATAATTCGACACAATAAAGTTCGTATGAATTTAAACTTTGCTCTAGGTGGCATATATTCAGAAAAACTTGTTATTAAATTGACATATAATATTAATATTGCAGCACTACTTTTGGACGGGAAATTATGTATGCTGAGTATGGAAAAAAGGAAGATATGGACAATTCGTACCGTTATTACAGACTAGCCGATTTCATGTATGATTACACCTTTAAGGACATCTACATGTATCAAGATGTCCCAAAGAGCATGCAGGGTAGGCTACTTATAATCTGTAGCTTTTTGAATTCCAAAAAAATATGTTCCCACAGACGGCTAGATACCAAGTCGAGATACTGCAAGAGTTTGTTTAAATAAATTGCATAAATTGGTAGAAAATACCAGGAAAAAACTATAAGTGTAGGCAGTATTTTAGTAACTACATGTAGTATAGTATTTTTAACAATTTTCAAATTTGATCGTTAATTTATTGGATTCATTTAAATTTTTTGTTTGTAGCAAATGTAAGTTTGCCGTTTTGTTTGTTATGCTCCTTTGAGCGCATGATCCAGCGTGTGATCGTCTGGATGAGCAGTGGAGGTATTCAGACAATTCTACGGAAGGACATCTTTGAAAGTGTCTACTGTCTACTAGACGGAACAAAAGATGTCTACCTCATAGACAGCGTAAGACTGGTTAATAAAAATCAAATATAATTTTTTAATTGATCGAAAATTGAAAAATGACGAAAAGAGCTCGTCTTCTTTCATTCTATGCATAGATTTCCGCATTTCATAATTTACACAAAAAGCAAATGAAAAATAAATTGTACACAAATAAAAGGAAAAAAAACGAACCAACAAACAGTTCCACATATTATTGAGACAGACCTAAAAATATTTTTATAATTAATTGAAATTTCCCAAAAAATTCTAAAATTATAAATCAGGGACAAGGAGATTTAGTGGAGAAGCGACATTGGAACGAGGCTGGTGCATATAGCGAAGTGGATGTAGAACACGTAGACATGTTCCGGTTCCCAGAATTCCAAAGTATTCAATGGTGGAAGTCCAGTTTAAATTCTGGAGACTGTATCTACATACCCAAGGAGTAAAGTTTCATTTTTATACGTTTTAAAAAGTTATGAAATATCAATAATATCATGGTTTAATTACTAAATTCAAGTACAGTTGAAGATAAGTTTTATTCTTCTGTGAACTAAATATTACAACTTATTATCGAGAAAAAATGAATGAAATAAAAATGAAAGCTTGAAAAGCTAAAAGTTCTAAGCATTTTAATTTGTATTTCAATTAATTTAAATTATTAATTAAATTTGATTTTACGTATCGATTCCATTTGTTTTTATCTTTCAGTTGGTATCACCACAGTCGCAGTGGAGACCAGAGAACTCTAGTCATCAGTTACCAATTCCTGCGTCCGCTCTACTTTAATGTTTCAGGATGTCCACGAGTCCAAAGTATAGAGAAAATCCGGAACATGACAACTGTTACTCTTCTTTCAGATCTAGAAAAGAAAAGGTACAAGTCCTACGACCTGCGATGTAACAGAAGCATTGCGATTCATTGTGTTTCTCCCTCCAATTTAATATAAACATGTGAGCTTTTAGATCATGATTTTTGGATGAAAATGACGTATCCATTTATTGGTAAAAAAAACAAGTCCTTTGTTGTTTGATTGATTTAAGCAGAAAAACATAAAAAATGGATTAATATTGAAATATGAGGTTTGCATGCAAGTATAAAGTATCTGCATGTACATGTGTAATTTAAAGAACAGCAACATAACTTTTTGAGACTCGGAAATATTGCCTTGCTTTCTTCAGTAACTTTAGGAATGTAAGCAATTACAAATACTATACAATTATTGCTGTTTTTGAGGTCAATACAATGATTTAGCCATCGTAGGAGTAGAATATTCACCGAGCCCGAAGGGCGAGGTGAATATCTTACTTCGAAGATGGCTAAATCATTGTATTGACCGAAAAAATAGCAATAATTGTTTTATTATATGATTCACTGATAAAATGGTACAACTCATTACTTGTTTGCATTTGATTAAGTCCTAGCCAAATACAAGAGAGAATCAGAATTAAATTGTAAATAAACCTAATTCCTTACCAGTTGTATCAATTTAAAATGTTTTTTATCAATTTTAGTTGCCATGAAAAACAAGAGGCCCATGGGCCACATCGCTCACCTGAGCACTGTGGCTAGGAAAAAAGTAGAAATTGGTTTATTATTGAAAAGTTTAAATCCAAAAGTAAACCTTTGACCAGTTATGGTTTTGCTATTCTTGAGAAAATGATTTTTAAAAGAATTTTCCTATATATTTCCATGTAAAACTTTGGTCGGCCATTGTAGCCCCGCCCTACCCCCGGGGGTCATGATTTGAACAAACTTGAATCTACACTACCTGAGGATGCTTCCGTAAAATATGATCAATTAAGGCTTTGTTATTCTTGAGAAGATGATTTTTTAAGAATTTTCCTATATATTTCTATGTAAAACTTTGGTCGGCCATTGCAGCCCCGCCCTACCCCCGGGGGTCATGATTTGAACAAACTTGAATCTACACTACCTGAGGATGCTTCCGTAAAATATGATCAATTAAGGCTTTGTTATTCTTGAGAAGATGATTTTTTAAGAATTTTCCTATATATTTCTATGTAAAACTTTGGCCGGCCATTGTAGCCCCGCCCTACCCCTGGGGATCATGATTTGAACAAACTTGAATCTATACTACCTGAGGATGCTTCCATATATAAATATGATCAATTATGGCTTTGTTATTCTTGAGAAGATGATTTTTAAAGAATTTTCCTATATATTTCTATGTAAAACTTTGGTCGGCCATTGTGGCCCCGCCCTACAACAGGGGTCATGATTTGAACAAACTTGAATCTATACTACCTGAGGATGCTTCCATATAAATATGATCAATTATGGCTTTGTTATTCTTGAGAAGATGATTTTTAAAGAATTTTCCTATATATTTCTATGTAAAACTTTGGTTGGCCATTGTGGCCCCGTCCTACCCCCGGGGGTCATCATTTGAACAAACTTGAATCTACACTACCTGAGGATGCTTCCATATAAATATGATCAATTATGGCTGTGTTATTCTTGAGAAGAAGATTTTTATAGAATTTTCCTATATATTTCTATGTAAAGATTTGGTCGGCCATTGTGGCCCCGCCCTACCCCCGGGGGTCATGATTTGAACAAACTTGAATCTACACTACCTGAGGATGTTTACCCATAAGTTTCATCTTTCCTGGGTCAGTGGTTCTTGAGAAGAAGATTTTTAAAACATACCACCAAATTTTAATTAATTCCCAATTATCTCCCCTTAAATGAGGGCGTGGCCCTTCATTTAACAAACTTGAATCCCCTTCACCCAAGGATGCTTTGTGGCAAGTTTGGTTGAAATTGGCCCAGCGGTTCTTGAGAAGAAGTTGAAAATGTGAAAAGTTTACGCCGACGATGACAACAACGACGACAACGACAGACAACGGACAAATTTTGATCAGAAAAGCTCACTTGAGCCTTCGGCTCAGGTGAGCTAAAAATATATAATGTCAGTCTTTTTTATAGGATAGATTTTGAAAAGAATGAGTATTATCAGGGAAAACTGACTGCCAAAAAGTAAAATTTGTTGTTCAGTGTCGGAGGGGGGTCCCTGCATCCTTACCACCCTTACCCAAAAATATATATTTGCTTATGTTTTGTTCACATGTAAAAAGAAGTCATAGTCATTTAATTAGCTTTCCAAAACAATTTATATCAATTTGGAATTTCCCGATCTATTTTTAGATCAATGTAGGGGAAATAAATCCTTGTATTCACCTGGAACGTCACGTGCAGGCCAATACAATGTAGTATTTTTCTAACATAGTTGGATCTCAGCCAATCAGAGAGATGGAAATTATTCAATCATATAATAAATGTAATTCTTTACCTGTCATCAGGATAGATATGTTGAGTAACTTTGAGGGTTTGGCCGAGGTACAGCTGTCAGACCTGGAACAGCTGATTCGTCTCCGTAAGGATCAGGACGGCGATTATATAAGGGTGGGTAAAGTAGCATATCAACTCAAGTACACCATTCTTCTGAATTATATAATTATAATAAAGATAACGAACAGCATTCAAGCTCAAAAGTCCTTTAAAAAACAATATAAATCAGGAGCAGAGCAACCACGGACCGCTAAAACATCAGAGTTGGGATTAGGTGCCATTGAGGAGTGAACATTCCGTGCCAACCGGTCAAACCTGCCATGTGCTCCTTGTCAAGATCGGGAAATAATCAATCTGATTAAAATCAGATCCTTTGATCCGCTCACATAGATCGCTAAACAACCTTGTAAAGCAATCTATGTGATCGGATCAAAGGATCTGATTTTAATCAGATTGGGGAAACAATTCAAATAATGGAAACATCCGCCGACAAGTTGCACGCAAATTATTCTAAAATGTATTCCAATGAATTTGAATGAAATATAACTGTAAGAATGGGATCGGATTTATACAAACAAAAAGTCACACTAATATATTTTTAAAGAATTGGAAACTTAGCATTCTATTTCTAGAATTTCATACATTTCTTCTGAATCTTGCCACTATTGAACAAACTACCTTGGCTCAGTCAGAGTAATGGTACATTCTTTGGTAGAGCAATGTACAGAGTATATACATGTAACTAAATTCAGTGAAGTTTATTATAGAACTACAAATCTTGTCACAAGCAATCATGCGAGGAATGGGCATCTGTTGAACTCAAAATCTGTGACCAATACCTAAAATAAATTTGACTCTAGCGTTCAAACCACCTTGCTTCAATGTCAAGGCACATCTGATGATCTCTTTCCTAATACCATTCTTAGGTCCTTTGTCAAATACGCTTGTATACTAAGAGCGATAACTCTAACTGAGATCGATCACTGTTCGTAATGTTCATCCTTTTCAATCTAAAAAAAATCAAATATTAAAATGAAAAACTTCAATAATCGATGTCAATCCACTTTAATTCAACTAATTCAACTTTCATATATTTACACAGTTTTTCAGACTGGTGGACAAAAATAAAGATCGAAGACTGACTTGGGATGAACTTTACAATTTTGAAATGAAAATCGCCATGACTGTTGCCAAGTCGCTGTTTCGTGTTGAAAAACGCGTGAAAGAGAAACCAAGCTACAAGGTTCAACTCAACTTCGCAAGTCCGCAGGCGCAGAGACTGTACGAGGAAGTCCATAGCCACGCCCACGACGAACTCTGACGAGGATCGGGATATTTTTCATATGTATTTGATGTCTATTTGTATTGATACATTACATTAAATATGATTTTGTATTAAGATATTCAATTAATTTATATGTACATGCATAATATACGTGTTATAAAATGAAATGATTAAAGAAAAAAAACTATCTCTGACCCGTTTCTCAGAGTTGCCTCAAATACAGTCAATTTTGAATACATGTAGCATAATAAATCGAACTCTGCAGAAGGCAATGACTTTATGTACAGTGTGCTTTATGAATAAGGAAATAAGACATTTATTTGCATTTCAATTTTATTAACTTATTAAATCATCTACAGACGTCAAAATATATCAGGATTCTTTCACGGCATTATCTTTCCGTCGATCCAGCATTTCTTTCAGTTTGTATATTTGGTAAAATGCAGCAACAAAACATCCTACAAGTAAAGTACATTAGCTTTAATGACCAAGTGCATCATCTAACAACTTCTTTAAAAACATGTACATTGTTCTTGAGTCATCTTGACGCTTTTGTTCTTAGTCGCACTTTACCACTATACTAGACTTGCTCAAGTCTCTATGATTTAGTGCTCTCTTTTATACTTTTTGATAATGTCAAACATAGAATCTATGT
Organism: Saccostrea cuccullata; assembly: GCF_032062105.1. Classification (NCBI taxonomy): domain Eukaryota; kingdom Metazoa; phylum Mollusca; class Bivalvia; order Ostreida; family Ostreidae; genus Saccostrea; species Saccostrea cuccullata. The sequence goes on along the minus strand of NW_026928669.1, from coordinate 258,344 downwards.
TTGATAACATTTAACTATGGTAGAGAGCAAAGGACAGAAATAAAAAAAATGAACAAAGAATTGAAAAAAATAAAAACATAGAGAGTTGAGCAAGACTACCACTCTACATGTAAATCCCTTCTATAAAAGTGATCAAAAGTGAGCTCATTTGAGTTTTATGGCCCCGGAGCCTGGTCAACTGATCTCGGAGTCCAACACTCAAATATAAAGTGATATGAATAACATATTGATTTTTTATCTTTAACAATACTGTGTACTTACCACACCCAAAAAAGGAATGCGCTGTAAATATAGCCAGTACAGTGTTTTTATTTTTCAGGTACTTTCTCATGCTCTGTTTGTATTTATCAGTAGTAGGAATAGTAAGGATGGCTGTTCCATACATAGTCAATGTAGCTATGACAATAGCTTTACACGCATAACAGTCATCCTCCGGCTTGGCCTCTTTGGCTTTAGAATGTTCCTCATTCTTTGAGTCTGCCTCTTGCTGTATTGGCAATGAATTTTGCTTGATTGGTTTTTCTATTTTAGTTCCTGTTTTCTTTTCATAATAATTTACAAAAGGTTCTATTAATAAATCATACAACTTGCCCATATTTAACCTGAAAGAAAACAGAATCAAATTAAAATACATTTGTATGTTCTACTATTTTTTCAATAGTAATTACTTGTTTAAAGCCATATATGGCGTAACTGATCAAAAAATTATATTTTTGAAAAATACAAAATTAAGTAAAGAAATATAGGTAATACATTTAAATTAAAGCATTTCATACAATTCTGAACACGGAGAACACCGCGTTTCATCTAATAATACAATTTCATCTTCTCTGTAATGTGTTATTTAAATCTTTTGTATTTTCTTCCGAGTCGGAGAAAATTCCGAGAATCCAAATTAAATTGCGATATCTTTACAACGCAATTGACTTAGAATTTGTAATTTACGGAAAAGTTCTATCTTTATATAAAGTAATGATACAAATAATAAGTTCTTAAAATTTTAGTCTATTAATTTTCATTGTTCATACGCCATATATGGCTTTAATAAAAAACGACAATTTATTGACATCAATTTTTAAAAATTTTGTTTGTATTTCATATTCTTATTCTCCAGAATGCATTATGCCATTGCAATACTTTACACAGAAAAGAAATCGTTTTAATTGTCTTCTTTTGTCTCAGTGTGTGTGGTTGGTGGGGGTGGGGGGTGTTAAGCACTTTCTTTTTTAAATTATACTCACAAGTACTTGTCCTTGCTGGAGATATGCAACATGCATGCCTTGGAACCGAGAAGCGGGGGGGGGGGGGAATAATTTTGCTGATATATAGAATACTATATCAAAAATTCTGAAGACCTTTTTTAAAATTATTTTATTATTTATTTGCTTTTCAAGGAATATATGGTGGTTGAAAGTGCCCCAACTGAAAAAAAATATGACTGTGCCCCAAACTGGAATTGCTCTCTACCGGTACAGGCCTGACATGTATTGTACAGTTTATGAAATAAAATAAAATGAGGAAATTCGAATTAAATAGTTCTGTCACACCGTTTAACAGATTTTTGTAAGGTCATCGACAAGAAATAAAATCAAACAATTCAATGGGGGAATATAAGCTGTACTGTTACAACCTTGATATAGAAAAAAAATTGCATATGCACATTAACGTTACCTTTTGCATTTCTTGCATCACACGTTGTATCAAAGACATCGGGTTCGGGATGCGTAACTATAAGGAAATTCGAACTAAAATGTGACTTCCAAAGCTAGCAACTGCATAATCGAAAAAGATGAATTTTTAGCATGATAAGTTGAAAATGATAACAACTTGCTTATTTTTTAATTATTTCCGAGAGAAGAATGCAGAAAATTTATTATCATCATTGAAGTGTAAGTATAATTTGGTTTACTGAATGAATTTAATCAAGTAAACGTTAACATTCTACAGTTCATTCTCTCCTGACTTTGGTGATGGTTTCAATGGTTTGAGAATAGAGTCAGGGTTTAGCCTTTGCAAAAGCTTGTCTACATCTCGAAACGAAATATTACACATGTGTCTCTCCTGAGCTACAACGTTAATAGCTGAAGAACTGTAGCTCTCTGCTTGAGAAAATTCGGAGATTATTCGTCCGAATTTTCTTCTTCCTATCCTGTGCCGACCTCGATATTGTGTGCAATAGATATGCTTTTCTCAAGCAGAGAGCTACAGTTCTGCAGCCTTAACGTTAATATCAGGCACATTAACAGTTGAAAGTAGTATAGCATATAAGGGCGTATGATTAAACTTTATTGGTTTTTTTTTACTATTAAGTATGCATGATGACACATTTTTCTTAACTTCCAATTGCAAATAGCAAGTTATCATTTTATCTGAAGGGAGCAAGGATCGACCTATTCAGACATACCGCATTATATTTTAATCTTAATAATTTCAGATGTAACATAGTAATGAGGATATTCTACAATTTGTTTATCAAGAGTGCTTTTTGTGCACCACAACTTAAAACCCAGGGTGATCAAAGAAACTTAGCCAGTGATCGGTCACCCAATGACTCGGACAATAATGCAGTAGCCTCTATAGCACAGGGACAGGAAACTAGTGAAGACCAAATAGATAGGACTGAAGACAGGAAAAAGTTCCATCGGTATCTTCGTTCATCTGTATTATCTTTCACAGCTGTCGGGTGTTTTGTGACACCTTTCACAAAGACATTTCTGGTGCGGATTGTGGAAAACAGAGTTCCATTTGCAATGTCATTTTACCTCCTAGGAACAAGTAAGTACATTAAAATCTTCCTTCTGCCTATTAGTTTAATAACAATCCCTCTATATCCAAAGTTAAAGATTGATTACAAACATATCAGTCAGTATTGTTGTAATTTGCATCTTAAATATGTATCCTTTTTCATACAGTTAAAGTTAAAATACTTGCACAAGTCCTTTTCGTGTTTCCAGCATGTTTGGTTTATGGGCATGCAGTTTAATACTTCTGACTTGGTGCCATGTATATAAGGAACAAAGGGGGGATAACTGAGGCTCTTACTTGTAAGAGTAATTGTACAGTGTACATGTTCAAAAACTTAGAATTACTATCATATTTTTTTTCTTTTCAGTATTTTATATACAGTCCCTGTACAGCTATTTTGGAATTAAACACCCACCTCTTCGACTCCTATACGAGGACCCAAAGGAATATAATAGAATGGACAATGAGAATATTAAACTGTTGTGTAGGAACATTGGATATGCCTTTATTAGTTTATATCAAAGAATGACTAAGAAGCAAGAAAAATTAGAAAATGAACTTGAGAGGAAATGATTGATTTTTTATATCTGTTTTAATTGATTAAAAAACTTACTTAAAAAAATAAATAAGATTTCAAAGCATTTTGTTGTCTTTGTAGAATTATTTTTTTGGCATACTTTTTTTCTGAACATTTTAGCAAGTGTTAGTTTCTCTGCATTAAACATTTTGCAAGGTCAGAGCACCAGAATGGACTTGGAGGTACCTATCCATAATGACATAAAAGTACAGAGTTATATGCTTTGCTTTCCTGGGCACACTGTCATAATGTGAGACTAGAAGCTATTCTTTGCTGTAATTTAATTTATATTGATACAATGTCAGGTCATCAGTTCTACACTAAGATAACGAATACCAGTACATGTATAGAAAAACATACCAATATATAGTAATAATGATGCTTACAGTGATTTGCATTCCCCATTCACCCCCCTTCCTGCTTTCTATGAAGGCCACCACTGGCATATATGTACATGGCTTTTCTTGACTATAGTATATACCGTAAATCTGGAAATTTTTGCTGTAGATAAATTTTTAGCAACTTTGCAAGTTCATTACATTCGCAAAAATTTGTTACTTAAAAATAAATTACTAATAAAAAAATGTTAACAAAGCAGTGGTCATTCGCAAAATTTTGAAACGTAAAAATTAATCAACAGCATTTTGACCTGAATTCGCAAAATAAAATCGACGTAAAAATTTTCAGATTTACGGTAATATTTCTAGCAAAGTGCAAGTTTGATTCATTATGAATGTAAATTGTTGTATCCAGTTTAATCTTATAAACTTCAGGGAATGAAAATCTTGAGTTCATTATAAGCATGTTTGCTTGACTGTTTACACTATATGTGTCAAGAGCACCAGGGTGGAACTCCCACCTACATGTACACACTGCAAAACTATATGGATCCAGGAAAGTGCTGCCAAAGGCCTCTTTACAAATAGTTCTGGTGGCAATACTGCCAAGTTCAAGGGCCTTGCCAGAACAATCAGAATGCAGATCAAAAGTCTATAGTGAACCTTTACAAGAGGCTCAAGGGCCACATCACTCACCTGAGCACATGGGCTAGTTAAAAAACACAAATCAGCTCAGTTTTGAAAAGTTTACTTGATGGGGGAGAAGGGATTTGAATTTTTTCTTACTTGAGAATGTCATAATGTCAATAAAACATACATGATTAATTTTGCCATACTTGAGAAGAAGAGTGTTAAAGATTTTTCCTATGTATTTCTATGTAAAAATTCGATTGCCCATTATGGCTCCACCTTACCCCCAGGGATCATGATATGAACAAATTTGAATTAACTCAGGATGTTTCCATATTAATATCACCAATAATAGCTTTGCTGATCTTGAGAAGTAGATTTTAAAAATATTTTTCCATTGTATTCCTACATGTGTATGTAAAACTTATCCTCAGGGGTCATGATTTGAACAAGCTTGAATTTACACTACCTGAGGATGCTTCCACATTAGTTTCACCTTTCCTGGCCCAATGGTTTTGGAGTGAAAGATTTTTCCTATATATTCCTATGTAAAACTTTGATCAGCCATTGTGGCCCCGCCTTACCCCCGGGGGGGGTCATGATTTGAACAAACTTGAATCTACACAACCTGAGGATGCTTCCACGAGTTTCATCTTTCCTGGCCTAGTGGTTATGGAGAAGAAGTTTTTTAAAGCATGCCATTAATTTTTCATTAATTCACAATTATCTCCCCTTGGAAGAGGGCTTAGCCCTTCATTTGAATATATAAACTTGAATCCACTTCACCAAAGGATACTTTGTGGCAAGTTTAGTTGAAATTGGCCCAGTGGTTCTTGAGAAGAAGATGAAAATGTGAAAAGTTTACAACGACAACGACAGACAACTGACAAATTTTGATCAGGAAAGCTCACTTGAGCCTTCGGCTCATGTGAGCTAAACATGTTAAACTTTAATCCTTTGAGCTGAATCCCTACACATGATTATTCTGCAGACAAATGAACAAGAACTTGAAGTATACGGATAAAATATCTGTATTCAATAAAAATTATTTTAACTTCTAGCCAAACAATTTCATTCATACATAAACGATATGTGTATTTTAACTACGATATATTGCAATCTTGCAAAATGGAAAGTTATATGATAAATACTCATGTACAAGTCCTTTCATAAATTACCATGTTCAAATTCAGAAGAGGTAGATATACAAATGTATATAGAAAGAGATCTAAGAGACAATTTAACAGGTATATTTGAGCTAGCTGATACACCTGAACTGTATACAAGATATCAAAGATCACAAATTTAATGTACATGCACATACATGTATGCATTATGAAAACCAAATGAAAATTATCAATTAGAGAGCTAGATCTTAATATTGATTAGTATAATTAAGGGACTAAAAGAGATCCACAGAATGAGCTACAGAATTAAAGCTATGAAGAATGACTTAACTTCAACTTCCTTTTACATAACTTTCTTCTCTTCAGTGTTTGAACATGAGATCACCACTGACTGAGCGATTGCTGTGAGCATTTATATGAACCATAACATGACTCTATAGGCTTTAAGCTTAGATGTGACTACATAAATTATATACATATTAATGTTGGGAATTAAAAAATGGCTAACATTTTGAAAAAAATATTCCCATTTGTTCAATACGCATTTAATTTGTTTTGGCACATTATTAGATTTTGTGCAGCTCATAAATGTGTAATTATACTCATTATAGGTGTAAAAAAGTCATCATAAAAATTATTTTCAGTATAAAATATATCGGCCTCGCCAAAAGTCATTCAGCTTGGAAGATACTATCCTTTAGATGTAATCAACAAGATACCATATATTTAATGAATTATAAATATGGATAAAAGACTCAACCTTTTGCACACTGTACAGTAACAATTCAATCACACGGTAACAAATAATCAAAAATATTATCGTAAATGTTTCACATTTCTCAATAGAATACATAATTACATGTTTAACAAATCATCTCAGAGTAAAACAGATCAGTCTAAATTGTAGGTACCCAGTATACCAAGTACACAAATATACCTCTGTACTTTCACCGATGTACTTTTCCTTCTATTACACAAGCTATTTTCAGTCTATGGGTACTGTAAGTGCACTTAATAAATTGTTGTGAGCGAGTTACATACAGTGTATGTACGTGTACATGTATTGTATCCAAAACATTTTTCATATTATACTGGCTTCCTCAAAAAAAAAAAAAACAGCTGCCTCAAACAGGAAAAAGACAATCCACGTTTTCAAAAACTAGATGGTAAAAAGATTCGTTTTCTTTTTAAATTTTAAAATCTGTACTTTTCACTTTAGAGAAAATTTATTTCTATTAATATAGAAATTTAGTAATGGAAAGTTTTTTGTTGTTAATTGCTTGAATTCAAAGATCCTTAGGAATTTAGGTTCAATTACTAGTAGTAACTAGTCTTCTAACTGTTTGAAAAGGAACAATTGACATATTCTGCATTTCTCAAAATTAGAATATTGATAATCTCAGAACATAATTCAGCAATGCCGAGAGTGTATATATGACAAATAACTGCCCCTTTCTGTAAGTGTAAATTTGCTTTCAGTACTATAAAAATTTGCATAAAATGCAAGAGGAAAAAAATTGTTAAAGAAACAGAGAAATCTATAAATAGATATAATCACAGCTATAAAAACAGCTTCTACAATGCCAGTCTTTTTCATAAATTTTGAGAGAACAATTCCTCTGCTAGCTGGATCAGAGAGTGTTCTACCAGGAGGGAATGGACTTTTTCCATGGATATTCCGGATTCCACCAGCAGCTCCGGATGGTCCTCCTTCCCACTGTTGTAGTTATAGTACAGATACGGATGACCTTTCAGGAGCATGCCTGTCACTTGAGGCCTTTCTTTAATGACGATGAGTGGAGAACCTGAGGCCCCATGAGCTGTGCTCTTAGAGCAGTGGAATAAAATGTGATCTGTGGAGAGAAAACAAGGGGCGTAGTCTTTCTCCACTTCTTCCTTATCATGACCGAGACTTGTGAAGAAATTGATGCCCTTGTTCACTAGTTCAGTCAATTCTTCCTGATCATCTATGATTTTACATCCGGGGTCATGTTGAAGTTCGATCCCTTTCGGATGACCAATCACGTGGAGTTTTACACCAGGAATGTTGGTGTCCTTTAGTATAAGAGGCGGAGGAAGATTTTTCTCTTCTGAGAGTTCTAAGATCACAACGTCATGATGCTGAGATGCAAAAGGTATGTCATATGAGAATTTGAGAACACTCAGCATATCTGAATTACCACCCAGAAATCCAAATTTGATTAAAGCGGATTTTGTAATCATATCCTCTGCTATATTTATAATTTTCTCTAAAAAAGAGTAAAAGGTATTATAAATGTGATGGTTACAAATAACTTAGAGATGCACACAAAAATAGATTTGCATTTATCAGAAGAAGACATGAATTGTTGGGAAAAGGTATAAGCTAAAATGATTATACCCTGTTTGCTGGGGTCTAGAGATGATAAAAGGTTAGTAAGATTCCATCTGCCATCCACTGGCACATTTTCTGCAGTCCACCTCAATGGAAGTCTTTCTTCACCTTCCAGTCGGCTATAAACTTGCTTCCAAAATGGAACTAGAATGAAAAGAAGTATATATATATATCCTTTTTAAAACACCCATGAACCATCTTTTCCTCAAACCACAAAAATTTGACTCCACGAAAATATGTGATTTTACAGAAATTAGATACATGTATATTTAATATATATGAGCATTTACTTAGAATATCCTTCATGACATGGAATGCTGTCATGACGTACTTGCTGCCGACCCTGAACCCCGTTCCATTAGTCCTTGATTTAGCAGAGATTTCTATGCAGCCTATCCGCTTGTCCAGTTCATGGTCAACAATGACCTTCCCATCTTTATATGGATAACTGCTGTCTATATGCTTCCTGTGTAGTTCACCTTGCTGCATACTTGCTGATAATAGAAAGGTCAATGCATTCAGTATACCTGTACTCTGTTAACCTATATTATAACCAGATAGTTGATGGTTGAACACTGAACATGACCCCACCAAATTACATGTAATCAGGAGTAAATTCTTGCATTTGTGATTGAGGAATTGGTTAAACCATCTAGAGAATCAACTGTCTACCAACAAAAATGAAACTATTTCTGATGGAATTTGACTTTTCAAACTGAATGTGCTATATATAAATGTATTTACTTTAGATATTTAGCAATGATCTTGAATTACGGGATTCGGAAGCTGTTTTGTGACAAAGACATTAAAAGTCATACCCAGCCAAATATAGTACATATTCAGTAGTTGGTTTTCAAGATAACCTAATGCTTGTCAAGTAAAGAAGTGGCTTACATGGTTGTTCAATGGTATTTTCATGAAGAGATCTGAAGGAAACAAAATGTGCTCCTTTTCCGCCAACTTTCAGATGCCCAATAAAAACAGTTGGATTGAGTGCCGTTTCATGGGTGTGATTAAAGGGAATTGCATTGAGTTTGAAGCCGTTCATTCCAACCGATAACACAGTGACTGGAACATTGTATAGCTGGGCTAGTCCCAAGATCTCCAGACTCCCTCCCCACTCCCCATCTTGGATCTTTTTCAGGAATCTTTGCCACCGCAATTCTTTTTGATCCTCCTCTCCTTCCACATCCCTCTCTATTGCCATGTCTTCTGGTTCAAGAGCCCCACGGTCTGAATCTAATGGAAAACACAAAAAGTCTTTGTATGGCATTCCATCGGGATTGTTTGGATTGGATTCCAGATATTTGACTAAACGTTTCCTGAGTGCAGCCGGATCATCCGGTAGCCCATGCATGTCTTTACTCTGGTTGAAAGCATGGTATAAACAATGCCCATCTCCTGGTACATCCACAACTTTCAGCTTGTATTGTGACTTTCGGGCTAACATATCTAAATTTTTTATCTCTCTATCCAGATTTGTGACAAGTTTCTGAAAAATACATAATTAATAAAATTGTATCAGCTAGTTCTACTGATGTTCCTTATTTTACATCTCACAGCACATTCTGGATGCACTGAATATTGTTCCATGCTTCTCTTTTATGAGATATCTGTAAGATAATTTATTATCATTCATGCCCTACGTATACTGTAAACCAACTTTTATTCGTGTGCGAGAAATTTTCGCGAAGTTCGCGAGAGCCTCATAATCGTGAATATTTCTCACTGCGAACCGGTCCTTATAGTCTCTGTGTCTATTAACTACAGATTTAAAAAAAAACATAATCGCGAAAATTAATCGTCGCTAAGTTGTTTACCCCTGGTAAATCGCGAAATAAAGTCGCGAATAAAAGTTGGTTTACAGTATACCCATCATTTTATGATGGCTGTAATCACAATTCATGAAAATTTTGTCTTGCTAAGAAAGAGTAAATATCCATCTCAGGAAAATAAGGTACGTGTCATGAAATTTTAGTGATCTTACAGTTCTTAGAATTGAAAATTTTGACCTTACCACACAATCATTGTACAATATTTTGATAACAATTGTGTTGCCACTTACATGGATCTGACATTTTATTTCAGTTTATTTATTTATGGATATAAAATTATCAGTTAAGCTTACCGGTGGTACAAGAGGTGTGTCACTGCTACAAGAAGAATCATCATCTGAATCTTCATCCTAAAAAATTCCATTATTCATCTCATTAATATTTTACAGCTGATTAAACTACTTTCAAAATCTCTTTCAGAAGTTCTTAAGCAGGTGAAAAAAATGTAATGCTAACTGACAAGCAGTTATACATACCTTTTTCTTTTTTCTCTTTGATTTTTTCTTTTTCTACAAATATTTTTTAAATGGTAATATTCATAAAAATATGATGTTACATGTACATGTATGCAGAAATACTCCAAAATATAAAACATATAGTTTCTTTAGCTTTCAATTGACAGATTTTAGGGGTGCTATATGGAATTAAGGCATACATGTATACATGTATCTGCATGTCGCCATAAAAGTTTAATTTTTGAAATCTCTCAAAATGTCATACATGTGTACTTATTGTACAGAAGAAATCACAAAATAGTCAAAAACAGTCAACATGTATACTGCACTTTTTTATTTTTAATAAAGAGGTACATGGGCACCAATGCTCACCTGAGTAACTTTGTTCTTTACCAGATGCCCCCCATTGTAATACCTACTGTAGTCCCGCCCTACCCCTAATGGGTCATGATTATAACTATTTAGAATTTATACTACCCAGGATACTTCCACAAAAGTTTCAGCTTTTCTGGTCCAGTGGTCCTTGAGATGTTGAAAATGAAAAATGTTTTACAGATGGACATACAGACAGAAAGAAAATGGGTGATCAGAAAAGCTCACTTGAGATTTCAGTTCATGTGAGCAAAAAACGTTGCACATGATACTTTGCGAGACATCATGAAAGATAAAATTCACTGCTTAAAAATAGAAAAATTTAAGAAGGAAAAGCAAACATTTCAAAGGATTTTTGGAATGAGAATGTACTAGTATACCTTGGTCTTGGGATTATATGTGACAACCATAGAACTGTTATCACCTATGACAACATTTTCTCCATGGTGTATATGAACCTCTTTAATAAAAGTTCCTGTGAATAGTAAAAAAGTATACAATTACTAGTTATCTAAATATGAGATATGCATGGACTTATAATTATATACATGTAGGAACATGTATAATTATAAAGATATGAGTGATCATATACAAATAAAAACAGTCTCCTTGCAAAGAAGCTAAAAGGCTTCTTAACATATGAAATATTTAGGAGTTTAGATAATAACAGGCATTCAGATGTAGAGACTGATTGATAGAATACACACATTTTGTATGTGGGGCTCTAATTACCTGCAATTATTTGTCCATTGTGTTGTTTGTTGTCATGTTCATCATCAGTGTCCATGGTGGCTTTTGGAGCATCTGAATTCAACAAACAGTTCAATTGAATTAGGAAAGGTTTTGAACTCATTAAGGTAATTTTTTTCATATCAATTGTAGCAACAGATTGAAGTAAGCAAATTAAATGTTTTCTTTTACTGCAGCAAACTACACAGTCCAATGTGAATCATTTCATGTATTTATCATTTTTGAATGGAGAACTCATGCACTGCATATTTTATACATGATATATCACATGCACATTAGATTCATTCATGGTTTGCAATTATAAATATTTTTTTCTAAAAGCCAGAAGATACAAGAAAGCATTTAAATAAGAACAAGGAATTTTTTTTTGCAGGATAAAGTTTATAGCCAATGGAACCAGATTGTGGGACTCAACAGATTTCAATCTTGGCTAGCCAAGGGTGATGATCTCCCCCCTTGGCTAGCAATGATGTGGACTTCAAAGATATAATAAAGTGTACTTTTACTGAAAAAGAATTTTGTAGGTGACTTACAAATTCCATTTAAAATTGGTAATTTTGCGTCTTCCTGTCTTTTGCCTGCAGGTGGGCTTGGCATTGGTGATGGCTGGGGAGTGTAAAACTGGCCTGTTGATAAGTAATACTACTAATTACTAGTATTCTTTTCATTTCAAAACAAGTGTATTGTATATTGACACTTACATTTAAACCATATTACCACAAACACTCAAAAGTAGGTCAAACTCAAAAGTCAAGGTTGAAAGTTCAAAAATGTTTGTACCAACAGAAATGTTTGGACATATGGAATACACAAGTGACATATAAAAGCCCTGCCCTAGCTCAAACCACTCCAAATTAAAGGTCAAGTGTAATTTTGATATGGTTTTTTTTTTTTTTCGTAAACTCAAGGAAAACAGGACAAATACTTTGGTACCAAAAAAGTCTTGCCACAAGTAAATACACATGTACAATAGGAATGCCAGGCTGGCACAAAAAAAGTTTTTGTGGACAAACAGACAAAAAGATTAACATTCAAATGGATGCTGATGGACAGACCAAAATGTATACATACACAAAATCTTTGATTACAAAGTATAATTATTTTTCATCCCACAGCCATAATGCGCCTGCATGCGGTTAATGTCAAGCAGTTTATACATTATGTTTATGAATATGATTTAGGCCCTACAATATGGCTGCCAATGCTGAATGTGCAAACTGAAAGCTGAATTCGCAGGCAGCAGATAATATTTACTGTAAACGTACTTTTTCCCCATATAGGATCATAATTCCACAGAATCACAATTTCTTTTAAACTGCAGGTATAAAATTAGGCAGACTACCATTATATTTCTATTACTGCTTTCTACAAGTGGTGTGACAAATTGTGATCACATTCAGAGCAAAATCTAATCCGATGTGCAAAAAATGTGTACATCTACAGTATCAAAAAAGAAATATAAACTAAGTTCAACTAACCTCCTCTGACATATAAAGTTGTTGAGGTCTTATCAGCGATTCTTGACCAGCACTTTAAGTTAGCTCTACAGACATATTCTGCCTCCAGTTGCACTGATACTTGACTTATTGTAAGACAAGAGCTACAGCCCTCTGTCCTTATAAGGAAATGGCTCTGCTCTCCGTCAGGCTGAATTTCCTCTTCCTCATGTTTCTGATCCTCACCCAAAATCCGACTCCATTGAAATTCAATGTTAAACCAGGAAAATCCTGGAACATATGCCTCTAGTGTCACATCCTCATTGAAGAAGGGTTTAATGATGGGCGGTTGTTTCATATGGATTTTAAAAACTGAAAATTTAAAGGATTACACATGCGTGAAACTTAATTCTCTATACTTCATGACCACCTTCTAAACCAGACCATATGACTGGATTGGAGGGGTTTTATGTCTATAAATATGTTTTCAAAAGAACTGTAGCCATTTGACAAAGGGCTACATGTATGTACCTGTTCACTTTATATGCACAGTGTACAAGGACAAATTATTGAAGTTTTTGTGTAAAAATGTCATTATTTGAGGAAGCTTTCACAATTTCTCATTTGCAGGAAGCTTTGTCACATGTACCTATGTGTCTGAAGCTACAGTGATCTCCATGCTATCCAAGTCAAGACATATGGGCCTGATTATTTTAGTGTGATAACCAATAATTTATTAAAAATTTTTAAAAACTAATTTATGATGTGGATATAGTACTTACATTTCTCCATTAAGAAATACACAACTGAAAGTATAAAAAGATTTTCATGTGAGAAATACATACCAGCAAGTTAATACATCAAAACTGATATTCCAAATATATGTAATTTTACAGACATGGTAAAATTTCTGACAATATTTGAACCATTTTGAAGAGAGAAAAAACCAAAACAAAACGAAAAGCAAACAAATATTTATATGTGATAGAAACTTCAAACTAGAAGTGCATTTATATGACATGGTTACAGCTATATTTAGGTGACGCTTTCATTTCATGAACAGCAATTTATCAATTAAAAACATTTTATTCTTACCCAGAGTGATAATGACAAAAGCAATAACAACCAGGGCAACATAGCCAGCATTCTTCCACTTCTCCACATTGGATGTAACTGGAGACTTTGGTGGAGCTATTGAAATTTTGAGAAAATTTTACTGTTATTTATACATGTAGCAACAAAGTTTATAATGTGTATAAATAAGTAAAGGATTAAATCCAAGTTCTACATTCTTAAACAACCCTTTTTTTTCTCCCTCTAATCAGTTTTATATCCCTCTAATCAGTCAAATAACATTAATTTTTAACTCTTATTATTCTAAATAGACAAGAGATGTTTGTAAAACACTTATGCCCTCCTCTCCCAAATGATTGGAATTTTTCTAAGTCCAAAAGGCATAGTCTGTCCAAAGTGGTCCGATCGTACCCAAAATAGAAATTGATCTAGATATGTTTATGATTAATCTGTAAACCAAATTTCATTTTAATAAGTGCAACCTCTGTGAAGAAAATGAACAGAAACTAATGGCAAGCAAAGCAACAAGCCCTTTCTTCGAAGTGTGAACAAAAAATTCTAGCATAGCTTAATAGGCAAAGTTTGGCAAAGAACATTAAGGCCATAATAAATATATTCCTAGATACTCATCCCCGCCCGCCCCGATTTTTTCCTCCCACCTCGATTTTTTTTGTTTCTGTTTTTCTTCGTCTTAATTCTGATCGGGATCGGTATTCAACTACCATTCAACTTTCGTTTTAAATCCCATGTGGGCATGATTTTGACAGCTGAAAAGATGGTAAGTGCTATAATATATGTTAAACTACGGTCATTGTTCTGAAAGATTGGTGATGATGGACCTCCACCATGACTTTTACTTGGGAAAATTCTGCAAAGTGGAAAAAAAATATAAAATAAAAGATGCTTATTCATTTTTTTATTATGGCCTAAGTGTGACAGTTTTATAAATGATGAATTGACATTCATCCTATTAAATAAGAGTTATCTCACTTATCACAGGGACAATGTACCTTAAAAGATGCTTATTACATTGCATAACAATGTTTTCTTAGTACATCGATGAAGATATACATACGTTTCACAGGCACCAGAACAGTAGTAGGCGTTTCTGTTTTATTCGTAGCAGGCAGGGTTGTACCCGAGAATGATGTACTAGGTCTACAAAATACAATATGATTACTTATATTAATACTTCTAAAAGTTTTCTCTACTTTGATAGTCAGTCAAAATTTGTAAGCATGTGTTAAAATTTTGTGCATTAAATTCATAAAGAGAGGCCCATGGGCCACATTGCTCACTTCAGTAACTTTTGCCCTGCTGTTCATCATCAGTGTTTACCCCCTTATAACACTACCTCGGGAAGCTTCCATATAAGTTTCACCTTTTCTAGTCCAGTGTTTCTTGAGAAGATTTCCCCTATATATTTAATGTAAAGGTCTTTGATTCCCAATAGCTATTGTGGGCCCAACCTGACCCCTGGGCGCCAAAGTTTGAACAATTAACAATCTTACACTACCTCAGGAAGCTTCCAGAAAAGTTTCAGCTTTTCTGGTCCAGTGGCTCTTGAGAACAAAATTTTCACAATTTTTCCCATATACCTAGGGTACATGTATTTTAGTCAAACTTGGATTCCCTATTGTGGCCATATCATATCCCCGGTGGTCAAGATTTGAACAATTCAGTATTTAAACTACCTCACTAGGCTTCCACATAAGTTTGTTTTTTTTTGCCTAGTTTGCTTGAGAAGAAGTTTTTTTTACTTTTCTTGATTATCTCTCCTTGTAATGGGGCTTCAATCTCCTTTTCACTGAAAGATATGTGTACTTTGCATGATTTTTGGTGAAAAGTTTACAGATGGATGAATGGACAAAAGGTGATCAGAATTAAATCTACATTTTATACATGTACAATACACTATATTTTGTAAAGATGAATTTTTACAGTTGAAACAAGAAAAATGTTCTTTTATGTTGACTTTATCATCACTAAATTGTTTTCTCAGTTTTACATGAAACTTTATAATTACCGTGTTGATGTAGATTTGTTCTGAATGCAGTTAAACCCATACGGTGGTCGATAAAATCCTGGATCACATTT
The DNA here is from genome assembly GCF_032062105.1 of Saccostrea cuccullata. Lineage (NCBI taxonomy): Eukaryota > Metazoa > Mollusca > Bivalvia > Ostreida > Ostreidae > Saccostrea > Saccostrea cuccullata. Next base: position 242,534 of record NW_026928669.1, on the reverse strand, counting down.
TTTGACACATCTGTAGGCTAAAGAATGGCAAAACTAATGTTAATATCTAGAGAATTAACATGATTGGAATCTTGTATAATATATTTAATATATACATGTTTTTTTATATATATATAAAATACAGATTTCATAGGTTTTGCCTATACATGTAGATGACATGTATGTATAAATTGTTAGTTAATTAGCATTACATCCATTTAAGATATGCTATATAATATCATAAATCAATAAAAGACTTGTCTTGAACATAGATTATGAACATAATTAGATTTTAACATAATGAAAGATAATAGACAGTTCAAAACTATAAAATCTTGTACTTATTTCACATACATGTACATATACACGTTTGTCCATTACATTTTTATGCATTCTACTTGAATATTTCCTGAAATTTTCTTACAAACATTAATAAAGTGCATCTGAATTAGTTTCTGCAATTCAATTTTCAACTAATGGTAAATTTAACAAGAGACCAAATAAAAATTTATACCTGGGTCTAGCTCCTTGTCTTTATCAGGACAGGTATACATGGTACACCCTTCATCAACATGTTTCTTACTGTAGCATGATTTGTTGAAGGGATTGCTTAGGAGATACTCTAAAGATATGTAGCCTTTCAGATAATCACATTTGCACTCCAAATCTGTGGTTGTGGTACCATCGCTACAATAATCTTCGCCTAATCCGTTGCATTTGGCCTTGGCGTATTCGCATGTGACCTTTTTGAACTGGTTGGAGAGTGCCCCCTCTGGTTGATACCTATCCTTTGGACATGGCACAAGGTTAAGTCTGTCAAATTCCTCAGATATTTCAGGATAATAACCTACCAAAATACCATAGTACAGTGACATACAGTTAAACTCAAATATATCAAAGGCATACAGTTAAACTCAAATATTAAAATTATATCAAAGAATTGGGGATCTGAGGATTTCCAATGCTACGTCTGTTATTTACCCAGTAGTACTGGTCCATACATATTAACTGTACAGATTCCTCAACATATGCAAGGATTTAATTATTGCGTGATTTGACAAGAAACACTATAATTACAAATTAAAAACTCTTTCTTATTTTTTGATGCTGAAATCTACGTAAAAATCTCATCCAAGGGCTATTTCACAATTATATTAAGTACCAACGTAAAACAAGAAATCTACAGTATCAATTACTTTACATTGTAGTACGTACTGCTAATAACAAGAACATATTACCTGGATCTACTTTGATGGGTTTTGTGCAGACTTCTAAATACCAGTTACTTCTTGTCAAGAGACAATGGTACAGGTTTTCGTCCCAGTAACACAGGGTCTTTGACCGCCCTTCCCACCCAGACAAGCTGGGGCATATGTTCTTCTCACTTCTCTCTCCTTTTATTTCCAAAGTATTTTTAGCTACAGCGGGGCAAATCTGTTTGAAAGTAAACAAATATGAATAACTAAATGTTAAACATAACATTCTGGGTAACGGTTGAACTGGTTAAACTTATAGTGCAGATTCAGTGCAGTTTTAAGGATAAGTAATATTATGAATATGTATTTAACAGACATTGCTTTGGAAAAAATACCGGTATTTGTATATATACCAAGTATACTGAAGACATGCATGCACATATGAAATACATTTAGCAATACTGATTTGAAACGTACAAAATGTAGCAATTATATTAATGCATGTGTTTGTGTCTCATAGAAATTAATATGCATGTCAATGACAACAAATTTACAATTCTTCTAACCTTTCAAGCACCATTAAAATTCTTTATCACCTTAAACTTATATACATGTACATGGTTATATGCCATTTGCTATAAATGTACTCCTTTCCACCGAGTCATAGTTATGTGAATTATCAATTTTTTTTAATCTACAGGTAGAAAATACTTGGATTTCTTGGATTGCCATTGTAATTGCCTGTCCTTAATAAAATTTAACTATGGTGATTGGAGATTAATTTCCTCAAAAAAAAAAATTGTAACCACATAAATACCTTAAATTAATTCTACATGGAAAAAAAAGTCTGCAGTATAAAGTAACTATTTTTTTAATATCTTACATAAAACAGTGGTGCTGTTAATGAAAGATGGCAAAAATTCAAAGAACTTAATTAACAGTCTTGGCATGCCGATTTAAAAAAAACCCTGAAAATAAATGTACAGGTATAGCTATTAAAATTATAAAGCCTACGATGAACTTGACAAAACTGATCAAAATGCAACCGGATTCACAGATATTGTGTTTAAGATAGGACGCATGCTGAAATGATAAACCAACACAGTACATTCACATACAAACATACCGACAATAATAGGAAAGAGTGGGAACAATACATATATTACCACATCTGATAAAAGTGGCCTGTGAATAAAAGCAAGTTTTAGATACATAATTGAAATGTTAATGATAAACTATTGTTGATGATTCATTTAAACTGTTCATGAATATATATAGAGAATGGGTTTTGCTCAGTATGTACATGTATACATGTAACATATAAATGTATTAGTATGGGACTCAAAAAGCAAACAAAATTATAAATATTGAGTTTTGTACATAAAAGGATGTAGTATCTGGTGCAGTGAAAAAGGAAAGAATAATGATACATAAAGCAAATATATATAATAAAGAAAAAATTGAAATGCAGGTATATAGACATGTAATATAAAGTTTTAACATAAAACAATTTAAATGAATTTTATATAATATAAACATTAAAAATCATTATATGAAAATACATTTAGCTAAAATATATATATCAAAATACTCTATTTAATATCTATGAACTTTCATGGTCATTTCATTTTTTGCTTGATGTCTGGGTGCTTTGAGAAAGCTTTAAATCTGTTGAATTCTTTAAAGATGTAAAGCATGGATTTGCATTCATTAAATTTTAATTATCTTTAATCTTAATTTTCATTTGCCTAGCAATGATCATCACAGACACTGAATAATATAGCAGCTAGATCTCGATGGCACCAAGCTTATCAATTTTTTTTTATATACTAGGGGGTCTAAAATTCAACCAAGTTTGGTGCCTGTAGGAAATGTGATTACAATCAGATCCTCAATCCACTCCTTCTTTTTTTTTATGTTGCTACATGAGGATCTGATTTTAATCAGAATGCGCCTGTGGGCAGAGGTGCATAGTTTTGTCAGCCTGACAGCTTTGTAGTGTTTATGGAGATCTATATATTAACAATGTCTTCAGTACAAAATCAACAAGAGTAAATGTTTTGTTTGCATGAAAACCCAAAACCTTTATAAAAATAAGCAGATTCAGCAACCAGCACAAAAATTAACCACCACAAGGAAAAAAAGTCTCAAAAATGGATAAAACATGTCAGACTTAATCAATAAAATTGTAGAATTCATGTATTTGCCCTATATGATATAGCAAAAGAAAGTAAGGCAATATTGTACATATAATCTACACTGTGTGATATATGTCTAAATTTCATCTCATTAAAAAAAATACATGTATAACTATATACTTGATAAGGTAAGTTATCATATTTATGTATATATACTTACTAAAAATGCTAGAAGAACATAAGTGCAACCAAAAAAAATTGTTTTCGACATCTCCATTCTTCTTCTTCATTATATCGATCTACAAAAGTACAGGTGTAAACATGGTTACTGGTTAAATTACAATTTTCTCATTTTTATTCATTCCAATACAAGTCCATCTGAGAATTTAAAACTAAGAAAGTTTTTATACTGTAATACACTGTCGTGATCCCGTGCCGGATTGGACAAAACAAGATGGCGGCGGGAACAAATCGAAAAAGGTAGGTATCTGAGATTTCAGTAAATATCTATTAACCAACAGAAATACTAGCTCTGACGATGCTGTCGAATTCCTAGTAAAGTGTTTATTTATGTGGTCGATTGCTACCTTTCCTATCCTCTCTCAAACGTGAACATTTAACGTCTGAAGACAGCAATATTTTCCCGATTGAGTTTGAAGCGGCACGAAGTTGTTTTTTTCTTCGATTTTGACAGTTTTATAAATCCAGCAGCCGGCCTGTGGCAAAAAAATAAGAACTTGGTGTAATTCTGACCTGGTGTTACATGTTTATTTGTTAAACCCTATCTTATTACAAAAATATAGCGATTTAAAAATGTTGGCATGTGCTGGATTGGAATCGGTTAATTTTAATGGAAAATGTGCCGGATTAGACTGATTTTTTGGTGCCGGATTGGATGCTGCTTGTGATGGTCATTTTAATAATCTTTTTCTCTTTTAGTTTTAAAGCCATGGACGCATCATTTAATGAATTCCCAGATGGAGGAATTTGTGAGACATGTGGTCGGGGGTACAGATCAAAGTGCGCACTGCTTAAGCATATTAGAATTAAACACGACCAACAGAAACTGGCCTTTTCTTGTGATGATTGTAACAAACGATTTTCTGACCGCCAGCAGCTGAATGCACATTTAGAGAAGCACGATAAGTGCCAAAGATTTAAGTGTGACACTTGCAGTGAAACATTTACGTACAGACACAACCTTACAAGGCACATGAAAAAACACCCCACTCCAAAAGTTCACACTTGTAGCTATTGCAGTCAGGAGTTTGGGAGAGGGGACACCTTACTTCAACACATTAGAGTAGTGCATGACCAAGCAGCGAAGTACACTTGCAACATCTGCGGCGGCTGCTACAGATGGAAATTTAGCCTAAGACGGCACATGAAGAACAAGCATTGAGGAATTCAAGTCTGGGGAACAGAGATTGATTATGACAGACCAATACATATATACATTTTTTTTTACATCTAAGATAAGATATATCTGTGATATTTTCGAATGCAATGCAATTGTACCTCATTTATATTTTTTTCGTAAAATTTTTATATTATTTTATATTTTTTTTTCTTTAACACATTTTACTTTTTGTTTCTTATGGTTATACACCAGAAGTGTTCAAGACTGTTATTTTTATTAAATGGTAAAAAATTTTCAAATATTTTCTTCGTCTTTTTAAATATCACTTCCCCGGATTAGAAAAAGGAATACTTTTGCCCCTATTGATTCTTTTTATCTAGCTAGTTATTATTTTATCAAAAATTATTCTAAGTAATTTTACAGTAAGTTAATTTGATTTGCTATGTAATAGACATAACAATTTTATCTTTTGACCTATACAAACAAACGTGAAAATCTAGTACTTGATATAGGTTTGTACAGTAGTAATTTACATTGAAAAATTAGCTCTGGTTTAGATTTTAATAATAAGAAGCAGAAAATTGAGAAAAAGCTGCAAAAATTATGCATTACCATAGTATAAAAAAGTCCCAGTCGAAATGATCAACATTTCAAAAAAGAGAAATGTCACTTTATATACCTATTATTTTCGTTCGACTAGTCTTTGCAAAGATTGAGCAGTTCAACTTCATATATAATTTTATTAGTCTTTTTATAAGCATTGTAATTATACAACAATTAGTATTAAAATTTACAAATCCATGTTTTTCAGTAAAACTGAACCTCGTTGTCAGATATAACATTGTCTTTAATAATTTTTTCAAACTACAAATAGGCCATTTTAAGGAGGCTAGGGGGTCAACAGATTTTTTTTTATTAACCTCCAGATATAACTTATTTTTTAGATCCTTGAGCTGTCAACTATCTTTTGGCAAAGAAAAATGTCAGAAATTTTAGTTTTAAAATTTTATCATTTTATTATATCTTTATATGGAGCTCATTTCCTAAAGGAGATCAAAATAGTCTTAAATGGCCACGACCGCCAAGCCTCTTTAAAATCATGAATAGAGATAACTTCCAATTGTTTAGTACATACGGCATATTTTTAAGTTACACAATCTTTGAGAGATTCTTAGACTGAAAAGATTCATCATCAAGAACGAGGCCTCTTCTGACATGAGGTAACAATTTCGCTTCATGTGCACGATGGAATTCTCGTACGGTAAGAGGTTTCGCGGAAGGTTCCTCAGGTTTACTGATGGTTCCTCTTTTCCTTTTTCTGGCTCCACGGGCCCTTTCGGGTTTATCAAAACCGTGGTCTCTGCAAGAGAAATATGGTTATAAAAATTTGAGATAAAAAGAAGAAGTCTAGAATAAAAAGATGTTAAGGGGGACCATACCTGATAATAATATTACTTATATCCTTCGGAATAGACAAGCTTGAAGGCGAAATGTCCATTATCATGTCATACGTAGTACTGGGATAGACTTTGCTGCAACTTGTATACATATGGAATACCCTATATACAGAACAAAACATTTTATATCGGAAATAGGAAAATCTGATGAAAGAAACTGATTACATCACAATTGTCATTCATTCAAAGATTCAACGAAACAAGTAAATGTTATATAATACTTACTTGTATGGATCCAGTCTAGCTTCTTGCAACTCTGCAGCTACACTTATGGCAGTTGGTATAGAATCTGGACGTAGAACTCCAGTTCCCCAAGGATCGTAGTCTTGAAACCCACCAAAAAAATTCTCTACGTCAAGGCTGCCAATACAACGGACATTGTACCTGCCACTTTTAACTAGTGGGAATAGTTGTATTCGACGTTCAATTCCTGTCAATAGCCCTTCATACAAAATAACTGGAATACCTTTGACAAAAGCGCCTGGTGGAGGAAACTCTCCAAAATTGATGCCGTCCAAGAGCCAGTCTCTAAATTTAAGGCGGTATTCACATCGAATAATAGCTGGTATTCCAGGATCGTCTTCCGCTTTATACCAGTGCCTAACTAGTGAACAGAACTTTGCTTCCTCGTGCGCTCCAAGTGCGTTTAATGCCGACTCTACTTTTTCCGAAAATGTCTGTACTGCGTATGCGACACTCTGCTTATCGATCATGTCTTTCACAAGAGCCACACTGAGACCACATCCATTGAATTCACTCTCCTCAGCAACTTTGTGCAAAGGTTTGTTTGATATTCCAGCTTCTGGGATGCCGTTTGAACATAAAAGTCTCCGTAGTCCACATAGTTGATGATAAGCGTCAAGTATCATAAAAACATAATATCCCACACAAGTATTCATTTCCGGATAACTATACCATTGCTTTCTTTTCCCAGATGAACTTCCCTCAATATTAATGTTCTTTCCATATGGACATGATCCGTACCATTTTTCTAATTCTACAGGAAATACATTTTCCGAGAGCACAATGTTTAGTTTTTCTTTAGGTATTTTATGAAGGCATGATCTACACAGTGCTTTGAGAGTGTTAACCTTGTAAGTCTTTCTTGACGTTGGAGTGGGCAGTTCAGTTTTGTTGCCTAGCAGCTTGGAAAACAAATTCACATGTAAATATTTAGGGTCCGTTTTGTTTGCCTTGAATCCATAGCCTTTGAGTTTTCCTAAAATAGGTTTCAGACACAACTGCAGCTCATAGGCCAGAAAGTTTTTATTGATTTCTGATGCACTTTTCATTTTTGCTTTGAAATCCGTTGAACTGATCATCCAGATGCTCGTTCTTTTGGATTTGGTGTGCGCTTTTAACTCTTCCAGCATCAAATTGATATCATTTTCAGTTACTAAGTCTGCATTTATATTTGTCTTCTCAGGATTGTCCATCTGGTTTTGTCTAGGTTATTCTGTACTTAAATCCTGTGGTTCATTTTCTTCGCTAAACAATGCTGTCAAGTCATCAAAATCGCTACATTTGGAACTGGGTGAGCTATTCTGTTTTTCAATACACTGTACCTCCATAACGAGATCGTCATCCATCTGAGAAACAACTGCTGTAGGAAGACACCTCATTATTCCATTGTCTATCTCGCTCTGAGTCTCTTCTCTTATCACTGGACATTTAGATTTTTCTCTCAACAAATGGACAGTTCTTTGGGACATTACAAATGCTTTATCTTCTGAATTGCTCCAAAGATAAATTGCTGGACGTGGTTGCTGTTGGATTTTGAATCCCACAGAGCTCTTCAAATCATCGAAGGATTTAATTTCGCTTGTTCTTACAACATTCCTTGAAGATAGAGTCCGTACAATTTCTGATTTGGAAAGTTTTCTTATATTGTTGTAAACATCTTTCTGCAGTTGTAAAACAGTTAAAGGCCGGTTTTCTTCATCACGAACAGCAACTTTCCACCATTGTCCATCAAAAGAACAGACAGGAATATAAAGTCCCCTTCTTGCACTTTCATTCAGGACGGTCTCAATCATTTTTCTAACTGTGCATGTTGGTAAACTGTAACTCTTTAACCCGTAAGCTATTGGTACTGAGTGTAATTGCTCAAAGCTAAATTCCCGATCTAGATCGGAAATCATAAAGGCAAGAAGCTCCGAGGCTTTCGTCCTTGTAAGATCATATGCTCTCTGTACATCATTACGGGTACTTGACAACAATTCAATAAGAGTATCAAGAGAATGCAAATGAGATGTAGACGTGCTTCTTTCACATGCTGATGACTTGTCTCCTTGAATAGATCGGACTTCGGCTATCAATTCAACATGGGATGCTCCATACTGCAAAATTAAATCTTGAATTTCCTTGCTGGACTGTGACTTCCTACTTGGTCTAGAAGATTTCTCATCAAATATTACTGACGATTCTTGTTCTAATCTCTCCCAAATATCAACATTGTATGTTGCCCTTTGAATTGTTGTAGATTCTTTACTGTAACTGATAAAGTACAACTGTTTCGCGTTTAAGCAGTGCATTTCTGAAATTATTTGTGGTACGTAGTACTTTGGAATGGAATAGTGCACTGTAGTAGAGTAAGTTTTTCCAGGAAATGGACACTTGCACTCAATACCATATATTGCTTGATCATTCACAGACTTTCTGCAGCTACCATCGGGGCTTACAATTATTCCTACATTGTTTTTTGTTGTTATTTTGTAACATCCTTCTTCAAAGTAACAAAGATCAGGATGAAAAACGGGGAGGAATTTTCCAGCAAATGTTGCAATGGCGTGAATTTCATTGTCAACACCGTACTGCATTTTTTCTTTGACAGACGAAGTTGGCTCTGGTTTTTCCTTTCCAAATAGAACACAGTCATAATGTTCCTGTTGACATTTGAGGGTACCTAATGCTAGCGCGTTAAACATTGTGCTACCAGTTATTTTTGCAGTGTTTCTAACCGTATGCCAAGCAGGACTTCGTTGTTCTATATATCGATAAGTTGTACAGTCATCTTTGCTAACTTGTTCTAGAGACGATATGGAAATATGGTCACCGCTGCTTTTTAATGGGAATGTTCCGTCAATCCACACTTTTGAGTCATTTAGATGTGCAACAATCATGCATAAATCATCAATATCTCGTAACAAGTTTTTAATGCAAGCCTTCATGTCATACAGGTGAGTTATTAGCCCACTAATAACAAATACAAGTCTTGATTTTCTCCAGTCACCAGTTGTACCACTTGTCGACTCGATCAATTTATTTTTGTTGACTTCTTTCTGCACCATACTTTCCCGCAATGTTTGTAGGCGTTTAGTCAGTACAGTGATGATTGTTTTGAGAGTCTCTGCAATCTTTCCCTTTTCTACATGTGAGAGATCTTGAAATTGTTCTGAGTATTGTTGTTTCATCAGTAGATAATCTGAACACTTTTCAATAAGCACAATGTCCGTATCAAGAGCTTCTCTCCTTTCTTTAGTGGTAGGAGTTGATTCAAACCCCCAAAGATCTACATCACCATGTTTTCCAATGAGTGACGAGTTGATTTTTTTTCCATCAACACATAATTTAAAAGTCTTGGTGGTCTCAGATTGATTACCGAATTTATCTAATAGAGAGTATAGGATTCCAGGTGCAACATCCTTTGAAGCAATTGGTGTGTTGCTTTGAGACACAATATCCCTGTGGGGAACAACAAAGTTAATATTACTACTGAAAGGGTCATAATTACCCTTTTCATTTTCTCCAGTAACAACTGATCCTGTATGTTTCGGTCCACCCATAAATCTCAACCATTTGCCATGGAAAAGTTTGTATCCAACTCTCCAAAACTGCTTCACTTTGTCTGAATATCTCATGGTAGAAGTATTTTGTAGTGATAAAAATTTCACAACGTCCATAAAGAGAAGGAATGAAATATTTTCAAAAGGAAATTTTTCTTCTGCAATCAGCTTATTTAGGCTGATATAATTCTGCAAGTGTCCGGCTGATTGCAGCTCCTTTATCACATCAGGAAGTAGACGAGCAAGTTCATGTTGTTCACTTGGTATTTCTTCGTCAGGTAGAACTACTTTTCTTCCTATATATTTAGGTGTTGAACACCTATTTTTCTTATGAAAAGGACTGCTGATAGATGGTTCATCAAGATCATCAAGAGAGATATTACAAAAGGATTCTTCGAGAGGCTCCTCCTCCGAATGCACAAAAATTTCATAAGTTTCTTCGTTGCACTTCAGGAACTCTTTCTCGCTTAAAACTTCAGGAATAAAATTAAAATCTTTTGTTTGCAGTCCCCATTTTCCAGAATTTTCATCAAATGTTTTTTCTTTTATTTTAACACTCAATGTGTGATGTTCCAAGACGAGATGATTCACTATTTCTTGTAAGGTTGCCGAAGTACATGGGCAATAGTAACAATTAAACCTCTGCATTATTTATAATAACAGTCTGAAAAAAAAAAGATTAGAAAATATTAGACATCACAAGCAGCATCCAATCCGGCACCAAAAAATCAGTCTAATCCGGCACATTTTCCATTAAAATTAACCGATTCCAATCCAGCACATGCCAACATTTTTAAATCGCTATATTTTTGTAATAAGATAGGGTTTAACAAATAAACATGTAACACCAGGTCAGAATTACACCAAGTTCTTATTTTTTTGCCACAGGCCGGCTGCTGGATTTATAAAACTGTCAAAATCGAGAAAAAAACAACTTCGTGCCGCTTCAAACTCAATCGGGAAAATATTGCTGTCTTCAGACGTTAAATGTTCACGTTTGAGAGAGGATAGGAAAGGTAGCAATCGACCACATAAATAAACACTTTACTAGGAATTCGACAGCATCGTCAGAGCTAGTATTTCTGTTGGTTAATGGAGATATTTACTGAAATCTCAGATACCTACCTTTTTCGATTTGTTCCCGCCGCCATCTTGTTTTGTCCAATCCGGCACGGGATCACGACAGTGGTAATAAGAAAAGAGGAATGTGATGAGGTGATGAGCCAGAGAAGGATTCAAACTAGGGTCCCCTGCACTGCTAGTCAAGTGCTCTATCAACTGAGCAATGTCTCAAAGCCACCAGCAATTGAACCTGCCTCCTCATCAGGCCAGGATTCAAACCTGTGCCTGGTTTGTTGTATTTCTCTCCCCTCAAGTTACATGTTAATAGTGTAATGCTTGAAAAGTTACAATAATCTCTGTCTCAAGACAGGCCCTTAAACCGGGTCCATATGACATTATAATTTTAATGACAGAGCATTGTATCTAAACTCTATAGTGACAGCTAGGTGAAGGACCTGCCAGTGGAAAACCAAGTATTGGTGTCTATGGCCGATGGGGGACAAAATCTTTAAGAAATGAAAAATATGGCAGTCTGATGGGGGACAAAATCTTTAAGAAATGAAAAATATGGCAGTCTGATGGGTTCGATCACTGGTGACTAGAGAGCTCATTTAGTAGTGCACCCGACTAATGATTTAGGGGGCTTGGGTGCATTGGTATCTTTGCCTCCATGGTCTTCTCAGATCCCTCCTCAATAGTTACATTATCATGGATATTGAAAAAATTGATATGTCAAAACTCAAAAAAGTGAAAATAAATGAGAAACGGCACGAATCCTACCAGGGTGCTACCCAGCTGTTTGCTATGGTTAGGAATTAAGCTCACTGGAAATATTTATGCACATGTAAAAGATATTTTCAAATTATTGATACAGGTCTATTTCTAGACTCCTTTGGATATGCATAGCAACATGTTGTGTGTCTCTTTCTGAAAATTACCAATGCCTTTTTTTATCAATCACTTTAAATAAATTCCGGGATTTCCCATAATTTTCCCACCTTGCTTGGGTGAATATTTCTCTTTTTCCCCCCTTTCTCTCATGTTCAATAACTTCGGCAATGCTTCGAAATACATGTACAAAGTATCTAATCATAATAAAATTGAAGGATATATTGGGTGAGAACACAATAAAAAAAATTCACTTAATCTCGGGTCTCTAGCTCTTGTTACTATTATGGCAAATGACACATAGGGCCAAGATGAAACGCCAATATTAGGGGACAGTGCTGAAGGCGTGTTCCTTCTTGCCCGAGCTCCTTCAACTTTGTTTGATGAATTAAATCGTCTCAGAAGGTACAAAAACTTACCTTTTTCTGGTACGTATAAATGTGGAGCGACAATAAAAATATAAAACTGTCAGATTATTATCATTATACAAAGCGATTCACATTTCGGAATGTTTGAAAATGAAAGTAAAAGAATGACATCAGCCAGGGGCAGGCGGTAAACCTAGTGACAGTGTTGCCGACTCCCGACTCTCTGTTTAATGTTCTCCACATCGAATAACAGACTCGAATAAAAGTATTAATTTAGCCGTATTTACCTCGTTGAAATAAATTTTATTAAAATAAAATTAACAAAATTATTACAAATTGTAGCATTTATGGACTTAGCTTTGGATTTCAATAAATCGGTCCTCGTTGTACGTTTATGAATAATAATTTAGCACATAATTTTACCACATTTGCAACTGCAGGAATTGAGAAGTCCCTTAAACAAAATCATTATGTCTGAGAAGTTTAAGTGATTTTTTAGGTACCCGAATTGTGTAACATTGATATTGGTTGAAATATAGTTCTTGACTCAGGCATGTGGTAAATCTAGTACTCCCAATTCCCGATTCTTTTGTCCCTAAAGAACTGGGGTGTTGCTAAAACGCGGAACGGAAAAAGGAAAATTTTTTCTAACAAATAACATAGATTCATTATAAATCATATAAAAGAGCAATATTCTTGTTGTAAAAGTCATTTCTAATAAAAATTTATTGTAAACTATTATATATTTGTGAGTTATACACACTCTCCGTGGAAAAAATGCTACTGAAAGAACCCCCCCCCCCACACACACACACACGGAATAGGATTTTCGTGTTTGGGCAAAGGACATATCCCCCCCTTTTTTTGCTTGTCAAATTTGTTGTATGTTGAAAATTTTTTCTGACCCCCACCCCCTCTTTCAATGTCAATGTCTGAAAAGAAAAAAATATCTAGCTAGTTATGCTATTCAGATTATGCACGCAGTGTCGAATTCGCGAGTCATGCGCGGATCTAGAGGGGGGGGGGGTCGGGGGGGTCAGGACCCCCCCCCCCCCCCCCTGGAATTTACCAGGTTAAAAAATGTACATACTAAAACAAGAAAATAGTGACCCTGGACCCCCCTTGGAAAACGCAGACACCCCTGGTAAACGCGACTAGTGGTAAAATGCGTATGACAAGTGAAAGATTTGAGGTAATAGAAGTCATCACTACCCCCCCCCCCCCCCCCTATGAAATATTTTTTTGACGTTTGAGGGAGTTAAGGTTGTTGGGTTTTTTTTTTGTTTTTTTTTTGTTTTTTTTTTTTTTGCTTGTCAAGAAATTTCTGGGATTGGATTTTTTTTTGACTGAGGTGGACCCCCCCCCCCCCCTGGAAAAAATTTCTGGATCCGCGCCTGGCGAGTCATGAAAGGGGGTGGCATTTTCGGGTCTGTGTAGGGGCCCAAAGCCACATTAAAAATTGATTTATTAAACCTTTTGTACATTTTGGACATAAAAACGGGGGGGGGGGGGGGGGGCTGACCTATAACAACTTCTCAGATCTTTCCGATGAGCGGTAAAACAAACTTATTTTTTACGGGGTCATTCATATACGCCCACTCCCCCCCCCCCCCCCCAAAAAAAAAACATGCAGACATATGTGCTGCAAACAAACAAAACTTAACTTTAATGAATGCAAAAATTCTGCAGTCTGCATTATATCTACCACAACTTTGTCTATCCAGAAAAGGACTCTATTTTGAATAAAATTTTAACAACCAGTGTGTATAAGAGATGTTTATTCGAGCTTGCCGTAAAGGTTTGCCCTAAACGTAATTCTTAATAATTTTTTTAAAACATTTTTCTTCTCTTTCCATGGTTCATTTAGATATCAAATATTTGCCCCCCCCCCACCCCCAGTCATAACCTTTTTACTACGGAAATGTTCGTTCAAGCTCACATTTTCACCCTTTTTGTGAATATAATAAATGTAGTAAGTTAGTGTAAAAAAAAATAGTACTGAAAAAACGTTGGGAGTTGGAACTTATCCCCCTCCCGAATCAAACAATTGTTTTCTTTTTGTGTTTTATCTCCCCTCCCGAATCAAACCATTGTCTTCTTTTTGTGTTTTTTCTTGTCAAATACTTTTCCAGTTCGTTTACCCCCCCCCCCTTTTCAATTTCGATTCTATGTGACTGCTATGTTAGCGACTTTTGTAAATAAGAGACTGAGCATGACAAAATCAACTTTATTTAATAGTGGGGGATTGATTGTGTACAAATGTACAAGATACGAGGGTTGATCCAAAAGTAATGTCACTTTGTCCATATCTTTAATATTTGGCGTCATATCATCAAATATAATGTACCAAAACATACATGAACATAAATCTAATCAAAATTGAAATTCTCATTTAATAATGTTTTATTAAATTAATTTTATAGACGTTTAAAGAATTAAACACAATGGGTGTCGCCGCGTGACTACTAAACGTCACGTTTTAAAGTGTATATTGTTAGAATGAAAAAAAGATAAATACATTAAAAGCATCCTAAAAAAGCGTCTAATTGCCAAATATTTTAAAAGACAAAATTTTACGACATTTTCTAATCTTTAGTTGAAAATAAAATGACGTCATTGCTTTTTGATAATAAATATTGTTGTTTTAATCTGATTTATTGAACAAGGAAAATGTCGAAATGAAAAAAAAAAACACTGAAAGGAACTGATGCGTTTTCGCTTCGAAATGGTGAAATTGCTAGAAGAGAGAGTTTTGATGTTTTAATCAGACATACAGAGGAAAGAATGTAAATAAGAAACTTGTTTATAAATTGTTTCACAATTTTTGACGGATTATGGGTCATTGAAGGATCAACGGAGGACAGTAAGACCTGAAAAAGAAGGTCGGTCGATAAAGTTCAAAAGTGTCGTACGTCGTCAAAAAAGATAGACGTGTCACGGTTAGAGCGATATGAGAAACTTTAATTTTGTCTAATGGTTCTGTTCAAATAATTCTGACACAGGACTAAATTTTATCTAGAATGAGTGTACAATGGGTGCCAAGAATTCCTGAAAAAAGTGAAATATGTGAATTTGTTACTGAACCTCAATTTTTTTTCAATAAAACGAAGGGGAAGTGGTATAAGTGTATGACGGTGTGTATCCGTTATACTAACATATGACGTTATTTAGGTGCGGCGACTACCATAATTGCACTTTGCATATAATTCGATATTTCGAAAAGTATAAATCATTTTAATTTTAATTTTTCAGGACTGATTTGTAATAAATAAAGCTTTAATCATGTTTAATTATGTTGATTTACATTGACTAGTATAAATTTTATCGAAGTTGTGACATTACTTTTGGATCAACCCTCGTCAATCGTATATGATAAAATTTGTGATTTTTCAAGTGATTTAATCCAAAAAAATATATTCCGTTTTCCGTTCCGTTCCGCTTTCCGTTCCGTTTTCCATTCCGCGTACGCGCGTTTTAGCAACACCCAAAGAACTGAGAAAAATAGCATTGTACTCCCGCCTTTCTACAGGCGAGGATCCAGGAATTTTTTCCAGGGGTGGGGTGGGGGGGGGTGGGGTCCACTCCAGTGAAAAAAAATCCAACCCAGAAATTTGTTGACAAGTATAAAAAAATTTCTCGCCAAAACATGAAAATCCTATTTCCTGGGGAGTGGGTGTGGGGTTTGGTCGTTGACTTCCAAATCTTCTTTATACCTATTCATACTTATGACTTTTCATACCAACTTAATCATACCCAAGTTTTTGAGGGGTGTTTGTGTTTTCAAGGGGCGGGGGAGGGGGGGGGGGCAAGGTCACTTTTTACTTGGTTCAGTATATAAATTTAGGTTCATAAACCCTCTGCTCACTCATATAAAATGTTGCTTGAACCTTAATGATTTTCCAAAAGAAAAATATTTTCTAAGTAGAATACAAACAATTATAGCATGGCTTGCGGGGCAAAATTAGACAAAAAAGACACTTGAGCTTGGCAAATCTATAAAAGAATAATAGACTTTTATGTTATTAAGAGTTATCTCTCTTATCAGAGTACCATTGAACATTAAGAAACTCTGCAAATTCTACGGTGGGGGTGGGGGGTGGGGGGGTTCCGGAACCCCCCTCTTGATCCGCGCATTTATATATATATACATGTACCTCCAAGTCTTTCAAAAGTTTACATATTGATATGATTTAAATAAATTTATGTTTCATAAAACATTACTTATATTTGGGAAAACAAAGAGAGATAACTCTATAATAGATGTCAAAGGGAAACGAAAAATATTTTACCCCCCCCCCCCCCACCACCACACACACACACACCTAATGAAACAAAAACGTCTTTTTACGAATAATTTGGACTGGTATTTCAAAAAACCATAGCAAAGATTTTTGTGTTCCATGGGGAGGGGGGAACATTTGTTAACTGACCAAAAACGACAAATATGCTGATTTTTTTCGCCAATTTCAAAGGAGTTTTCAACTGAAACATCAATCAATACTATATATGTTTACATGTTTAATTTTCTATGTATAAAATATAAGAAACGATTTAAGAAACATTTACTCATAAACAAGAATATATTTAAGATATGGTGATGCTTTAAAGCTCGTTTTCAATGAAATTAAATCATCGTCCACCCCCATCCCAACCCCTTTTTGAATGATCTGGAATTAAGGAACTATTTACGGAGGTATTAAAAAGATAGCATTAAATTAAACGAGTGTAAAATGTAGGCGGGAATCAAGAGTTAGCGCGCGTAGTTCTTGTGATATTTATTGAACTGACAGTATTCTTCAAGCCGATAAACAGAATATCTTCATACATTACTTCTGAAGTAACTTCAATTTGTAAAAATGCAATTACATAGATGTATATAGATAAATTTTCTTATAATCAGACAACATAAGATTTTCATACTCCTAGTTCCAAGTTATTTAAATGTGGAGTCGGAAAATAAACCAGATATTGTTCAAATGTAATATGTTGATATTTTTAAAACACAATCAATCAAATTATTTAATTTAAAGAAAAAATCTTATTTTATGATAAATTAATAAAAGAAATTTAAAAAAAACTTTTTATTCTGTCATTCTGAAAAATATCAATTAAAACAAGCCATAAATCATATGGCTTTAAGGGTTCAGAAAACCTAAAATGGACAATAAGTTACGCATCTCGGTCGATTAAAATTGCCGTCATGCGTATCATTGATGATTTAAAAATATATACGTAAATTCAGTTTAAAATAGCAAAACCTGGAAAATATAAAATGGTTCTCTGCAGCTCAGTGGTTTGAAAAAAAATCTATCGGGATTGTTGGGAGTATGGTATCAGATTTACCGCCTATTATTTATTAACTATAGTGGTATGCCTTGTACAGTTTTATTTAGCGAGAAATAATACAAGTCTGTTTTGTTTCTTTGTCAAAGGTTTGCCGTTTGATTTTTTAGACACTTCGGCAAT
The DNA here is from genome assembly GCF_032062105.1 of Saccostrea cuccullata. NCBI lineage: Eukaryota > Metazoa > Mollusca > Bivalvia > Ostreida > Ostreidae > Saccostrea > Saccostrea cuccullata. Next base: position 224,835 of record NW_026928669.1, on the reverse strand, counting down.
AAATGCATTATTTAATCATTATTATACCATATCAAAGACACAGCACTGCGTACAGTAGGGGAAACATATTTTTAATTAAGAAAATTGAGTCTAAACATTTATTAAAAAACAATATAAGAAATTGTAGTGTCGGTTTCATTTATCAGCGTTTATATTCATGATAGTATCGCAATTTAATTTTTCTTTTTTTTCCCCTTTCGATCTTGTCTTCATCATCAAGGCGCCTCGACTCTGTTGCTTTTTCAGACAATATTAACTCTTTCTGGAAAATCGTCACGGTCATTCGGTACCATTGAAAGACGCTGGATCGTCCCACCCCACACCCGTAGTTCCTATTTTCTAGCATGCGTGGATGGGGGGGGGGCGAACAACACCACCCCCGGGAATTTGCAGTTTTAGTAAATGTATATATTAAGCCAAGTAAAAGTGATCTTGGAACCCCCCCCCCCCCAAAAAAAAAAGAAAACGGAGATCCCTCTTCCAAAACACGGATCTATGTGATTATGGTATTATGGTATGAAAAGTCATTAGTATGAAGCTTTGAAAGTCATTCCCTTCCACCACGAAATAGGTTTTAGTTTACTTTTTTTTTTGGCTTGTCAAGAAATTTCTGGGTTGTGATTTTTTGAGTTTTCACTTTAAGTGACAAGAAAAAAAAATAACGACAGTGCATTTCCGATAATCTAACCAAATACTAATACTCAGTACTTCCGTGTTTGCTGATTATGTACGGAATATTGATATGTGTAATCATCTTTCACGGTTGATTGTAAGTCACACTTGAAGTACTTTCAGTACTTTGATTATAGGAGGATTGGTCAGAATCGGAACTGACGTCACACATCGGGAACGCAAAACACAGCCACATTTACGAGTAAACAGGCAGAGAGTCTTGTGGTATTTTCCGCATTTTTGCTGCCTTTTACGAAACGAGATTTAATTCTTCTGTGTTTGTGGTGAGTGTTTTCTGTCTAGGATACTAAAATGAGTTCTCTGGAGCAGAAAATCGAAGTCCCCGAGATCCGTGAAGAGCTGACGGGGGAACAATCTGTTGGGGACAACGGTGTGACAGAAAGGAGCCTCACCCCAGTCCATCTGCAGGTGGAGCGACTGCGGGTGGAGGACGATGGCAATAGTTCTGCGTACACCAGCGAGGAAGAAGCAGGGAGTCATGAAGGAAGTCACGACGAAAACCGGACTGCGGACGAGCCGGAATTTGTGGCACCGGACGACGAACTCCGCGACAGAATTATCAAACAGGTGGAGTTCTACTTTTCTGATCCCAATATTTTGAAGGATGCATTTCTGCTGAAGCATGTGCGTCGAAACAAACAAGGGTTTGTGAGTATTAAACTCATAACCTCTTTTAAGAAAGTGAAATCCTTAACTAAAGATTATCGGGTTGTTGCTTATAGCCTGAGACACTCTGAAAAACTAGAAGTGAATGAAGAGGGGAGGAAAGTACGTAGAAAGGACCCTCTACCAGAATGGGATGAAACCACCCCATCACGTTCTGTAGTGGTCGTTAATTTACCCATGGAAAACCCATCTATCGAGAATGTGGCAGAAATGTTTTCCAAGTGTGGTGAAGTTTCGCTTATTAGGATTTTAAGACCAGGGAAGTCCGTGCCACAAGATGTGAAAAAACATTCCATCAAGCATCCAGAGATTGGAACGACAACCTGTGCTGTCGTAGAGTTTGAGAAGCATGAAGCAGCACAAAAAGCTTGTGAAACAATGAACGATACTGAAGATTGGCGTCAGGGCATGCGTGTTGTTTTACTTGCTGCTCAGAAGAAGAAAGAGAATAAAAAGAAGGACAATGGCGATGATTCAGGAAAAGAGGATGATGGTGAAGGGAAGGATAAGAAAAAGAAGAGGAGAGAAAGAAGAAAGAAAAACAGAGTTGATGAACTCGCTGACAATGATTCTTCTTGCTACTACAGTAGTGGTTCAGAGGCAGAGTTTGGCGTACCTCAAAAAGGCAATTACAGAACACATCAAATGCTCAAGAAAACACTGAGTCCAAATCACATGGAACATCCAGTGCTTAAAAAAACTCTGAGTCCAAATCATATGGAACATCCTGTTCTTAGAAGAACAATGAGCCCTAATAATAAGGAACATCCATCACTCAAGAAATCTTTGAGTGGAAGTCAGATGGAACACCAAAAACTGAAAAGAACCATGAGTCCAAATCAAGAGCATACTATGCTCAAAAGAACTCTCAGTCCAAATCAGTATGACTCAAATCGTCTGAGTCCAAATTCCTCCCCAAGGTCAAGTCCAAAATCTAGTCCTAAAACCAGTCCAAGGTCAAGAAGAAGAAATTTTCATGGGATTTCACCTTTGGCCGATGACAAGAAAAGTCCAAGTACTAGTCCAAAGTTGAGCCCTCAGTGTAGCCCAGACTTGGGAAGAAAGAAATATGAACATTCTGCAGATGGTAAACCGTCAAGCCCGTGGGTACAGAGAAGGATGATGCTGGCTGGTCAGGATAAAGGCCAAGTGTCAGCCAATCAGGTCAATGGAAAGAGCCACGAAAAACACAAGATGTATGGAATGGAAGGGGTCATTCGACAGCCCAGAGGACCTGACGGAACCACTGGCTTCCACTTGGGACGAGGAAAACCAAGGAGCAGCACATTTTCTTAAACTGCTTTTAGTGCAGCAGCTTTGCTGTCACAGATATTGCTTTTTTGTTCTGTGCACTCACCATGACTCTATAAAGCTGAACTTGACTTCACTCACAAAAAACAACGGTGGAGGTCTCTGTGATAAAATCTATATGGTACATGTATAATGTTAAACAAGTCTTTTTATGCTGTTCACTCCTTTTTTTGTACCTTACACAGAATGTCAATGACTTGGAAATTTAATCTTGTAGTAATGACAGCAAATTCATACATATAGTAAAAGGTGCCCGCATGCATACATCATTCAAAAGTCAGAAATGGTGCAAAAATTGTGTTGCTTGAATACTTGCTAAAAGCACATTTTGATAACTGTTGTGTTTACTCTTAGCAATGGGTAGTGTAATTTAAATCATCAAAATGGCTTTTGTTTAAAAATGCAAATGAGACAACTTAGCAATTTGATATTTATGATGGTTGTGTTCATTAATAATGAGACGATTATTCAACGTTTTATTGTCTCAGCTAGGTGAGAGTAAAGGTGCACAAATGTTTTTTTTTAAAGCATTGATTATGTTATAGGAAGTGGTTGTCAAGTATATTGAATAATGATTTTTTCTAAAAATGTCTCAGATCCCAAGTGCTTAAATTAACAGAGGTTTTGTTTTTCACTGACCTCTGATGTAAAAAATAAATTAGATTCTGTCTTACATTTTTACCAGAATGTTGACATTTTGGAAAACATAGATGTTATGTAAAAAATTTGCTGTAATTTTGCTACAGTATAGCATATTTTTTTTCTTCAAATGTTAAAATGAGAAGATACAGTTCTGAAGCTCATTCAATTCAAGTTCATTGGTTCATTACAAGTATAAAATCAATTATTATGAATATGTATAAAATCAATTATTATGAATATCACCATTCCTTGGTAGAGTTAATGGGGATGAAGAGGAGGGGGACTAAAAATTTTATATTTGCAACAACTAGAGTCAAGATTGTATATTGTGTAGTACACATGTAACAATAATTTTGTATGTATTTGTATTTGAGTGTGTTATGACATGACTGTATCACTTGTTAATGCTCATGAAGAAATAGTATTTATCTGCAGAGCTTCTATACATGATCTGGAGCTATCTGTTTAAAAACATTGACTTTGAACACATCAGAGAACAGTTCTACCTTCATATTTTGTCAAGCTTTTTCTTGCCAGCTAACATGGCTTGTATATTATTTTCTTATGGTGTTATCTGTATAGAAGGTAGAGAAATTCATTGCAACAATTATTGATCTCTTTAAGAAACTCATGGCCAGCATATTGATGTCAAGACAGCGAGTGGTTAGGTGTTGCATTGCATGGGGAAAATCTCATTCTACCGCAGAAATAGATATTGAAATTTAAGATTTTTTTTCTCACATGAAACATTTAAATCAAGTGTCCTTTTTACTTTTGTCCTGGTTTAAGCAAAAATCTACTGTACTGTGCAATACTTAATCTGATATATATGTGCATGTAATACGAAAATGAGATGACAGAACAGCTTAAATGATATTTTAATGCAAAAGTGTGTACTTGAGCCATTACTACTGTACAGGATAATTATGAAAGGGAAGTGCACAGTTACATAAATAATCCACTATTATTGCTTAGAGCCTTCAGAACTGATTTCATATGCTTAAAATTTTCATTTTCTGCATTTGGTAGATTTTTGCAGATATTTTTAATTGCCCAATCATTTACATGTACTGGTATTTTCCAACCCTTTTTTGATTAGGTAAAACTGATTCAAAAGTTCTTTCTTTAAAGTCTAAGTATTACATTTACACAAAATATACACAAATCAAAGAAAATAATATACTCTGCTTGGTTATTTATACTGAAAAGTTTTGAAGTCCAAATATGGCACCTTAAAGTATTTTTAATTTTTTCTGCAGGGAGTTTTTTTTTTTAAAGATTGTTAAAGATGTTGACTTTTCATTACTTTGATTGTGAAAAAAAACTGCTTTTGTATTGAATATGTTTTTGGAGTGAAAGTACTTTGTATTAATTTTGCCATTGCTATACTTTTTTTGGAAAGAAATTGATTGTTGATGAGTTTTTTCGTACACTCTATTCATTATTGTTGGAATGGTTTAGATGGTCATTTATATATTTTTTAATTAAACATGATTTAACAAGATATTAAAGACAGATAATTTCATGTGAAAGAAAAGATGATATTTTATATCACATTAAATACTTTTTACCTTAATAACCTATATGCATTTACATATTTCTTTTTCCAACTCCACTAAATTTTTAATTTTTTAAAATTCATATTTGAAAGATTTATATTATTTTGTTAAAAATCTCTTTCATCATTTCAAAAAAGAAACTTATTTTAAGAGCACACTTGGTGTGTTATTATATGATATGTGTTAAGATTACGATGTGAATGTATGCAAACATATCTTTATTTATTGTTTTTTAGGAAACATTCCAGTTTATTATTTGTTTGATTGGTGTGTATGTTAGTGTATGGTGTTGACATTGTTATGTAATTTTGTTAAAAGATTCATGCATTATGTAGTTTAAAAAGACATAGAATTAGTATAATACCTGAATTTATCTACTGCAGGCATTCTAAATAATTGACTTGCTTGTTTGTTTGTCTGTCTGTCTCTTCCTCATATTTTGTCTTCTGCTAAATTTTAAGGTTCAACATACTTCGGTCACTTTTATGAATTTTTGCTTAACGCTTATGATTTTTCCAAATCTTTTGTACTTGTTCATTATAATGCAAACAGTTTCAATGTAGCTTCAGCCTTGTGGGGGTGAATTTACAAAATACATATGTAGATCTTTAACTTGTTATTTTGAAGGGGAAAGATAATCATTTGATCCAGTTAGAGTTATCTCTCTTTTCAGAGCATCAGTGAACCTTAAACAATCTATGATAAACTGGAAATTTTACTGTAATAAGATGGGGATGGAGGGCAAACTGAAACCACTTAGTTGTTATATCCTTTGTTTTTTGTAGTATCTTTTATTTTCTTATCACACAAAATTTAATGAAATATCTTTTGTATTTTGATATTATTATTATTATTTTTTATTTTTTAAATAATACTAGAAGTTGATGATGAGAAAACCAAATATAAGTATTTATCTTCACTCATTGCAAAAGTTGATTCTGCTGATGGGATATTCCAACTACATAAAGTAAGATTTATGTACATTTGGATTTGAATGTTTTCTTTGTTGTGCATTTACATGCAATATTCCCACCTATCGATATATAAGATTTTCATTTGTACAAGGGCAGTAAATGTCTACTAAGGTGCTGTTGAGGCTCTTGTTTTAACTCGATTGTGTTCCAATACAATATTTCAGATGTATTTATCTGACCTCTTAATATCATGTCAACTTGTCTTTTAAGAATAAATTGCAATGTTAAAAAGTTTAAATGTTTTGTTTTTTTTAATCTGATATTTTGTTGTGGTTCATTTCTTCTTTTGAAATAAATTGCAATGATGTCTCATAAAGAAAATTTTGTATTTTATTTCCGTTTGTTTCTTTTAATTATTTTCAGGATAATTAAGTTTATTAAATATAAACTAAAAAAAAAATTACTTTGGGTTTACTTAAATTTTGTCTTTAACTATAATATAGACGTGAATGCACATTACTTGAACTACGGTCTCCTCAGAGACTTCTTTTGTTAATGTTTTAAGCTACTGTCTCTTCAGAGACTTTCTTATGTTATCACTGTGTACCTATTTCCTACAAAAAAAAAAATTACCATAGTCTCTGACGTATAAGCACTGATGAAATTCAGTTTGTGTTTATAAGACTTCATAACCCGTCTCTGACCGTTTCAGTCCAGTCAAGGTCCACGTCTTATTAATTATGCTAATGAAGTTGCCCTTGTTTACCTATAGTTTCTCGAAGGTTATCTTGTTTACCTGGGCGATCTGTATTACGTAGAAAAGTATGTACTTGCTATCGAACTTTTGATAATCATTGATTTATCTTATGACACAATGCATATCGATCGAGGTCTATCGCGGAAAGTCGTGATCCTCTTAACAGATGTAATCAGATGGGTTTTAAAAATATATTTCTCAACATGTTGAACAGTGACGAGAGGAAAGTGCACGTGTCCGTAAGAGGCTTATTTGGGGTTTTTCTTCATAAAAAGGGGGGGCGTATGTAAGATAAACCACGATGCCCCTGTTGTGACTTTTATTTAGTCGAGGAATCCTGTTTTGCACAAGGAGTCTGCAAAACGAGGAAGATTCTGAATGAGATTATGACCAAAATGGTATTCTAAGAAAAAATTGACGAGAAAACTTTGATTTTATTTTCCAAGGCCATTCACCAAATTCAGTACAGGAAGAATGCAATGAATAATTCATCATGTTGCTTTTAAAGACAACATTATGACAATGACCTTGTGTATGTAATAGATGTTCTTTTTTTGCTTATTGTCAAAAACGCCTATTTTGTTTTATACACCTGGGGCCAATAAACCGAGTGAGATGACTCCATTGACTTAATTTATTTTCTTGTGGTTGGAGCAATTCATCGACTTTATGATGTCTTTGTGGTTCTGTAGTACATGTTTATTTTTTGGTTTTGTTTCAAATAATTGTAAACAAATTTGACGAAAATCCGTCCGTTGTCGTTCGTAGGGCAGGCGTGTAAATTGTTAATTCAATTCCATCTACAAGAACTTGTCTTTTTCTCTGTCATATAAACAAGTTCGGGCGGAAACAAGGTTACTTTTGTATACGTAATTCGGTAAGAACCATTTCCTAATATGATCTGACAGTTATTAAACAACAACAAAAAATTATTAAGCCCCGCCGTTCTTCCACAATCGTACGATCTCTTTATTTTTCTCTTTCTCTCAATGGCGACATTGGTGATAATCCCCACATGCGTTGGAATCTTGGCCTTGAATTCGCTGACTTAAATGTGATCAATATATGGCTCGTGAACGTGTCCTTTGGTTCCATGCGCGTGGTCAGTCAATTCAACCTCTCTTAGAATATCAGGAAGCCATTCTATATATTTACCGCACTTAGTTTTTCATTTTCATGAACTGCAAATTAATATTTCTGAAGGGTCAATCCAGGGTATGTATAGTTAGTGACTCTTCCCCCACCCACCCTCTATCCGAAAAAAAACCTCTCTATGTAGTAGCTTCCAAATCTATATTAGTTTAATTCTAATCTTTTTTTTTTTTTTTTTACATCATCACTTAAATAATTGCTTTGTCTATCAAATGACACATCCGCACAAAAATTAAATCAAATTTCTGTACTTTAATATGAATTTAAAGTATATGTGCATATATTTGTGCGGGCGTTCCCGAATTAAGTCTTGTACTAGAAGCGCACAATGTATATTAATTAGACGCGTTTTACAGTCGTCTTTTACTATGCCATAGGAGTAAACTCCTTTTATTTATATGGTAAAGAAAAATCGGTATATAACCCTTGTAGTTTATTTGAATGTAAACGCCCCCAACTGACTTAATTCATAAATACAACCGTTAATATCTAGGATTTTTGACAAGGAAACAAACAAATGGAAACTAAAGAAATTACGTTATTTTCCGTGTGGTGGAAGTTCTAAATCACCAATTAAACGAGGATGTTCACAAACGATAATCATCATTGCGTCCCATAAACAACGAATGAAATTAAATTATGACAGTCATTAATAAGAAGAAAAAAAACCCTAAATGAATATGCATTTATAATTAACTTATCTGTTTACATTCCATAGCTCTGATATGCGTAGCAGGTTTTGACAATCTTCATTCATCTGCACTACACGTCTACACCATAATTTTATTATTTTATTTTAAAAAACATTTTTTAGGAACTCGAGAAAACTTACTGCTATTTAACACTTGTAAAAGATAAACACATAATATGTTAGAATGTATATATACAGCATTGGGTAAAAAAAATCTACACCACCTGATGATGCGTCCATACAAATATGACCGATCATGCTTTGTTGTTCTTGAGAAGAAGATTTTTATAGATTTTTCGGATATACCTCGGTATTCCTATGTAAAACTTTGATGGTCCATTGTGGCCCCGCCCTACCACCCGGGGGTCATGATTTGAACACACTTGAATCTACAGCTTCACTATCTGAGGATTCTTCTACATTGTTCCATCTTGCTCGAACCAGTGTTTCTTCCATTGACAAGGTTTTTAAAACATGTCACCAGATTTTCACTATTTCTTAATTAGTAGCACTCCTTGAAAGAAGGTATGGTCCTTCATTTGAGCAAATTGGAATCCCCTATACCCAATGATGCTTTTTGGCAAGTTTGGTTGAAACTGACGCAGTGGTTCTAAAAAAAAAAGTCGAAAATGTGAAAAGTTTACAGACACACAGACGGACTACAGGCAAATTGTGATCAGAAAATCTCACTTGAGCTTTCAGCTCAGGTGAGCTTAAAGAGATAAAAAAAAGTCAATAAAATTTGTGAATACCATCTGGTTTCCTTGTAATAATATCTGAATATTATAATATTAAATACATGTTTTGTATGTAGTTGAGTGTAACATTGAAAATTTTATATCAAACTCCAAGGTCAAAGTAAAAATTGTTGACATCCAAAGGAAGGTCTTGTCGCAAGGAATACACCTATGAAATATAAAATCCCGAGTACGAGGGTTGTTCGGAAATTATTGAGACAATTACATTTACTCCATGAAGGACGGAGATAATTTCATGAAAATCCATCAACATTTTATAAAGAACTAATAAAACACTTATGCAAAATTTCTAATTCCTGTGATAATTAGATAAGTTTTGGTGAAATAATACACATGCATATGTCTATCTACCCGGAGCAGCATCGCTACGTCATTTAACGTCATGCCGACCGGAGATGGTTTCACATGTGAAACGATTGGGAAGCGTTTAATACTCTTCCTTCTTTGTTATTACATATAACATTACAAAAATCTAAAGTCTTTTTTTCTGAAGTTATTTTTCAAAAATGTATGCTGTTGCTACCCCAGTGTAAAATTTTCATTTGTGGCAAAGGATGACTTAGAACCATGCATTGCCGATTTATGCAACGCGAGTCAACGATATTTTTACCGTTATGATATTAATACCGTACGTAATAACTGGTGGTCGTCCAGAGCTTTTAATTTTACTCTGGATGAATTGATTTTTAAAAAAAATGCACACCAATGAAATAACAAACCATAACACATTATTTTTTCTCGCTGTTATTGTCTTAGCGGGTCATTCAGTCTTGAAAAGAGTTCTACATTGCGCTCCACAAATTTTTAGGTATGCTGGCTGCTCCGCCCTTGACGTCAAAATCCATTTTGTCGTTGTTAGCAGATTCTCTACCGCGCTTCACTTTCTTATGATCAAGGTATTTTTTATCAAAATTCTAACAAAGTTGCACAACATGAATTAGAAATAAAGCTGAAAAATTACACACATAAACTGAATCATTTTAGCTTTGATTATGGGTTAGAATATTGGTGCTACATATTTTCAATACGTGATTTCTTGCTTGCTCCGGTACCCCTACTATTGACACATTTATATAACATTGTAGAGAAAATATTAAATATTTGTAAAATATTTCTTGCTTTTATCAGTTCTAAGTGTATGTCAAACGTATATGCAAATTTTCACCGAAAGACGTTCATTAGAAAGCAAAATATACACAATGTCTCAACAATTTTCGAACAGCCCTCGTACATGTACTTACTGTTCGAAAGTTATTGCCAAGGGTAAAGTTTTTTTAGTGGGTCAAACTGTAAGAGAAAGTCTTGTCACAGTGAATACACTATGTGAAGTATGAAAGCTATAGCATGAACTATTCAAAAGTTAAATAGCCAAGGTTTAAGTTTGGCAACTTTTTGCAAAAGCGAGTCAAACTCCAAGGACACGAGATCAAATTTGTTGTTACTGGAAGATTGATTGTTTGTTTAACGTTCCTCTCGAGAATTTTTCACTCATATGGAGGAGGCCACCACTTTCCGGTTGAGAGCTGCAAATTTTGTCCTATACTCTGCACTCAGGGCCATTGAGCAGGATGGAATCTCTTTCGTGCCAGCATCTACTGCGACACGTGACCTTGGTTTACACGGTCTCATCCGAAAGACCGTGTTACTGGAAGAAAGGTCTCTTGTTAAAAGGTTACATGTGGAGTTTTTGCGGCAAAACAGACAAACGGACGGACAGAACTAAAACTGCATATCCCCAAATCTTCGATTGCGGGACATACAAACTTAATCGGAATTACAAAGTTTTCATTCGAAATTTCGATTACCTCTAGAATCGATAAAATAAGTAATTTTTTTTTTAACTTTTCTTGTGTTCAAAGTGTACTAGTAGTCATAAACTGGTATAAACTAGTTTATGAACATGTTGAACACAATAAAAGTTTTAAATTTTCTTATTTTATTCAATCCATCTTTATGATATATAAGTATATCATTATGGATTTTCATATCTCACATCTTATAATTATGCAGATTGTACAATAAAGCTGTTCTGTGTAGTTGCTGTGTCCGAATACTGTTTTGTTGTTAATTGTATTTTCATATGAAAGCATTGAATTGATTTAAAACAGAACAAGAGAGATCTTCAATACTAGAGGGATTTTAACTAGTAGTTTACTTTATAAGCTCCACCACTTGCCGGTGGAGGGCTCAAAATTTAGACCTTTACTCTGCACACAAGGCCATTCAGCAATGGTGGATCTTTTTCGTGCCAGCAACTACTGCGAAACGATATTTGGGTCTTATCCGAAGGACCGGTCTCCATGTCCCACAGTGGGATTTAAACCCGCGACGTAAGGATCAACTTCTTACTTCGTGACTCTTGAGTAGACGCTCCAACCACTGAGCTACGCGGGAGACCGACTTGACGAGAAAGAAATCTAAAAACATTTAAAGCATCTAAACATGCTTCGTACACTGAATATGGATCACACATCACAAGGGCAACATCACAAGGGCAAATGCCTTCATGTTTCCCCCATGGATGATGGGAAATATGCAGGATATTATAGATAAAAGAGTGTCTGAATTGTTGTCAAAAACCAGGGCCTGCTGAGGTACCTAGGAACAGGAGTAAGTCTGGCACTAAGCACAGGAGATTTAAAAAGTTCCAACCATTGTCAGATAAAGTTTTGGATTCTTCCGAAGAGTCTGAAGATGAAAGAGATGTTGTTCGCATTACAGAGTCATCAAATGAGTTTGATGAAGTAGAAATTTATTCCGAGAATGGTCAATCAACTTCTTCTGTTCCATGCACCTCGAAAATTGACTGGAAATGCTTTGTATCTCGAGTGGCAACAGATTTAAACATGCTATGACAGAAAAGACAGGTGAGACAGAGTACAAATCTTGTGTTGCCGAGCATCTTCTAATGCCCAGGGAGGCAAGGCAAGCTGGTCTGCCTTTGAAAGGCTCAATTGTGCACATATTAGAAAAGGTTGATAAAGAATGGCAGGACAAAAAGAATTTTGGTATTCTTTAGCCCGAGAAACTAAAGGTTTTTTCATTATACTAAATCTATTTCCTTCAAAAGCATAAACAGTGAATATCAATTTTTAATACAAAGCTGCCATTTAAAATAAAAAATGTAACAAGTCCTTTAAACCAATTAATAAATGTACAGGTAAAAAATTGTAACTAAAACGTGTTCATGTATAGCTCGATCCTATCAAAATGCGATTTTTGCTAGAAACTTTAATTTACAGTTTGTCTCCTTACTAAAGAGTCATCTTCAACAGTCCAGTTAATTACAATCAGACGTATTACAATCACACACAACTTTCAGTTAATTACAGTCAGACATATTACAATCACACACAACTTTCCTCTTTGCACCAACCGTTTCTTTGAACAGGATAACCCATTTTCTTCATCATAAACATTTTATCTGAAGGTTTCACGATCATATCTGTTTTACCAGACACTGTGTGTTCTAATTCCTCCATCAGGGACTCGCTGTACATATTCTCGAGCTTCTGGAGAACTTGCGAGAGTACAGAGAGATCTACCCGGAAGAATCCACTGAAAGGGGAGTCCAGGTCGGAGACGACGTAACAAAGCATACTGATGGAGAAGACCGTGATGACGCACATAACCAGCTCCATTCGATAAGAGTAAGCCCGCAACAATAAAATTCCAATGAAGGAAAAGAAGCCTAAAGACTCCAGGAACGCCCATCTGCAAATAACAGAGATTGAATGAGAGCAAATTTGATAAATGAATGACGTCTGTAGAAAAAGTATTGCAAATTTTTTCATGAAAATTAAAAAATAAAATTTTATAATCCTACCCCTCAAGTTATTGTCTCTGGAAATGATTACTGTTTAATGTTCGTTAGATAAAAAAAGAGTTATGGAGAGACCGACTGATTATTTTAAGGAGGCTGGGGGTCAACAAATTAACCATAAATTAACCACCAGATCAATTGGCAAAGAATAATTTCAAAAATTTTAGTTTTAAAATTTGATCATTTTCTATATCTTCATATGGAGCTCTTCTTCTAAAGGAGATCAATATAGTCTAAAAATGGCCACAACCCCCAAGCCCCTTTAAACTATTATATTTCGGACTTAGGTATCGAAATTTCTCCAAAATGTAGTTATGTAAGATATAAATCGATCCAAAAATATATAGAACAATCCATATACAGTAGGTTATCTTAGTGTATGTCAACATCACAACTTTAATTTACCCCCATATTTTCTAACCTTGATCGATTTATTTAAGGACAGCCATAAGAAATTGGAATCTAAGGAGCGAATCTTTTCAAGAGTTCCCTTAAATTTTTAGCATAAATATCGCTGTTTTCATCTTATTGGAAGTAGGTTAAATTATAGGCACTGGGTTGAATGTAAGAACAATTTATTTTTCCTGCAGTCGCCCAAGTCTAAAAAAGTATATTTGCACCATTACTGAGATGCTGCAAAGTGGAATTGTAGCACTCTCAAGAAAATATCAGATTAAGAAAAATCAAAGAGGGCTAGATTATTTCGTATAAATTGATTACTTACTTAACTGGGTGGATCTTTGAGTGAAGGACTCCAATTCTGTCTGAGCAAATGCTATTTAGCTTCATTATATGTGATAGGATCTTTTCACACAAAATCCGGTCCACGTGACATTTTGGACCCGCGTCAACCTGCCGAAGGAGGTCCACTATGCTCCAAATCTTAACTGAAACAAACCAGGAAGAGTTTTGAAAACATCGTAACCAAAACCAGCTACCGACATACTTTGAGACTAGAAGCTGCATTTTTTAAGAAATGTCATGGAAACTACGATTTATGATTATAATTTTATTTAAGTAAACATTGGTATTTAACTTTAAACCCTTTGAGCTTTTCTGCAATGAAATTTATCCAAATTGGACTATAAGACCCCTATTGATTTTGAGGTCAAAAGGTCAAAGGTCAAGGTCATAAATAACAAATTCTCTCTGTTAAAAACTGTATCCATACTTTGAGCTATCGCAATGAAATTTTACATAACAACTCCCTTACCTATTGATTTTGTCTTCAGTTGGTTTATACATTCTGTCTGTGTGTAACACTATCATTTCACGAAGATTTTGAGCAATGCAATGTAATTTTATACAAAACTCCCTGGCTCTCTCGCTTTAACTGCTCGCCCCGTTTGTTTTATATATTTATAGTATTACATGTCGCTATTTTTAGCGCAGGGGCAGATGGAGAGTTATTGCGTATAAAACAGGTCATTTTATGTTCTTATTACATCTATTATAACTGTTTAATAAAGGCTAAATAAATCAAACACCATGGATTGTGTAAAATTTTGACCATGAAAACATGATATATACATGTATTGACTTTTTCCATATATACTTCACTGCAAGTGCTTTGACAAGGCTTGTCTCTCGCTTCAAAGGCGAATCCAAAAATACTTTTTTTTGCATAAATGATAGTATTCAGCATGTGAAATGAAAAATTTATGAGGTTATAAAATCATCATTACAGTGTGATAAATATTCCATATAAAAAAATCTTCTATACACATAATAAAGAATAAGCAATAAAATATGTATTGACATACATGTATTTTATTTCCTTCAATACATGTATACATTTATAATTCTACAAATTCAGTCAGGGGACAAAGAGCCAAGGACAGTATTAGCTTGTTAAGAAATGTCATGGAAACTATGATTTATGATTATAATTTTATTTAAGTAAACATTGGTATTTAACTTTAATTTAAGCTCTTCTCTGTGTTATCCAAATTGGAGATAACCGAGCTTTCCAAGCAGAGTAAGTAAGATGACAAATTAAAAATGTATATACTGGTCCATCATTGACTTCTTACCTTTTATGTCTTCAGTTGGTTTGTTCTTGTAAGACGACGGTTCACGATTGAGCAACTGTAAAATCATGAATATGGCTTCCGCTTTAACTGCTCGATATATTTGGCGCCGAACAGATGGTCGCGAAAGAGTCATTTTAGTCGAGAAAGTAGCAATCTGGTCAACCATGCTGATTTCGCTGGTCACTTTTTCCAGTATATGATGCTGCTTTGACAAAGCTTGTTGAAAGGCGAATCCAAAAGATGTTGCATAAACCAAACCAGCAGGTGCAAGGAAGCATGCCACAGCGTCATTAATATCTGGGGCAGTAGCAAACTCCTCAGGTGGCCATAAAAAGTTGATAAAAAAATATTGTAATAACGAGAGCCAAGGACAGTATTTTCAGAGCTTGGTTTTTAGCTGAAATATATACGTAAGCTTTCAATAACCTCTCTATCAAAATCACTGTAAAAGCTGTCCTCCTTCAAGTAATCATGTGTATCTTCGAAGTCGCATAACGTCACAGTGGAATCAATTTTCTCGTCCTTTTTCGGTGTCAACCTTTTCAGCAATATCAGGAAACGATTACAGTGAGAATTAAGAAACAGCACCAATCCAGCTGGAAATTATATATTTTAAAGCAAATATTCAAATAAGTACGTAGTTCTAAAAAGTAACATGACAATAAAGGGCAGTACGGTGTTAAATTAATAATCAGTATAAAAAATATTTAATAACGTTAAGGGTATTTTCAATTGGTTTTTAGCTGAAATATATACATACCAAAACCAATCACTAGAATCAATGCAAATGGAGGAATCACAATTTCTGTTGCTGTCGGGCGAACTTCTGGTTCAGTTTCTGGTACAGAAATGATCTCTGGTTCAGTTTCCGGTGATGACGTGACCTCTGGTTCAGTCTCTGGTGATGATGAGACCTCTGGTTCTGCTTCTGGTAATGATGTAACCTCTGGTTCTACTTCTGGTGATGAAGATACTTCTGGTTCAGTTTCTGGTGATGATGAGACCTCTGGTTCTGCTTCTGGTGGTGATGTAACCTCTGGTTCTACTTCTGGTGATGAAGATACTTCTGGTTCAGTTTCTGGTGAAGATGTGCCTTCTGGTTCAGTTTCTGGTGATGATGTAGCCTCTGGTTCGGCTTCTGGTGAAGAAGATGCTTCTGGTTCAGTTTCTGGTGAAGATGTGCCTTCTGGTTCAGTTTCTGGTGATGATGTAGCCTCTGGTTCTGCTTCTGGTGAAGAAGATGCCTCTGGTTCAGTTTCTGGTGAAGAAGTGCCTTCTGGTTCAGTTTCTGGTGATGATGTAACCTCTGGTTCTGCTTCTGGTGATGAAGATGCCTCTGGTTCAGTTTCTGGTGATGATGTCACCTCTGGTTCAGTTTCTGGTGATGATGTGCCCTCTTGTTCAGTTTCTGGTGATGATGTAACTTCTGGTTCTGTTTCTGGTGATGATGTAACCTCTGGCTCAGTTTCTGGTGATGATGTAACCTCTGGTTCTACTTCTGGTGATGAAGATGCCTCTGGTTCAGTTTCTAGTGAGAATGTAACCTCTGGTTCAGTTTCTGGTGATGATGTAACCTTTGGTTCTGCCTCTGGTAAAGAAGATGCCTCTGGTTCCGTTTCTGGTGTTGATGTAACCTCTGGTTCAGTTTCTGGTGAAGACGCCTCTGGTTCAGTTTCTGGTGATGATGTAACCTCTGGTTCAGTTTCTGATGAAGACGCCTCTGGTTCAGTTTCTGATGAGGATGTAACCTTTGGTTCAGTTTTTGGTGAAGAAGATGCCTCTGGTTCAGTTTCTGGTGAAGATGTGACCTCTGGTTCTGTTTCTGGTGAAGATGTGACCTCTGGTTCTGCTTCTGGTGAAGATGTGACCTCTGGTTCAGTTTCTGGTGAAGATGTGACTTCTGGTTTTGGCTCTGCTGAAAATGTGCCTTCCGGTGTTGTTTCTTGTGAAGATACGGATTCTGGTTCATTTTCTGGTGAAGATTTGCTTTCTGGCTCTGATGTTGATGTGGTTGGTACGTATTCCAGCGTTAAGGTACTTTGTTCTGAGAAAACTTCTGAAATTGAAGATGACAACAATGCAACTGACTTGGTCTGACTTCAAGCATCTTCACAAAATGGCAATAGAATTAATTTTTTTTTTTCAAAATGGTCCTCTAAAATTAAATCTTACCTTTTGTATATTTAAGAACGAACAAAAAACACAAATAAACAAAGCAGCGTTTCGAACTTTTCATCTTCTTTCTTGGGTTATTTCATGTCTTAGAAATGAAAAGTCAATTAATATATCGATGAAGGAAATCCATGTTTCGGACATTTTCATCAAATGTCGATTGGCTTCAAGAAAGTAATCATTATATTTTCAGTGTAGCTTACAAGACTAGTAATGGCACTCCTATTTGTCAATGAAATACGGGATCAATATACCAATATTGTTCAGGTATTAGACTGCTTTTACCTCGTTGCTTAAAGAATATACATTCCGTGTCAATAATACGGCGCCATCAAGCATACAGAAAACTCCTAATAAAATGTTAGTACCAATGTGCGGACCAATCGACCGGTATCACTTATCTTTTTAGAATAAAGGATGCACAGTTACGGAGGAAATTAAATCTTTCTCTCTTTGTCCGTGATTTTTTTTATTTACTTAAGTGAAAGCGAAAATAAATTGAGCTATGTTTTATTACTAGTATTTGCTTAGTTTTTGTTTCTTTTATTTTTATATACTAGTATTTACATGTCGTTTTTTTTCTTATAGCTACTAATTTCCATCGAGTATATGATTAAATATCATAATTATTTCAATTTTCCTTTTTTTTTTTTGATCGCTCTTTATCATATTTGTCGAAATCAGTTACACACGAAATTAAATAAATCAGATTCTATAGAAATATACATGTACATGAATCTGACGGTGAATTTTTATTTATCAAAACACGTTTTTGGTTAATTGCTTAGGCTGAAATATTGTTTAAAATAATTTTCCATTCAAAAAACTAATTCCTTCATAGTAAATAGATGGAAGGCAAGGGGTGAGGCTTATAACATTTCAGGCATATAAAGTATTATTAATTTTCCCTCCGAAACTTGACTGCAATCCGTAGAATTGACCTCTTACCCCTATTTACTAGTAACTCTTCGAAAACAATCTATACATTATATTCTCATCATAATCAATATGATAAGTACATTATCAATATTGCATATTTTTTTCTCGTTTCTAAAGTTTATAAAATAAGATCAATCAATATGTATTGTACTGTTAAATTAAGCATGTGTAAGGGGGGGGGGGGGGGCTCCTATCACACTTTAACAACCGTAGCTTGGAATTTGAAAAATTACGACTCGCGTTTGTTCGGCAAACAAAGTCGTTTTTTTTTTTTCGAAAGCTAAGAACAGATGTCGATGAACTAGGATAAAACATGTGCAATTACCAAAGATTCAAGAAATAATTACTTTGTACTACGATTTTTTCAGCAACAGCAACAAAGCAAGAAAGATAACTCGCGCTTTACTGCTGAAGTCTTGATTTTCTTACGAAATATTGAGAACTGCATCTCAGCCAAACAATTTTGGTTCCTCGAATATGATATTCTTTTTCTCGCGTACGCTTTCAACATGTGAAGTGTATGCGTGGAAAAAGATGTATTCGAGAATGGATCAACGTTGTGCAAACTATAAAAATAATGGATAATGCGATAATAATGATAACAAGATAAGTTTGAAAAGGTTTCATGCTCTGGTGGGGTTTTACACACGTGTTTGTGAATCTATTCATCCTTGGTAGTCACTATTAGTATAAGGAAATTATCAAGACCGATTCATTTCAATAATGACAGTAAACGTATCAAGTGACCAACGGTAGTACATGTATACACTGTAAGTACTCTCGAAAGTCAGACAATAAGAAATAAATCCTTTAGAAAAAAAAATATAAATTTTGTGTTTTCTTTTTTAGCCTGTAATTAAGTATAGATTAAATTAGGCTAATGTTTTTTTTTAAAATTATTTTTATAAAATTTAATTCTGGTTGTAACGCTGTGTTTGATTGGATAAAAAAAATACTTTATATCGTTAAAATGGGTTCTTTGACTTCCGTCAAAAAAGTATCAATCTGCCTGACGTTACATTCAAATTTTGTACAAATTGAGATTTTGTAAATTACATCAAATGAATGAAAATTTGTTGAATTTAACAGCTTTTTATACGTTTCTTTTTTTTTGGAAAGTTTATTTTTATATACATAAATATAAACCCAGTTTATACCGTATAAAATGGGTAGCTATTAAATCCATTGATTTCCTTAAATACATAAATATAGCTAAAATACAGTTACTGTAGATCTACATGTAAATACTCGGTACAAGTAGTCTCAAGAATAACATGAAATATTTGTACATGTGTTTAGTAATTAGTTTTATAAAATATAAAAGATATTAAAAAAAGATGCTTCTTTGTAAAGACAAAAATCTTGTTCTTTTTTATTATAATTGAATTACATGTATCTCTTTTAATGGCAATACACGGCAGAAATTTAACAGCAGGTGTAAATGTATCTTATTATGTAATACCAGGCAGGGCTTAATTGGGCCTTTTTGGTACAAGTTCCTGTACCCTTTCAGTTTGTAATTTTAAATCGGCGAAAGTGGCAAAAGTTGGGCAATATTGGTTACAAGTTTACAAGTTTAATAAGTTTTAATAAGTTTTAAAGATTTACATGAAAGGCTTATTCTCAATTCACGCATTTTTATGCAATAAAATTTAAAAATTCAAATATTTTAAATATAAAACTCACATAAAAAATTCCATCTACTTACCACTTGGGAAATTGTCTCCTAATTTTGGAGAAGATACATTGTATATAAATTATATATCATTCAATTCTGTAAATCCTAAGCTTTTAAAAATGTTTTGAACCGAGCAGGTCTGACACGCGGCATTTTTTGGCCAATACCGTACATTGTTCTTAGTGAATTTTCAATTGGGACAGGGTCCTTTTAGAGGACCTTGTTGCAAGGATCATTTAGCCCTAAATATGATAACAGGAAACATAAATAAACAAACACTTTGATAAACTTTTAATGCGTCGTTTTTTCGCATTTTTTTCAGCTCAAAATCAGCAAAAGATTCCGTCCTCACTCGGATATTGTTCGCCCTTTTCCGTAACTGACAAAAGTTGTATACGGAAATGGCCGATTAGTTACGATTATTTCCGTCCTATGACGTCATGGAACATTTAGCTTTCTATAACGGATATAAAATTAAAAAAAATAATCTGGAATGTAGCATTAAACTAGCATTTTGACTTCTATCTGTCTTTTTCATACCTATATTTTTTATACCTTTATTTTAACATTTTGTGTTGCCATTGGTGATGACGTCACTTATGGTAACTGTAAGGAACCGTTGCGTTGTGGTTACTGTCGTTAGTTACTCACTTCGATCAGTTGCGAGTAGACGTGGTTTTTACACAGCGACAAAAATTTCAAAGTTCACTATGAAAAGAGAAAGATCTTCTGAAAGAAACAGCAAGAATGTGGCTAAGAGGGTAATTCTTCAGAAAATAAATTTTTATTGGTCTTCAATGTTTGTTTTTCGTGAAATATAACGGAATTTATGACGTCAATGGAAATAACATTAGACGTGGCAAAATACTCATCTTAAAAGCTGGAAAAATATTTAATCGATCTTAGATCACACTCGTAGGCTTAAAATGCATAGATCTGCGATGTAAAAGGGGAAGGGGGTAGTAAATTTTGGGTACGACAGTATTGATCAGTACAAAATTTGAGAACATGACTCGTTAGTCATTAGGGTTATTGAAAGTACCCACCGTCGTCTTTTTTATTGTTTAGACCTCAGTATTAGAAATGGACTTATACAAAATAATAATAAAAAAATGTCATATTTAAAGATGTTTCGTAGACCCGTCACCGGACATGAAAATTTGAAAAAAGCAAGGGTGTAACAATAATAGAGGAAATTCGGTCAAGATAAATACAGTCATAATTATAATGTATGTTTCATTCCACTCCTACATATCAGCAAGTCTTTAGCTTCAATAAAACCTGTCTGAACAGTTTATCCTTACGTACCTCTCAAAATCCATCGTGCTGACAGAGATTATTCTTTTTATCCTTTTGAATCTCTCATCTGCGATGTTCTGTAGCTTGTAGAGCAGGGGAGAGTACTGGGAGTAAACGTTACAAGAGTTATTTCCCTTTGATAATTATATTCTCCACTACCTAATTCATACCTACATCGTTGCAGGCTTCGGATTTTGTTTGCAGTTTAATAAAAAAAAAAAAAACAATTTGAAACAAACAAAAAATGGTTTACGACGATGCCCCATCCGTAACTATAATATTCCCAAGTTAATAGTAAAATATCAGCATTAAATTTCTTAGAAAAAAAACATTGCATGGAAAAGGATTTCACTATGCTATTTAAAAAAAATAAACAAAAACAAAAATTATGGGTTGGGGTGGTGCCGGGGTGGTTGGAGGCTTTATCTTTTTTTTTTTTTTTTTTTTTTTTTTTTGCAAGAACACATAGATGAATATAAGTTTTATGAAATATATCAGATGAGTCTATTTTGAGTACTAGATAAAAATAGCGAAAATGTTGTATTACCACTGAGAATAACTATATTTATAAGACTTTTTTTTTTAATTCTAGCGCCGTATAGAGACCTCTTCAGATGACAGTCGTCAGTGGTACGAGGTGATGCTTGCCCTGGCGGCCAAATCAGCTGTAAGTCTTTGTCTGTGTTTCTCTCTTTGATTCTCTCTCGCTCTCCCCCATCCCCCTCTTTCTCCTCTCAGGGATGTGGCATCGTTTTTGAAAAGGTGAAAACCATGCAGAGGATAAAAATTCAACTTATCTAAAAAAGAAACTGTTATATTTATAAATTTTGACTAATCAAAAAGGGAAGGAAAATGTTCGGACTGCGGATTGGGTTCCAACTTCTTTCACTCATTTAAATACATACCATATTATTTTTTTGGGGAGGGGGCTGTACTGCAACAATAAGGGGGGGGGTCTTTTAATAAACATTTTTATAATAAAATTTAACCCTCCCTCCCCCGGATGCTACATGCCTGCATGTCTTTCTCTCCTTTTTCATCTCTCTCTCTCAAACTGAACCTCTAAATCTTTTTCTACAATTTCTCTCCAGTGCAAGCAAGTCTTTGCTTCTGCTGTTCATGAATGGAGAGATCATATTCGAGACTGGGTAAGAATCTGAATGAGGGCATGTTTTTAAAATCAACTGCAAATTCACTTCTTTGTGTATCTTATATTCTGAACTGTTTTTTTTTTAATTTTTAGGTACTGATCTATAGACACGTTTTATAAGAGAACTATCTATTGTTATATTTTTAGCGTGAACTGACCAGTGCCATCAACAGTTCTGAGGAGCGTAGGGAGCTTCCTACTATACCACAACCTACGCATCACGTAGGTGTCAGACTCTTTCTCAGTTTTGGAATATCACAAGAGTCAGAAATAGTCTTTTTACTTCCTAAAATATAAATATCCAAATGTATGTCAATAATATTATATTGTTGTGGGACACTTGAATTAAAATTATTATTTTTGAACAGATTGAGTGGTTGGCCAGAGTCAATTTTAAGCACAGGCCAGTGCGCCGCTATGACATACCAGAACAGAGACGCTGTGACGTACCAAAACAGAGACGTCATCACAAAGTCTCCAACAAACATGACCTGAATTCCTCCTTTTATGTCTACTAAGGAGGAGAATGATATTGGTAAGTCATGCAACATACCCCGATATGAAAAAAAGGGGGTCCTCAATACTTTTTTTTCTGTATATACAATTGTATACTACTTAAAGAGAGCAATTCAATTTTGATGACGTTTCCCCTATGATAACGTCTGACCATTGAATCAACCCGTCCCAATGGAATGGTTCCCTGATCTAAGTTACACCAAAAGTAAAATTTCCAGGGAAATTGCAAATATTGCTTAATTTTGGAAAATGTTGGATACCCACGGGTGATCTCATTTTACTCATGATGATATGAGATCACCCGTGGATTTCCGACGATGCATAGTCAAAGAATTATGTAACATTTTACTAAGGAATAACTACATGTAGGGAAGACAGTAAAACCATGCAATGGTCGATACTATGATACTTATCATAATGCCTGTCTTAGAATTTAAACTGGTTATTAGAAGTAAAATGGACAAATTTCATCTTTCCAATAAGGTTCATTTTGCAATACTTTGATAATTTTTCTGTTCTATTCTGTAATATGTTATACATTAATATTGTGTCTTTTTCCTTTTTCTCGTAGGTTATGTATGGTCACAAATGATGTGCAAATGTCAGAAACCGAACCGCCACTACCATCTCTACAACTGGGTTGACTTTCATGATTCACATGTCGTTGCATGTTTTGCTGTACATAAGTGTGAAAAAGACACATTTTCGGATGCGTTGCACAAAGGTACTTACAAGTGTGATTGATTGTTCGGCAAAGCCTCATTTGCCTTCGTCAAGCACCGAGAAAGACCTATGATTTTTATTCCGAATTAATTGTCCGTGTACCACTATCCTCGGATTTTGTAACAACGCCCCTTTTATGGACTTACCCGGCTATATGTGTGATTGGACACTGAAAGAGACCTACCACTGTACTACTGTATCGGGACTTGGTGACAACGCCCCTTTTATGGGCTATATGTGGTTGGACACTGAAAGAGGCCTACCCGGTATACGTTTCTCTATCACAAATCCCGTGTACTACTGTTTCGGCACTTGGTGACAACGCCCCCTTTTATGGGCTATATATGTGATTGGACTATGATAAAGACCTATTATTTCTCTAACCATAAAAGTCCGTGTACTATTGTCTCGGACTTGGTGACAACGCCCATTTTACGTGCTGTATGTGATTGGACAATGAAAGAGACCTATCATTTCTATACCGCAAAGTACGTCTGCAACAGTGCCACTACCCTTGGACTTTGTGACAGCGCTTCTTTTATGGGCTATATTTGATATAATGTTATTAGACAATGGAAGAAGTCTATTATTTCTATACCACATTTACCAGTGTCCGTGGACTAATCCTTAGTGAAACGCCCCCTTAGTGTGTTAAATGTGTGATCAGACTTGTGACTATACTCAGTGCCTTGTGACCAGACTTGCAATTGGTATCCGTGCATTGCATTTTTTTCTGCAGCCATGTGGATGTCTCTCGACATGTGTGCATAAACATTTTATGTGTCATTTTTGTTTAATTTCTATAATTATCATTTTGCTATTTTTTTAAGCTGCCCAACTGACTGTGTACGCATTTGAATTTAGTTCTTGCGTGATTTGTTTTACTGTTGAATTAAATTAACTTTGCATGTAGTTCTTTCATGATTTGTTTTTGTTGTTGAAATAAAAAAAAATTAAAATTTATTTGACTTGTGTTTTTTTTTCTTCACGACATTTAAAAAAAAATCCGATCTCGAACAGTGATAGAGATTGTTCTTCTGATCAAAATGCACGGGCATCTAAAAGGATACTACAGTACTTACATGTATATCCCCCTTTTACGTGCATTTCATGGAACTGGGACTCGTTCTTGAGCCACTACCACCCACCTTGCGTTTGATTGTCACAATGAATGCGTTCTTAATTTTTATTTTCGAAAGACGTTTCTTTGAAATATATGAATCTAATACCTGGGAAATACGTTTGAAGGAGAATGAAAAAAAAATCCTAGATATTTTAAATTTACAAAATTAATACATATATATGTTTTCCCCTTAATTATCCTTTCAGCAAAAACATCGGAGGAGTAGGGTTAAATTGGGACGGTCTTTCATTTATTTTGAACATTACATATATATAGTATTATTTCACTGTAAATTGAAATTGTTCATTAAAAAACGGCTGCCCCACCCCTCCCACTGCAATAACCACTGCACCTTTTATTTTATTTGACAGTATTATCCTCTCGCGTATCCCACTCCCTGTTTACTTGATGACTTACATGTACGAGTATTATACTATAGAAGGACAGGTCTCCCTTCCCCTGATATAGACTCTCAGGTCTTTAAGCTTTTTTCTCATGAATTTTCAATAGATGACATATTTGTAATAAAATCATTACCATCAACTCGGAAAAGTGTCTCATTAACCAAATATCTTTTTTTTAAAAAATATATACATACATGTATATAAAATGATTACTCCACTCAGTGACTGTGTAAATTATATCAGGAGAGTAGCGTATATTTCATGAAATGATTGTTTTTTAGAGTTTTTTTTTATTGTTGGTATAGATATGGTCGCACATATGTGATCCAAAGAAAATTTATTGGGAAAAGGTTGAGAAAATGCCAAGTTTTCCATGTTGAAAAATTAACCCCCTCTTCCCAGTTTGGAAAACATTTAATTAAGAAATTTTTTGCTTGCTTCTTTATTGATTTTATTTCTTGCTTGTCAATAAATTTTAATTTTTAAAGTTCATTATAAATTATTGTCCGACTATCCCCTTTCATACACGATAAGTGATTAAATGTATATTTGTAAGCTTTTCATCAGTACATTGTAGTTCGCCAAAACCAATAAGACAGGGTAACAAAAACAAACTGTTTATAAAGCAAGCCTTCGATAAACAGATAAACTGATAAATGGTCGTTTTGCTTGGAAAGGGTCAATATGATGTACCTTCAACTTTTCCTGAAAATCTTATGATTTATATCCCTATTAATTTCAATCAACCAATCAAAATATATAAAAAGACTGCGATTGCAGAGAATTAATTTGAAAATAATCATTAATACCCTCGGAATGGAAAGGCGATTATTCACAGATCGAGTCACCACGGGGTGTGTAGAGGCTGTTTAGAGTTCCCTCGATGTTACATCATCAAAGGTGGCCGTCAGCAGCCGACAAGCGGGAAGACCGATCACGTGGATGCACAGAGACAGAGCAGCGTGCAGGTGGCCGCATCGAAAGATGAAGTCAACAGCACAATGTCATGGTGAGTTTTTTGGAAAGTTGTTTTGTTTTCGACTTTTAACATTCTTATCCGTTCTGCGAAAAATACAGACAACATGCAGTTATACATGAAGCAAGCATTTATAAGAATAACAGAATAATCTGCACCTCGTCCGAAATTTCATTTTAACTAAAATGTGGATAATAACGTTAAATCACGTACATAACTAGATGACAAGCTGATGACAGTGATTAGTTTATGATAAACATGATAACTACAATGTAGATTATCAAGTAAAGTGTTTAAATTCTGGGAATCATTTAGATCAAATCGAGTCCGTGTCATTAACTGGCTCTAAGTTTCTATACAAAATTCTGCGAAACTCACAAAATTGTAAAAGCCCGCTTTCAGCATGTTCAGGGGTCCTCCAAACAAGCTTATTGTGCACTTCGACAGAAAGCGGGAATGAACCTCTACAAGTTGTTTACTATGCTAAGAGAGATAACTCGTCTGGTATTCGCCGTTTTCTTTAAAATATCAATGTTTGCTTCCCTTCTCCCGACTCGGGGTAAAATTAATAAGTCGCCTAGGTAGGTAGGTGTGAAATATTTTTTCAAGAATTTAAACATAGTTGTGCACGGGATAAACTACTGTTTTTCCTAATGGAAAATTTTTAAAATACAAAACACAACTGCGTATTCATTAGTTTTCTTTCCTTTTATATATATAGAAAGGAATATAGGGACCTATATAGTATATACTAACTAATAGTATATAGGTCCCTGGTAATAACAAAAAAATATGGTTGGGGGTATACCCTCATGCCCCCCTTCCCATCGCACTCAGTATGTTCTTTCGATCTACATTTAAATTGTTTGTATGTTTACAGTGATTGGAGATTTGGCATGGACAGTCTGATCGATGCATTCATTGGAATGGAAAGAGAGAAGATGTAAATTAGAAGACAAGAAATCAAGACCTTCGAGGACAGGAACATCATGCTTAACATAATGTAGTCTGCTTTGATTAATTAACCTTTACTCAGTTACACGCCGTCATTATGTGAATCCCCCCCCCCTATAACAAATAGATATACATGTATACATGTAGCATTGCATGACTTCTAAATCTACTTAAATAAAAATAGACATCTTGATTCAGAAAGTTTTTTATGTAAGATAAGTCTTTCAAGTCTTTGGTTATTATGCTATA
This sequence comes from Saccostrea cuccullata, assembly GCF_032062105.1. Taxonomy (NCBI): domain Eukaryota; kingdom Metazoa; phylum Mollusca; class Bivalvia; order Ostreida; family Ostreidae; genus Saccostrea; species Saccostrea cuccullata. The sequence continues at coordinate 197,653 of NW_026928669.1, read as the reverse complement.
AGAGTAAAATGTAGAATTGGTATTATTCTGTTGAAATTCAATTAAATAAATTTAAAAGTATGTATTGGGCATTCATTTTGAAAACTTGCACATGAAACAAAACTGTGTTTGGGGTGCGTATTTTTTGTGAAAGATGAGTACCACTCGAAAATGAAAACCCAATGGTGGAAAAAAAAATGCATCCACGGCGGGATTCGAACCCGCGACCTCTGGATTAGAAGTCCAGCGCGCTATCCGCTGCGCTACGCGGACGGTGATGATTAGGAAAAATAATTTAAATTTAAAATTCAAAATTAAAAAAGGTAGGATTAAAAATTGATTTAATTTATTTTCCGCTGTAAAGATATTGCTATTGATTTATAAAGAAAAAGTAATAGTGATTCTGTTATCTTCATTTTCATTTTGACGGTCTAAAAACATGATAATATCCGATCGGCTTTGGTTCCTTATTTTAGCGACGCGTGTATTTCTTCCTGTTTGATTTTTGCATGTAAACAAAAGAAAAGCGTACAAGACCTTAAAAAAGGGAATCAAAATTATACAGAGTTACGGTATATGATTGTTCAATAATAATGGAAAGAGTTCAAGAGACTAAGCCGGGGAAATCAAAAGACGACTGTCCGTTAGCTTCTCCGGAAAGACAAAGACGAGGTGCCAGCTCCGGAAAGCGGCAGCCAGTTCCCCCAGCCCTAAGACTAATGTCTCCGTTTGATAGTGACCAGGAGCTGAATGACCTAGAGGTCGCCAGTGTATTAGAAGGTGATTTTAAAATCAGGTTTAAGGTGTCTTGACAACTTTCTCTTCTAATCATAAGCTCCTCAAGAAATTATAGGGAGTGATAAAGAGAAGAAGAAAAGGGCACCTGCTGTTCCTAATGTGGGCTCTATGTTTCATAATTCATGCAGATCATTTTTTCTAAAAGAAAAATTATAACCCCTAAAAACATTATTGTAAGATGTTTTATTTCAAAGATGAAAAATTGGGGGGGGGGAGAAAAACACTACAAAATAAATCACTTTAGGCCATATAAAATTAATCTTTAGAAAATTTGGTCTCATCCCGCCTACTACCCATCTCAGTGCGCCCCTCTGAAAATGTCCCGCCCCGATGTTTTTTATTTTGATTTTTGGGTATTTTCTTGTATTTTTATTCAGTAAGAATTTGGGTCAAAGTTTAAGAGTTATCTCCCGTCTGTATTAAAATTCGAGTGTCGCTATTTATAGCAAAAACGCCATGTGAAGAATGGAGAAAAATCGGCAATAAAAGCAGTTTAAATGTGTAAGGAAAAGATAATTTGTCAGTATAGAGAAGGCAGAGAAGAAAAAATAGCATAAACACATATAGATACCATCACTGGCAGGAGCAAGTATGTAGAGAGATTGTAACTAAGTAAAAATAGACGAGGAAACTCAAGTTATATATAACGATCTCCATCTGTGTGACTTAGCTTTGAAATAAAAAAAATCTACAACATCGTAGACAGACTTAAGAGAAGGGCTAGATTTTTCAGAAGAATAATTATTAGAACATTTATATAGAATTTGCAAAGTAAGAAGTCACGCATACACAATTTATTGGTATCCCCACCTCATTTTGTTCAGGGTGTGCCGTATAATGTGTACTTGTTAATTTGTTAATTAACAATAAATATTTAACATTTAAAGAAAAAAATTTCTTTAAATATTTAAAAGAATATGAAAAGAATTAAATCTATTCATATTTGCATTAAGGTAATGAAAAAAATGTGTACGGGGCGTCCATTGTTTTGTTGATACTTAGGCCTATATATAAATTAACAATTATAAAATATAAAAAATAAAATCCGCCCACCCGCCCCAATTTTTTTGCAAATTAGGATGAGAATCTAAAGATTAATTTTACCTGGCCTTATGCAGACAGCAATTTAATACACTATGTTCGCCCTTCTGCCATTGCGAATATGTACTTCGAAATAACAGTCATGACTTTTGTCAAGCAAAAAGAAAACCTTTTATTCATATTGAGAAATATTTTTAGTATTCCTGTTATTAATGAAGGGCAGTATATGAACATGATGAAATTCATTTAATACTCTTTGGAAGCTTCATTAATTTTGTGAACTCTTGATGTGTTTGCTTATTATTCTGCATACCATCCTTATGGTAAAGGTAGGAAAATATCTTCATAGTTAAATTCTTTCAAATCTTTACTGATTTTTAAAATTTTATTAAAACAACATTTTCAGGAAAACAACAAGGAAATGATTGTTTGTCACCAACAAAGTCAAAGAGACATGAAACACCTTTCAGGGTAAGAAAAATGACTGCAGATCAATATAGCACATGTAATGAATTCTTTTGAAATTTAGAGATCCATTTCTTTGTAGTTACAATCAATAAGCTTGGCATTCTTATCTTTACATGTAGCCAACCACTGTTATGACAAATTTACAAAGAGGAAATGTACAGACTACAACCCCTCTATTTAAGAGTAAGTCAATTATATACAGTTGAAATTCAGTATCTAAAACACTGATACATGTAATTGTATATACATGTATCTCGAACACCATGTATATTTCGAAGTAGATTGGAAGTCCCAACCATTTATTATTTTTATCTCAGATATTTCAAAGTTTTCTCTGTTCCTGTTGTGTTTGAGGTATAAATGAGGGTTGACTGTATTTATTATGTGTTTCAAATTGTGATATTGAATTTTTAATAGAAAAGGATTTATTATGGTAGAAAAATCTTTATTTTTGCCAGATATTTCTCTTCACCAAATGGCAGCTCAAGGAGAGCTCACTCACCTTCACCAAGAAATTAATGAAGGTACATTTGTACGTTGTCAGCTAATTTTGTTGTTTTATTCTTGATTATTTGGTGTTCAAATAAATTTTTGAAATATATGTAATTATGTTTCACTGTTACGCTAATTACATACCACAATATACAACATATTTTTTATAATACCAAGCAGGATGTGATGTAAATAAAGTAGATTCCAATGACATGACAGCACTCCTCTGGGCATGTGCAAATGGTCAGCAGCCAGCTGTAGAGTTTCTGATCAAGTCCGGTGCCGACATTAATGTCTCTGGCAGCCATGGTGAAAATGCTCTTCTGCTTGCGAGCTGCAACGGTTATCTTGGTATTGTTGAAATTTTGCTGAAACTTGGCATGGATGTCAATGTTACTGATGAGGTAAGTGTTTTTCTGTTTTTAGCTCTACTGGTCAGAGACCAGAAGAGCTTATCGCCTTATGCGATAGTAATGCGTCCGTCGTCCGTCCGTCTGTCTGTCTGTAAACAATTTTTCAAAATGCTACTCCTCCTACAGTTTTGGTCTGATTTCAATATAACTTGGCACACAAGTAGACTACACAGAGATACATAATTCTGTGTATCAGTTTTTGATTTTGATGAACTGTGTTACCGTGGTTACTAAAAATAGAAATTTATGTGAAATTCTTTCAAAATACTACTCCTCCTATAGTTTTAATCTGATTTCAATATAACTTGGCACACAAGTAGACTACACTAAGATACATAATTCACACATGTATATCTTTTTTGATTTCGATGAACGGTGTTACCGTGGTTACCAAAAATAGAATTTTATGTGAAATTCTTTCAAAATGCTACTCCTCCTACAGTTTTGGTCTGATTTCAATATAACTTGGCACACATGTAGACTACACAGAGATACATAATTATGTATATCAGTTTTTGATTTCGATGAACGGTGTTGCTGTGGTTACTAAAAATAGAAATTTCTGTGAAATTATTTCAAAATGCTACTCCTCTTACAGTTTTGGTCTGATTTCGATATAACTTGGCACACAAGTAGACTACACTAAGATACAAAATTCTATATACATGTATCAGTTTTTGACTTTTATGAACATTATTGCTTTGGTTACTAAAAATAGAAATTTCTGTTAAATACTCTCAAGATGCTACTCCAAATACAGTTTAAGTCTGAATATAATATAATGTGGCATGCAAGTAGACTATACTAAGAACATAAAGAAACTTAATCAAGGATCATTTTTCTTTTTTTTATTGTTCTGGTAAAGTTTCAATTCCCAACTGCTTAAGAACTTTTCTCTTCCTTTGCTTTAAGTACAAACCAGTAGAGCTTCAGGATGTCAATGTTACTTCTGGTTTTCCTTATTGCCCTTGAATCGTATCAATTCTGGTTTATTTGTGTCATTAACACATATCCATTTTGATTTATTAATCTTATTTGAAAGTAATTTGATTAGTTCATTGCACATAAATATATAAAATAAAACATCACTTTTGTAGATAGGGAATACAGCTCTTATATACGCTGCCTACAGAGGCCATGACAGCGTTGTAAAGCTGTTGTTAGAGTATGGAGCTGACATTATGGCTCAGAATGAAGATAACATGAATGTAATGGACTTGGTTGTGGGTCAAGGAAACAAACACAGTATGTAAAAGTTCTTGCTTAATAAATGTGTACACATTTAGTGTAATTCATGTTTTTCCTTCTATTAGTTTGGCCAGAGACCTGCTACTTATTTTTATAAGTAATGCTTTAAATCAGAATATGCTTAACAGTCAAAATGTTACAAATTTAAATTTCTTTTGTACTCCTTGACAGTATGTTTACTTCATGTATTTTTCCCAACGTTAAAATTTTGTCTTTATTTTTTTTTTTTGTGCAGTACAACAGGTTATTGAACGGCATATGCTTTCATTGTTTGAATGACTATATTTAAACAATGGAGCAAAATAGCTGAATGCCAAATTTCATCTTAAGAGTTTGGACATGTTGCATGCAGTGAAGTAGCAGAAGCTCACAGGAGAGTAGTGGTGCTCTCCAGAAAAGACAGCACATTTTCTTTAGTCTGGACAAGAAGTCAGATATATAGTTAAAAATCTGAAGTCAACTGCATAAAGACATGTAACATCAAAATTATGACAACTTTATTGCACCATACTACATGTATTGTACGTGTATTTCATGAGTCAAGCATACCAGTCAATGCAATTCACTTTCTGTTTTCAATATTTTGATGAATAAAAGAAAACTTATTTTGATTATACCTATCATGAGAAATGCTGTATACAAGGTTAAGTTCACAACTCAAAACTGCATGTATTTAGCACTGCAGTTCATCAATACCAAAATATATGTGATATGGAATAATTTGTGATGCCTGAATTAATTTCTATTTTGTATTATAAGTCAGTGTCATTTCTATTATAATATATGTTTATGTGTATAGCAGGATTGAAACCCAGCAATCCTCAAAAATATACATGTATATACTTTTATGGACAAATTAAGGCATGGGAAGTGTGTGTAAAAATGCATTTTATGTAAAATAATGCATTGTATACATGAATGTATTTGTTAGTACATATATGTGATTGTGCATGTATGTGGGAGAGGACTATCAAAGTTTTTGGAACTTGTGTCCAATCCCTTTGACCAATTGACATATTGTGAGTAAAATATGTTTAAAACACATGTATGTGATTGTTAATATAAGGGGAAATGTAAAAAAAAATAATTAAAAAATACCTATGAAAATAAAGAAATACCTGAAAGTGACTTCATAAAGAAGTGATTGTAAAACATCGTTTGCGGAAAGAGCATTAACTTTTGCTTTATACATGCAAACAAAAAATTGTTGTATATTTAGATTATCTTTCCTTCATAATATTTTATACTCCTTCCAGTGTGGTGTGTCAAAAACATTGTTGGCTCGACAAGGAAACAGAATTTTACACATAATAGTTGTTGAAAAATTAGAATTTGCATTAATATAACATGTAAAGTACACTGGAAACGCACATATGAATAATTATGAATTCTATCATTGATTTCCAATATATGATAAAAAGTATAAAAATACGATCGCGAGTACATCCAAATACATACATTCTCACCCACACACACCTTCAAACATACACCCTCATCGCATACCCAAAACAAGTTAAAATTCTCGGATACAAAAATTATAATAATGCTAGATCCTGTTTTTTGAAAACAACCAACAAGGCAGAAGCTCGTATTACTTGATTTACCATAGGAAACTTAATAACATGACATCCAACTTCAAACCATAGCCAAGTTTTCCAGAGTTAGCGGATGGATCCTGATATTTATATTTAATTTATACTTGAAAGATTATTTTATTTACTGTTCGAAATAATGGCGAAATGAATTTTCATCTTGAATGGAAGATGGTGCATTAAGTGCAAAACTTTGGAAAGGAGACAACGGAATAAACCACACGCGTGACTCGAAAACAAAGTTATCTTTAATGAAAATAGATTAATTTGATATTAAATGACTTGTTTTATACCTCAGGTTTAATTTTGAATTATTCGTATATATGCTTTAGACAACAGGCAATTACTTAAAATCTTCGACATAATTTCCTAACGGTGACGACAGGACTTCCATGTCTGATGTTCTTTGCCAAAAGTGAAGAAAAATTCATTATTTTTCTCTATATATTTCATTGAAAACAACATTTTGTAAAATCACTAGCGAATGGTTAATTTTTGTCCAGTTTCATTATTTATTTCATTACTTAAACCAGAAAATGTGTAGAACTTTATCTTTTTTAAGGTCAAAATCTAGTAAATGAAAGATGCCTACAGATTCATCAAATTTGAGAAATTAATAATTCCTTTAATTATGCTTTACAAAATAAGGTGTTTCGAAGCATAATTTGTAGGTAAACAAGATGAAAAACCATATTTTAAAGTAAAGCCGTAAAGTACGGGAAAAATAAAGTTGAAATGATTATGACACCATAATGGATCTAGCTGCAAAAAGTTAGTCTAAAGTCATTTACTTGATCTTAACCTTAAAAGATCAGTACATATTCAGTTTTTAGTAAGAGGTAGTTCATCACTGAATATCAGTTCTAAAATTCAAGATCAATGTTGAGTATATAAGTCATTGTAAGTATGTGACTTAAATTTTCATGTCGCACTTAAATTACAATATTTAAAAAAAAAAAAACATCGTTGCTGATCAGGTAAAAACTGTTGTTTTTATAAACTACAACAATTTCCTAGAATATTAAGAAATTTGTGGAAAAAACCTGTTAAGAATTGTCATATCAGTGATTTTACAAAATGTTGTTTTCAATGAAATACACAGAGAAAAAATAAAATTATCTTTACTTTTGGCACACAGTCTGTGCGTAAACCATTATGCTGTCTTTTGGATTTACTGCGTGGGAGTAAAATACAAAAAAAAAATCCATCTTGCATCAAAGCTTATAACATGACAATTTGTTTCTCTGACAAAACAGACTAATGTAAAATCTTTAAATTTGGAACAGTATACTTGTTATATTTTCCACTTGAGTCTGTTTTTCTTCCTACATATAATCTTTTGTGTGAAAATTAAAACGTTTCAATAGAATAGATAAATAGTCTGTATTAGATAAAATAGAAAACAGGGAGGGAGACTTGACAACAACGGAAAGAAAAGATCAAAGGGGAGGGGGTAAGAATTTTATATGAAATCAAATGTAGATGTAACGAATATGTTACAAAATTTAATCTTTAAAACTTTCGAATCAGTGTTATGGATTCGACAGTGAACGTTTACTAGCCTCACTCTAGTTAAGTTAATGACAGAATTTGCACTTTCAAATTTGAGGAGAAATTGAGGTCCTTCTGAATAATAACATTGTTTAAAATGACCATGATAGGTTGAAAAAAATTTCATTGCAAGATTTCCAAATTGGAAATTTTATAATACATGTATCACTCCCGGATTTATTCCTTTTTATCAAATAAATAACATTCTAAAATTGATGGAATTAGCAATTTAATTATCTTTCCATAAGAGGACATATTCTTTCTTTTAGATTATGAAATAAAACGCGTTTTATTGTTTAAATCCCCTGAAATAGTGGTTACTATTTCCCACAGAATATATGATGGACCTACAAATTAAGTTTAAAAAAAGAAGAAGAAAAAAATGTCTCATTAAGCGAAAATTTACATTAAACAATATAGTATTTTGTTTTCCGGAAGGTATTATGCATATTAGAATTTAAAAATCACAGCAGGAGTTTACCTTTCATAAATGAGATATGAACCAAAAAATTGACCACATCTAGTAATTAATTTGTCGAGTGGCAAACCATGGAACAATGGTCTTTTGTTTGACACTTACAAATTAATTTTAAACAAAGGTCGGTGTATAAATCTATTTTAGATTAACTTTTACTGTTAAACATGTACACATGTAAATTCATTAACGGCGAAAACGATATGGAAAGGGCTCCCGTTCATAGATCTATGTTTTTCCGATTTTACATATTAAACGGCGTATTCCCTACAGATTGACCGTCTGTTTATTATAATGGTTTAAGTACCTTCTTTGAAATCGCATTAAAAGCATACTTTAAATATGTTTTAACATTATTTCCTAAAATGTAAAAATAACAATTTAGTTAAAAACTTAAAAAAATATATATTTTGTATTCAAATTTTAATGCTGAATAATTATATTATCATGAGAATTTTAAATTAAAAACATGTATTACTATGTGTCCCATGTCTTAAACACTTTTTATTGCATGATCTAGAGTTATACTTCTACATGAAAGTGTTAAACAATAGATTTTGTGAATGTTGGGGAGTTAAAGCAAATAAAAGCAGATCATCTACATAAATGTACATGAGAGAGAGAATTCAAAGACCCAACATTTCAAGCTCAATGTCTGATTTACCCTTTTAAAATATTTTTTTCAGGTCATTTACTTATGAAAATAAAAACACATAAAAAGCATAGGGGATAAACTCCCTCCCTGCAGTAATCCTACATGAGACTAAAGGAAACCTAGATATTGCCTGGAGATTTTACACGCGTATTAATAAAATACTATGAAATTGGATGACAACCAGTATTTTTCTCTGTACTTCATTTTATACCATAATTTTCAGTTGTTTGGATTTTTTCTCTGACTATTTTAATAAAAAGGTTTTGGTACTCTAGAATACAACAATATATATAGCCCCTTTGTTGACAAAGTATCTCGTTGATCGTTACAGTGTTATCACTAGCAGCATTAGATGTTGATAATTTCTGTTGAAAATTGAATTGAGAATCTGTAATGATAGTATTTACACATGACCACCATACGAGCTCATTGCACACCCCACTTGGTCCATATTTGCATGCCCCGCTCCCGATTTATATTGTTTCAATGGATTTTTAAGTTTGATTTCTGTTTGTTTTCTCCATGTACCACTACAAGCTAGATTTAATATGTAAAAAAAAAAAACTAGTAGAAACATCGTATCAAATTACTGTCCACTGGGAGGGGGAAATCCAGAAGGTAAAATGCGATGAAAGATACTTCATATATGATAAGTTAATTATTAAACTCTCTGAAATAATGCACACATTAAATACTACATTTAATAAATTATGCGAATTTCTATATATCTCCATATTCGGAAGGTGTGTCTTGTCAACAATATATGGAAATGACTCCAACTGCACAGGAACTAGATAGAGCTATATGTATAATGCTTATGGATCCAAAACAACACAGAGTCAATAAACTCATTCGGTGTAGGTTACACCTTATATGATAGATAGCAATCATGATTATGATGACTGAAACTATGGTCATCTGATCATAAAAAGCTTATAAAAACAACGCGGTATGTGTTGATAGAAATATATGATTGGTAAGGGTAAAAAGAGTGACAGTCGCGTAATTAAGAAAAACTATGTCAGTGGGACTTGTCTAGACCAGCTGTGTAGTCAAAAGGTCTCATTTCTTCTTTTTTCTTTGTTTGTAGACTCTTTGTTGCATGTAAGATATTTCATGCGTTCTCTTTTATTTTTGAACTTGTATGAGGTGATGTTTGAACCCTTTTGTTCATAAGTCAGAAAAAATACAAAGGTTCACATTAATTTTCGAAGATAAAAAGATGTCAGAACAGAAAGTTGAACATTTTGCGCTTCAAGCACTCTTTTTGTTTCTGATCTGCAATATGCTTGATGTCAAACCGTTATCAATTTTTCAATTACAATTAAAATCAGGGGTCCGCCTTACAAAGAAACCACGATTAAAACCAAAAAAACTTTAAATTAATGGATTTCAAAATCTTGCAAAATTATTTTAATAAATAATTTAGGGTAAATAGGGTATATACATGTAAAATTAAATAGGGTATATACATGTAAAATTCCTTGAATAAAGTATCTTTATGAATTCTTTGGAGAAAGATCAAAACCATTTTCAAATAATTGTAAGGTAGAAAGTTATTCAAAAATGACAAATCGGTCTAAGACGAAAGTTTTTGTAATAGGGGGTCTTGGATTCTTGGGGCCCGTTTACAAAAGAACTTACGACTAAGACCAAAATTTGCTTCTGCTTATAACTCTTAAAACTTAAAATTTATTGAAATTAATTTTGAAATTAAATGACGTTTTGACGTTTAGCGTTGCTAAACGGAACGTGGAAGTTATTAATATCAATTATTAAACTTTCATATATGTCTAAACATTGTTGAAAGAAAGCGTTTTAATTTTGGTTCCATGGGTTTGATGCAGTTATAGCGACCAACCCTTTTATGTAAAATATTGGAATAAACTTACTCCTATGATAAATTATCGTACTGGTAGATGGAATATTTTTAATTAATAAAGTAATGTATTAGACTAAGATAAAGTTATTGAAAATATCGCTTGCATGTAAGTTAACATCGGGGATTCATGCACGCGAATAAAAGTTGGTTTACAGTATTTGAACAATTTTTCAGATGAATAGGGTATATACATGTAGCTATAAATATAATAGAACCCTAGTTGAATAGGAAGTATCTATACACAATTATAAGTATCTCAAGTCAGCAAATCGTAATTGCATGTACGTAAGTCGTCTTCTATCTTCTTATATACAGAAATATCATACAATAAAACTTTTCCATGAGTTATTTCAGGAAGCAATAGGAGATTTTTATGCAATTAGACAGTAATATGAATAATATTAAAACTATGATTATATTATTTTATACACTAGAAATTAGAGCAGTATAATTAAAAAAATAAAATTATAATTGTTTTAGCTTACCAACTACGTGTTAATAAAGATTGTGATTTTTCATATAATTCTTCATACTAGAATACTCATTACTTAGGAGTGAAGGTATTAGTATTTCAACCCAGTCTTCTTTATTATTATAATTTAATAAAATTGCAATCAAATTGCCTAAAAATAAGGAAACATTCTGAAATTCTCAAGAGATGGCACTATGTTATTTTCAATGACTAATCAAAACCCAAACCATAAATTCCCAGCACTGTATCTAAATAGTCTGTTTTAATATTACAAAATAGTTTGTGGTCGTCGTAAATCATCGAATTAAAACGTCTTCAAGCAAAATGGTATATATTAGTTGCTGGCCTTAAATGTTCTTCTATATTTCATCTTATGTGTTTATGTGCAAACTACATGTAACTGCTTTAATTTGTGGCAAGAAAATTGATTAATTACAAAGCAAGTGCAGTCTCCGACTATCACATCTGCATGTGGTCGACAGCCTATTGCACATCAACTGCATAAAATTATTTTTGGAAAGTTTTTTTTAAAATTAATTCATTTTTTAACAATGCAGATTTCTTAATGGTTTATAGACTGGGCTACTAAAAAGGAAATAATTTATATGGTTGGGTTTCAAATAAAAATAAATTTAGTCAGTGTTCTTTGGAGGTCTTTTTTTTTTTTTCTTGCATTTTTTGTCCATTCTCTTACATGTATTAAGTAAATGTTAGTGTTCTGCTTGAAAACTGTAAAAAAAAAAAAAGAAAAAAGTTCTCACTCATTTTGAAAAATTATTATCATTTTGATTTAAATTTTTCGAATTGTATAGCATTTAAAAAAAATATTTTTATAATTTTTTATAATTTTTATTCATATCAGAATATAAGTAAAAAAATGATTCAATGATTCCCAGCTACATGTTATTGACTAATGCTTAATATAATTTTATTTTCTGACCGATTTTTGATTTCGAAATTTCGCAGCATGGCTTGAAAGCTTGATGTATTTTTGTCTTTTATGTTAACTCTCTTTCATGAATTTTCTTCCACCTCAATGGATTTTAATAGAATTACAGTTCATTTTGATGGAATTACAGTCCATAGTGAAAGGATTCCTGTATCGCTTATGCATTGTTTAATAAATCCTAACACATTAAAAATGCGCAATGTTCAACTTTGCCTAAAGTATTTCACGATTTTATTGACATATGTACATTTGGGAATCTTTTATCATTAGAACATCTAGTAATTAGTAAATATGAAGTAAAAGATTCGTGGATTCATCGAAAAATAAGCTAATTACCAGAATTAATTTATGTGGCAAATACCTTTTTATGGTCAAGGGTTATAATATTTAAATTGCTTTGTTTGCGATGCTATAGGTCGAGCAAAATGACGCAATTGCAATGTACAATCTGCCAACCAAAACAAGGAGCAATGTTGCAGGTTAAAAAACATGCAACTAGATTGCATCCAAATCCTGCAGTTTTAAAATTTGCATCCACTTATATTTAAACTCTTGCATAAAATATTGCAAATAGACATGTAAAGTATTCATAAATGTCAAAAGAAAAGAGTTATTTGTCAGATTGTGTAATTTATCGAGCACGTGCCCGCATCTTCAGACATTTAATTAAAGCAATTTGTACGAGCAGATGACCTTTCAGCTTTTATGAGTCACGTGATTAATAATTTCATTAAGAATAGAAGAAACGGAAGACTTTTTGAGGTTTGTTTTGCAACTTGTACAGTAAGAATGATTAATGTAAAATTGATTCTTAAGACTTTGAATTATTCAAAAATCATCAAACATTTCATATCTCTTTCTTCGTATTAACCTTTTTCTTCTAATAAAAATACGAGACGACCTTTAAATCAACTGGTTGTTCTTATTTAATTCAGAAAAGTGACACAAATTTGATAACCTGGATAATTTTTTCGAAAAAAAAAAACAACCTTGAATACATGGACATGTTCATGACATCGTTGTTTTTGTGATTTCTAGACGATACACACGGCCTATTTGTGCAAAACATGATTTTTTTCGCTTTCATTAACGCATAAATCCTCCTACATAAAAGTATAAAGATGCTGTATATAAAATGGACAGATCATTCACTAGACTAAATATATGCTCATGAAAAAATAGGGATGTCTTTAAGTGCATGACTAAATATTATGAATACTGGACAAGGATTATCTCAGAATTTATAATAAATTGGTATGACATTACAAAAAAAAAACCTAACCAGTTTGGTTTTGTTTGTTTGTTTGTATATTGTCTACCATCCCTCTCGGGAATTTTTCACTCATATGGAGACACCACCATCTGCCGGTGGAGAGCTGCAAATCTTTGCCCTATACTCGGCATGCACTTACGGCATTGAGCATTGAGGAATCTTTTTCGTACCATCATCTACTGCGACACCGGACTTCGGTTTATTCGGTCTCATCCGAAGGGCTGTTCTCCACATCCCTCAGTGGGATTCGAGCCCGCGACGTAAGGATAAACTCCTTAATTTGCGATTCTAGAGCAGACGCTCTAACCACTGCGACAAAGTTGGAAATGCATGGTGTTGTCAGGTTTTTCGATACATACTGAAATAGAACTAAACACCGATGGAGGTATACACATCGCTTCTTGCCATTTATAATCAATTGAATTCCTTGCAATCATGGTATGACTGAAGGAAGTTCTATGGTGTCTGGTTATTCATTGTTTAAGTAAGAGTAAAGGCAAGAATAGGTTACTGTGCATTTTTCAGAAAGAGTTTTCTATCATAAAACGTTAATAGCAACTTCTCGGGGGCCTTTCCGACTAGCGGAAAAACAAACTCGAATTTATTTCATATTTGCATTTCTTTTTTCATTCTGAAATCTTCTTACCCTAAGGGTACCAGGTTCTGAAATTTTATTATGTTCCAAGAGTGAATGTTTTATATAATTATAGCTCATCGAGATCTAATCTTTTATTATTTAGTAATACACGGGTAAGATTTCTCCAAAAATGTCCTTGTGTCCAATGCTTCAGGCCTGTGTGTCGAGCTGTTTCTGTTGTACAAACACACAGTTTCGGGGGAGCATGCTTTTTAGTTTTTAATATTAATTAATTTTATTTCATGCCATCCTTTAAGTAAGCAAACAACTCGAAAACAACTTCATGTAAATCTTATTTTAGTATGAAAATATTATTCAATCCTAAATGATACCAAACCTTCACTTCTTGTGTCTTACAAATTTAACGTTTTCTTCTATTTTAGGCCAAACAATGACAGAACAGGTTGGAAGCAATTTGGTCAAGGAACAGCTCATTGCCGGTGGTTTTCTAATGACTATCACTGACAAACAAATGACTTGTGTCATAATTTGTGACATTCTGACAACGGTACAAGGATCTTACAACTAAAGGTTTGCCAATAAGCGTAAATTATAAAGAAAATACATTTTTTATCCATTTTTTGAAACCGCTTTTCTTAAAAAAAAAATCAATTTGTAACTGACTTGTTAATAAAATAACGTCAATCTAAACACGCTATCAAAGCATGGTAAAACGGTCAAGATCTAAGTGCTGACGAATAATAAATTACATTTTCACGAAATCGTTGATTTTCACGATCGTAAATTTCAGTAATAAGTATTTTGCTTTTGACGTTAAGTGTCGTGGTTGTTAATCATTCTAATTAAACTTTAATCTTTTCGTGATGAACTATGTTGAAAAGTTAAAGATATTAACACATACGTTATGAATACGAGCGGGTTGAAAATACATTTTGAACCTTGTGCTTTGTGTCTCTCTGTACCTTTTACTACAATTAGTTTAATATTTATACAATTAACGAGAGTAATTTGAATTGAACGACAAAAAGATGGTAAGTATATAATTTTTATTATTATGAATTCTGTTACTCAAATTGGCAATTAAACACATTCTGACATCAAACATTGGAAAACATCCATTCACAAACACCATGTTTTGGCAAAAGCATCATAAAATGGTTCTATTTGGCACATAATCTATCATCGGTCGCACAACTCGGTAAATTATTTGCATGGCTTCATGATAGAAAGACATTTTTAGCATTTTGAATGACTTCAGTATACATGGTTATCAAACTTTTAATGGGTTTCGGTATTTAGTCTGTCTCGCCAAAAAACATGATAGCTATTAAAACTGCTCACATTTTTTTCCATACACACTGTACACCAAAAAGGCACAACTGTATATTCAGAAAAGGCGTTCAAAAACGAAGGCAGATAAATATAAATTACATGCATAGTATGAGGAATCTCCCATCAATCACATACATTCACACTAATCACAAACTGTCCGTGGGGCTGACTTGCAAAACAGAAAGATCATAACATTTTTTCCATTTCAGACAAAGAAATGATAGAATAACTAAAAAAATATATTGGTCCCGATATGTACATACATGTAAATGTATACTTCATATAACTTAAAAATGAAAGCACTTGAGGTCGGTCCCTGTTTTTGACATCAAAAACTGAAAAAAAGGTATGAGGCAGGAAATCATATGGAAAATAAAAAACTTAACTTCAAAAGTCCTGAGAAGTCTTTTTTTATGTTTTTAATCATCGATGTTTTGAAGAAGGAATAATTTCTCGCCAGGTGAAATATGGTTTATGTTTAGATCTAGATCTCTGTTGCTTTGTAAATGATTCTTTCTCGTTTTTTCGGAGTTCTTGTCTTTGCTGTTTTAGTTGTTTCTCTTCTCTTTTCCTTTGATTTTCTAGAATTAGGCGCTGCCTACGCTGGTATTCTATGAGCTGTTTTTCTCTGAACAAATCAACCCCAGCACTTCTTCTAGGAGGAGATGGCGGTTTATATGTAGTTGGTGGAGATTCCGTTGATGCTGCTATTTTAGCTGTAGTTACTGAAGGAGGTTTAGTAGAAACAGAATAAGCGACCATGTACTTGAAGTCATTCACGTAAGGCACAGGTTTGTTCCACCAACGGGAGTCTCTTTGGAAAGCCGCTTCAGGCAAACGTCGAGATCCCAGTTGCCCCTGCTGCCAAAAGGGAACAATTTTTGTTTGAGTACTAGAACTTTGTTTCTGTTGATTTCGATTTAAAATTTGTTCCCTATTTGAGAGGTTTGATTTTGTAGATGATTTGTTTCTTTTTGATTTGTGCTCCCAAACTGGGCGTTTTGAATTTGTAGATGACTTACTTGCCACTCGATCCTCTTGTTTATTAAGTTCCAGGGGTGTTTCATCTACCGGGGTATCTAGAACATGCGCATTTGGGATTTCTTCCGTGAACGGACTTTGGGGAATATTGTTTGAGTGTCTGCGAGGAGGAGACCACCAATCTCTGTTAGCATAATCAGTCTGACCTTGAATCAATTCTAATTCTCTCTGCTTCTTTAAGGCTATTTCTATTTGTAATTCTCGTTGTCGTTTTAACTCGATTTCTCTTCGCATCTCTGCAATTTTTTGGAGACGTTGTTGTATGTACATGTGCTGTTTTTCCATGGGAGATAACCCCATGTGGCGTCTGTTGTTCGTTGTGGCTGTGTTAGCTTGTTGTTTGTTTTTTACGTGGTCACATTTCCATGGTTCAAAAGAGTGTAATTCAGATAGTGGTGTTGGGTTTTGGAGCCATCTGATTGTTTTTTCTACAGACACAATGTATACATCGTCCATTTTTAGTAAAGTATTTATGAACCTGTCCATGGCGTTCAGTCGATCTGGAATATAAAACCAGGACGGATGCATATTGATCCCAAACGGATTTCTTGAAGTGGTGTAGTAACTGTTAAAGTTATCCATGAGAAACTGGTAGGCGGAAGCTTCGTTTGGTGGTGGATTATTGCAGCCATCAACGTAAACGCAATCATATTTATGCTTGTAGTCCAACAAAGAAACAACCGGTACTTCCCAAAACCCTGAGTGACGCCTCTTGGGACAAGGTTTGACTTTGCAGTCGTAGGGCCAACCAAAATCAAGTGTAAAGGGTGTGGGTGCTTTATCGGTTAATTTTCTTTTACTGAATGTAAGAGTAGCATCATACAGGTATCCCAATTCCTTGAGTTTTTCGGGCTGCATGTCACCGACGGGCTCTAGAAATGGGCTTCTCCATCCTACAATCTCGTTTTCTGGTATTCCGCCGAACTTTGCGAGATTCCTTTTCTGTTTCTTTGCCTCTTGCATAAAATTGGAAGTTTTCATATGGCTATGTGTTACACTGTGGGAAGCAATTTCCATTCCTCTCTCGTAGAAATCTTTAACATTTCGATAGATAGTGTCTTGATGTGAAATGAACATTGTCATCGATATTGGACAACCGTTGGGGTTCATTCTTGTTTCGTTAAAAAGTTTTCTGTAAAATTTTGAGGCAGCATCAGTTAAGGCATCATCAAAAGTAAAGTACACAATTTGCGGTGTGTTTTTCAATGGAATTGGTAAATTAAGCTCACTTCGGCAACAGAAGCAGTCAGGGGCTTTGCACGTTTCATCGTTTTGACATTTTACACAAGGGCTTAATAGTTCCACCACGGTACATATTCCACACAAGAAAGCAAGCCTTAAAACAGTTTTCGTCATCATTTTTTTCAGAAGAGTTTTAGAATCTTGATCCACTGCTTATTCACTATTACAATAAAGAAGCATTGGCTCGACGGATATCCTTGCTTAACTCCAATTTGAACAGTTAATTTGACTAAGAAAAAAACCTAAGCTATATATTCCAGATATAAAATCTTAAGTCCACACTAGTCCGACTGTTCTCTTTGGACGTTGAAAAGCAAAAGACTTCCTAATATATTCAGCTGTCAGCTGTAGTCAAATTACGTTGAAGGCAGGGCGCTTGTCAAGAAAACACTGCTTATGTATGAGTTCTCTTTATGCCTACAGGCACAAGGTTCCCTGTCATAACGTAAAATGAAGAAGAAGGTAATTTTCGTCACCTTTTATAAATCTGGTAAAAAAAATACATTAATGTATTTCACTTTGTAATTGCCTGCATTAAATTAACAGCAGCCCAGATGCCCTTCTAAATTAGCCAAGATTGACGTTATGAATTGTTCAGTAATGAATACAAGGTTTGTTAATTGAAGATTCGGAAAATGAATAATTCATCATCTTTTTAATACCTTTGATGATCAAAACATAAACTGTTCTTATTATGATAGTTTGACATACAAAGATTGAGTACTTGTGGTATATTGGAAATTTTTCATTTTCAGACACAAACATTTTTATCTCATCAATCGATACATTGTTTTATATCTAGAGTGATGCAATACAGAAATTTTAATTGATAAACCACGGAACATGCTTTCAAAAATCTGGATGCTCTTTCAGTTTTTTTTAAAAATTTATTTTTAAACTTGAGGAAGCTTTGTGGACTTATCTTGAACTGATGTTGAGATCGACTTTCATGTAAATGAACAGTATAAAATATTTTTATTTGCATATTCAACTTTTTGGAATCAATTATAAACTCTCACGTCAACAAAACACCTGTTACAAAATGAATTAATATTAATACATTGCATCTGGTATACTTTAGTTGATTTTTTGTAAAATAGCATCAATTTTAATGCGACGATAAATGATAGTCTGCTACAAAAGTAGTTTTACATGTACAATACCAAATACACATTTGGATTAAACAATCATGTATGTATATAGTCTCTTTGATTTGGATACTAGTGGCATCTTTGATTTGAATTGCATTTGTTTGGTAGATTCAAAAATTATACCCGATAGTCATTCAACTTTTTAGAATTTTTTTTTTTTTTACTTTTTTGATAAAATGCGTTATTGACATTTTTCTCGTATCACCAGTAACCAATTTAATGAATCAAAATTTTTTTACGTACATCATATATCTCCCAAAAATATAATAATAACTGTTACACAACACAAATTGTACATGAACATCACTTTAACAAGTAACCCCTTTTTTTAAAAAAAAAATTAAATTTTATAAAAATAGATTCACTCAGAGCGGAAGTTGAACAAAAAATGGCTCTTGACACGTGAGTGACATGTCTAGGTAATAAATAATAAGTAGCGACGGTCTGAGCGCTCTGATTTGTCATTTAATGGCATTTATTTATGCATATGCGCCTGATTGTTATCGCGCATCATTATTATTTACATAAAACTTTAAATCCTTTTCTAGTATAGTCCAGAAGTTTATTTCCGGTTTTGCATTGAGGAAGCAAAAACTTTCACTAGGTGGCGTTTTTATAATGAAAATAGTATGGAATATGACGTCATCTTTCAAGTGTGTGCTTCCAGTAATGATTATCTTGATTACCTGTGCAGACTGTATTTTACATTCAATCCCAATGATGCAGAAAAGAAATACCAAGAACACATTTTGATTTTCACTTTTTCCTAGCATTTTTTCACTTTTTTGGCGTCGTCTGCGTGGCGCAGTGATAAGAGCTTCTGGGTCTAGAGAGAGTCGCGGCGTAAAGAGATGATGGTTGCGTCGCGGGTACGAACCCCAGTGGGGGACGTGGAGAGCGGTCCTTCGGATAAGACCATATAAACTGAGGTCCCGACTCGCTGTACATGTAGGTGTTGGCATGAAAAAGTTCTTCGCTGCTCAATAGCCATAAGGGCCGATTATAGGTAGATTGCATAGGTATCCATCAGCAAGTGGTGACGTCTCCATCTGAGTAAAAGTTGCGCGACAAGGACTTCAAACAACAAACAAAAAACCTTTTGGGCATAACCAATCATCACTTTTATTGAATCGCAGATCAGGGTGGTGATCAAACACCCAAAAATGAATGGGGTTGACAGTCTCAACAACATGTTATATAAGGAACAACGCATTTTCAGTTATGTTTTCGGTTTTTCGTAAGGTGTTCAATAGTGAGATTAAAATTACTTCTGTGCAGAAATCTGTAAAAGCATATTGGACTTGTCCAGTTGCTGACTACATCTGTATGTCATTCTCAAAAAGCTTCACCTGCACCTGATTGCATCCCTCCATCAAACAAATAAAAAAAAATAAAACAAATAAAAAAAACTCCTAACCATCGATACACAACCCAGAATGTATTAAAAGGCATAAAAATAGAGTAAATGAGAGTTGTTTGTTTAAAAAACATCTCCTCAATATGAAAATGCGTCAACATAGAATAATCTGAGACAATAAATAAAAAAAAAACAACTACAAAAACACGTAATTCCTTATATATTATAGCTGAAAAGTATAAATTGTAAACGGTTTCACTCATTTATTTGTTTTCGTTGTTCCTCAAACGTCTTTCCGACCAATAATATATTTTGGTGATTCTGTTGTAAATTACTTTAAATTTTCTTTTTAGATAAATGTGTTAGGTTGAATGGTAATATTTCAACTGTATGACGTTTTAATATGTATTTATAAAATGTTTTTCTTTTTATTTTAAATTAAGTCATTCAACTTTAAATGATAGAGTAATGACCTTATGAAAAAAATATATAATTATGAAGAACACTCATATTTGTCAAATTGATAAATATAATATAATAAACACGTTGAATCCAAGGCCGTCTAATTTGAGAATACAGTTCCAAATATTATTTTCATTAATTAATTTCAATTGACCTATTGCTATCTGTTTTCGTCCATCGTCGTGCGTTGTGCGTTAACATTTGAACATTTTCAGCTTCTTCTCTGCAACCGCTCAACCAATTTCAACCATCTTGGGCATAAAGCATCTATGGTTAAAGGGGAACAAAAATTGTGAATTTCATGGTCCCTGCCCCCCCCCCCCCCCCTGGGGCTGAGGTGTGGGGCCAAAACCACTGATATTAATGCAGTCTTTAAAAATCTTCCTCTTTACTCCTGGACATCAAGCAATCACACTGTTGGCATGATTGTAATGATCATGACCCCAGGGTCAGGGGTTCTGGTGCTAGGGCCGGGCTAAATAGATTTTATAGTGAAAATGCATTATTTATCTGGAAACCTTCTTCTCTGCTCCTGGGTATCAAATTAACTAACCAAGTACATAGTTATGTTGAATAAGGAAGCCTCTTCCAAAATTGTGAATTTCATGGCCCCAGGGTCAGGAGTTCTTGTGATAGGTTGGGGCTATTTTGATTATATAGTGAAAATGCAATAATTCTTTGAAAATCTTCTCCTCTGCTCCTGGGTATTAAACCAATGAACTATGTACATAGTTATGATGAGCAAGAATGCCTTTTCCAAAATTGTGAATTTCATGGCCCCTAGGTCGGGTGTTCTGGTGTTAGGGCAGGGCTCTTTTGATTATATAGTGAAAATCCATTTAAAAATCTTGTTCTCTGCTACTGGGTATTACACAAACTAACTAGGTACATAGTAACCCGGTATATTCAAATGAACCAGAATGCCTCTTCCAAAATTGTGAATTTTATGGCCCCAGGGTCAGGGATTCTGGAGTTAGGGTGGGGCTCTATTGCTTATATAGTGAAAATACATTAATTCTTTAAAAATCTTCTCCGGTCCTGGGTATTAAATGAACTAACCAAGTACATAGCTTTGTTGAATTAGACTGCCTTTTCCAAAACTGTGGATTTCAAGGCCCCAGGGTCAGGGATTCTGGTGTTAGCGTGGGGCTCTATTGATTATATAGTGAAAATGCAAAAAAATCTTTAAAAATCTTCTCCTCTGCTCCTGGGTATTATGCCAATGATCTAAGTACATATCTATGATGAAGAAATGTTCCTCTTTCAAAATGATCAATTTCATGGTATCTGGGTCAGGGGTACTTAGGGGGGGGGTACCTGGTATGAAAATAAATTGATGCTTTGAAATCTGCTCTTTGGTATTAATCAACCATTAATGATGAAATAAAATTTATGATACAATTTCCAAAATTTTGAAATATGTGGCCCCATGGTCATTGTTTCCTGTGGGGTGGTATGCACAATTGGTTATAAAGTGGAAATGCATTCCCTCTTTGTTACCCTGATCTACCTCTGGGTATTAAGTAATCAAAGTAAGCATGCTAAGTGTTTAGTTATGATAAGCAATGATGCCTTTTTCAAAATTGTGTTTTTCATGGCCTCTTGTTTAAAAAAACGAACCAATTTAAATTGTTGGAAAGTTGTTACGTGATACTCATGTGACCTATAAGGCCCTTGGGCCTCTTGTTTTATTATTTAGGTATGCTAAGCTAAGCATTTAATAACGTGAATCTACAATGATTTTCTTATGAAATAAAAAAAAAACATAAAAATAAACTTTTTTCGCAGTTACATTTACAGTTCCAAAATGGATATAGACATTCAGAATGTATTTAAACCTCAAAATCGTTTATACACACAAAACATTTTATACATATGTATGTTGGTAAACATTTTACATATGTGTATGTGGGTGAATGTATATTGGGTTAATATTCTTCACATACGCACTACATGTATTGGTGACACATACATATTTGGTGATGTTTAAACATTCTGCTTGACAATATGTGGAGAAAATACGTATGGTTTGGACATGTTTTACATACTCATGGCTTTTTCTTGATTTGAGAAGTTTGATAATACAAGAATTTTGACATAAACAAAACTACAACACAGACAGTCTACAAATATTTTATTCGTACGTATGATCTATTTATGAAGGTATTTTTACCATCTTCGCTCTTAGTGGATCAGAAACCCTTGGCTATCGAAGACGTATGTTAATACAAAATAATGAAATTCTAAGAAAAAAATTATCTGCGAGGTCCTAAATCAGACCAACAGGAAGGGACTTTACGTGAGCTGCAAATGAAAAAGAGGCAAAGATGAGATGGCATGAAAAATGGATATGAAGTCTGCAAAACCCCACTTCCTGAAAAAATCACCAATGCAGCAAAACCACAGATTAAAGGCCACTTATAGAAGAATACAACGGAAGAAAATGACGATATTTGTAATTTGTATTTAGAGTTCATCATATTTTCCCGACCAATATATATAAAAAGGTTAATGATATAAATCACAATTTTTAATTTATAGTGGTGTGTGTTGTACTTTCACCTGGATACGATGACTATAAGTTACTTGTCTGTATCTAAGAAAAAGTCATTTGACTGAAATAGGATTTACATGTAGAATGGAAGAAGGAAAAAATGGAATCTTGAAAAGATATATTTCCTTACTTCTATGAAAACTGCATTTGCTGAAATATTTTTGAAATGTTTATAAATTCATTTTTTACCATAATTCATAAATAAGTAGCAAAAAATTACATTATGCTATTAAATTAGGGGTATATTGAGCTTGTATTCAAAATTAATCCGCATAATTTCAACACTCAAATGCGATATTAAACTCTTTTTTTTTTTTTAGAAATGAAGACTTTTTTTTTTGGTTTTAACCACAAACTCTGCAATTCACACCCAAAATGTGTAACGTAAAACACCTCTATATTTCTTTGTCTTTTTATTGTCTTTTTAAAAATCCCTATTTGCTTGACAGTAATGGCATTATGATGTATAGCACCTATTTAATATGCCGAAAAATAAATCTTCTGGTTTTTTATCTTGCAAGGATAACAATCTTTTAATATGTACTTTTTGTACACTTAAGCATTAAGTTTTGCTGAATATAATATTATTCTGTTTCATGTGTCGTTTATATCTGCTTTTTCAAGGGGAAGATGGAGAATTTTCATCTGAATTCCGATTACACTGATACGTCATCTGATTCCCTGTTTGAACAGGAAGTGATAGTATTTTTTTCATGGCTCCCTACAAGCTTGAAATTATACTGTTAACCTTGGATTGATTCAAACATTTATATGCTGTGCCATGCTGATTCCTTTGCTCTGAAAATTTATCAGGCTTTTTTTGAATCAATGCATCCTTTCAAAGCTAATACCACCAGATAATTATATTGAAAACAATGTAATACACATGAACCCCTAATCGGTGTTGTTTTAGCTTATTACAGTTAATTCAAATGCTACATGTGTAGATATATGACGCGTTTCAGGCTTTTTTAACGATTTTGATATTTGAAATTTTCCAGGCTTTCAAAAATCAAATCCGTGCAACTACCATGCAAGACTCACAATGAGAGGTTCTACCATTTCTATGTACTAGTAAAAAAACGACGATCGGTAGGGATGCTCACTCCTCCATGGCACCTGATCCCATCTCTGATGATTTGGAGGTATATGTCTATTTTGTAATGTTTAATGGACTTCTGAGCTCGAATACTTTTCGTTATCTCTATATTTTTGACCGAAAATAATTTGCTGGACTTCGGATTCAGTCCTAAACAACATTTATTGAAGCAAATTAATAAAAAATCATATTACATATAAAGTGAAAAGAATAATTATGTTAAAGGATTCAAACTGAATTTGCTTATACATCGTTACAATCAAAGGGAGTTTAACCTCCCCTCTCCCACCCCCAAATTTACAGTTGTTATTTTTTGTTTAAACCACATGCTCTGACATAGGTGCCAATCAAAGGGAGTTCTAACAAACTCTGCTTCAAATTTACAAAAATTGAACAAAAGTATATTTTGAGCTGAGAAATTTAAAAGAAATAATTCACTACCCAAAATACGATCGAGTATATAATCTTGAATAGTTCTTTGTCTTGCACCGAAAAAAAACCAATTTGCTTAACAATGAAGCCATTGTGATATGTAAAAAAAAAGTTAAGACGCCAGAAATAAATCTTTTGTTTTTTTTTAATATCATATAAAATGTAATTTTCGTAAAAGCATTAGATTTTTGCTGAATAGTGCTTTTGTTTCTTGGACAGTTCATCTGCTTTTATGGGTCCAATAAGAAAACTGCTCTCTTCACGTGCACATAAATTAATTTTCGGGGGCACGAGATTTCTGCTCGTGTGATTTAGATGACACTGAAATGATTGAACTGATCTTCTGTTGTCCGTACTAAGAGTTGGCGTATTTGTCTCCGTCTGCCAGTCATAAAATTCTGTCCGTCCAGTCTATCGCCTGCCCCTGAACCTTTGACTGAAATGGGTGCAAACGTTTGCCATGGTTTTGCCCCAATGTCCTTTCTCAAAATCTCGAAGGTCAAGGCAATGAAATGAACGAGTTTTGTATTCAATCTTAAGGGTGTTTAATTTGTGCCCTCGAGTTCTTATGAAGCTGTATATTCGAGATTGCGTTATAGATCTACATTGTACAAGTAGCCACTTGGAGATACCCAGCTGTCTTGTATATAGCTGAACTGGCCGATTGATAATCTCACAACGTCCTTTGGCAACGTGTTGACTCAGGACCTATGACGTTGTGAGGATGGCCGATTCATGTGTCGATTTGAGTTTGGATACAAGTATTTTAGTAAAGCTCAGATGACGGGTTCTCCAGTAATCAATGCTCTTTCCCAAGAATTCCTCATTCAAGTATTGCTACTTAAAACATGTTTTTAACCCCCCCAAAAATCGAAGTATCTTACCAGTCGTGTACAAAATAATTATAATCCACAAGAAAATGACAATTATAAAAAGATTTTGATATATATAACAAAAAAGTTCAGTCACAATCGTTGCGCAGTGGTTAGAGTGTATTCTTTCTTGGAGTAAGGAGCTGATCCTTGCGTCGCGGGCTCGAATCAACTGCGGAACATGGGAACAGGTCCTTCGTACGTTACCGTATAAACCGAGGTTCCATGTCGAAGTGTTCCTAACTGCTTAATGGCCATAAGTGCCGAGTATATAAATTTGCAGCTCTCCACCGGCAAGTGGTGGCGTTTCCATGCGAGTGAAAAATTCTCGAGAGGGACGTTACACAACAAACAGACAAACAAAACGAAGGGATAAAAAGATAGTATTTAAGGAATTAAATTTTCGAAAGTAGGATGTTTTACATCAAATATATATTGTATACTTAATTTCCTTTGTTTTAATTGTTTTTATGGTTCAAGATCGTGGCTCTAAGTAGAGTTACATATACATGTATGTAGCCTGTATGACTTTAAACAAACCTCTAATCTTAACGGAAGTGGAATTCTTTTAAATGTTTACTTGGCAATGTCATCTTGGATTAATGTTACAAAAATGATCTAAAGTGAATAACCCTGAAGCGTTAATTAAAAACTTGTACATTAATTGTTCACCATTTAATTTATATGTTTTCAATTCATGAAAGAAATTAACACATTATTAAGGTCACATGTATATGATAAAACAAGTGTATATTTGTAGCTGGAAGGGGAGTCAAACGTCGACGTTGTCATGCAACATCTTTTTCTATGCCTCGTAATTGAAGATTTAGGAGCAAATAGTTTTTGCTTTCTTCGTCCATCTGCCTGTCTGTTTGTCCGCAAAAACTATGACTCTGCCCATATCTTTTGATTGGAAGGAGCTATGGTTTTTAGATTTACCTGTATATTTTATATGACAACATTTTCTTTATAACTATTCTATTTGACCTCTTGACCCTGGAACTGATAAATCTTTTGCAAAATTTAAGTAACTTTAACATTTGCCAAATCTTTAAACCCTCGGTGCTGGTGTTTCATATTGCACAGGTATATTTCTTGTGTCAAAAACTTCTCCTTGGGTATCAACAATTTTGACCCTATGACCTTCCTTTGAAAACTTTAATATTGGCCAAAGTTTTCAACGGTTGGAGTTAGGGTTTTTATTTTTGACTTCTGTATTTTTATTGACATGCAAGACATCTCTTGGGTAGCAATAATTTTTACCCTTTCACCTTGACCTTGGAGTTTGACTGATCTGTAACAAAAATTAACCTTGGCAATAACGACTGATGCTGGGGATTTCACAAGTACATGTATATCTTTTCACCTTTAAGTAACTTTTGAGTTTGGTCTACGTTTGAATCTTACGCAAACTTTTGAACGATTAGTGCTTTTGTTTTCACATATGTATTCGTATTGGTAAGCGCTCTCTTTGGGTTCAAACATTTCTTTTTTAATCATTTGACCTTGACCTTTGAAGTTGGTTTACATTTCAGAAACTTTAACCTTTGCCCTTAGCTGCCATATGGAGGAATTAGTGTTTCACAATTACAACTTGTTTTTTTTTTTAATTATAATTTCTTTAAGCGTCAGCAATTTCCCCTTGAAAATCTTTTACCATAATATTGCAGATGTATACAAATGCAAATGAAAAAATTGTCGGGGAAAAACAGCATTCATCTTTTAGGAAATTTTAAACAGTTAAACAATGACGCTGTGTCGATTTAATATTATTACCATATACTCCTTTCCTTTGAAGGAAGGAATCCAACTTAATAAATCATCTATAATCAGTCAGTCATATTATCAATTAATTCAAACGATCCATTATGTTCGAAAATTTTTAAATCGAAGAAAATGTAATAAAATTGTTTTGTAACGTTCAATAAAAATGCAAGTCACCATTTACGTTTCACATTTCAAATATTTATTTACCTTTCCTATTAACCTGTATAAGTATACCACCTATATATACTTACCAACAGGGATTTTGAACTAATATTTTTTTTTTCAATTTTTGATTACTTTTGAGTTATAGCTCTTAGGTATATCTTTGAAATCAGACTATGTTACAACTTATTTAATCGACTCTTTAAAGTGAATTCTCAGTGATAGAGGGTTAAAAAAACTTTTTTCTTCACTTTAACACCACCATAAGATATTCATATAAATGCCATAATACATGCATTTTGACTGACTTTTACGGTGGTAAAAACACTTCGCTTACCACGGATAATTTACGCGAACAATCATATTCATGTATAACATAAATCGCGCAATGAACCCTGTGTTTTATGTCATTTATCAGTTTGTTGTAAATGTAAAGAATATAATTTCCATACATTGATAATATAATAAATTATAATATAAAGGTACATGTATCTTAATAATCATGTTCAAGAATAAACAACTTTACGATAAATCACATTTTTTACTGCTTTTAATTGCTTATTTGTTTGTATAATCTGTTAACTTGCCTGGAGTTGATGTATATTATATGAAGATGCAAGGGAATTTTATTATTGTACTTCAATTTTTAACCTTCGGTCGTCTACTTTTTTTTAGTACAGAGGCCCATAAAAGATATAAAGATCCGCCCACTGTGTAGCAGACCATTATGTTATCAGTAATGTTTAGAAAATAAACATGTAAATACAGAACTCTGTATATGATGGAGTATATAACTTTATGTTCTTCCTGACTACCATAAATACATGACAGAAAAGCTGAAAATACCCCCCCCCCCTTTTTGTGGGGGGGGGGGGATGGGGAGTGGGTCTTTTAATCTCTTTACATTAAAATATATGTCGCCTGTTTTAAATACATGTACATTGTACATGTTTACATATGTTCTTGAATAACTACCTAATCATCATTTTTCTGTAAGATAACTAATACAATGTAATTCTCTCTCTCTCTCTCTTAAACTATAAAGTTATGATTAATTTTTAATTAGGTGTGGGCGTTATGTATTATACTTATTAATAATTTATTTGTTTATTCTACTGGAATGTAAACCTATAGGAGATCATTTAGAAGTGGTTTCTCGACCATTCATGGTAAATATATCAATGCCAAAAACTTTAATTAACTATTTGATGAAGAGATAAAATTACAAAAACTGCGTAAAATTTAAAATTTATTTTATGTGGCCAAACTGGGAGGTAGGCATTTTTTAAAATTCCATTTTAACTGACAGTATAGAAAACCACACATTAAAACTTGTTTTCAATTATATTAAATGCATCCTAGGCCTACAGTGTAGTATTGTACATGTATTACTAATACATGTATTTCACACAATGTCAGCATTTTCACCGAAACAAGAAGACAATCAAAGGGGCATGGACTTCGTTTTCTTTACAATTTAGAATTTGTTTTTATTAGAAAAATAGCGTCTTTTTTATGACAGACATACATGAAAGTTCTGTAATGAAATACTCAATAACCGTGGTATTTTTCTTGAGGTGAAATCAAATACATTTACTAAAATGTGCTCCGCTATTGAAAATGTTTTAATGGGCGTGTTCGCTTTGCTAACATTGCTCTTAACACTTACCTCAAATTGACAAGACTGTTTAGTTGGTTTGGTTTCTCGGATTTCTCTTTTGACATTTCTTTGAGTATAATTTTAAAATCTTTCATTGATACACCCCTTTCAGACTTCCCACTTTTAGTTCCTGAAAGTTCAAGAGTGTATGATACTGAGTATTCAAACAAATTCGTAATATAATTTTCAGAATTTTTTTTTCAGATTTCTATAATATATCGGTCTATAAATTCTGGTACTAGAATTCCAGAAATTCAACAGATATTCTTAAAGTCTGTGTCCTTTAATACTTCTGCAAACGTATTGTCGTTAAGAAATTTCTTGGTTGCGTTGAACAATATTTTTGGCTCTCGAAAGCATTCAAGGGTAACGAATTCGACTCAAAGCACACAAAGAGCGTTTTCTAACTAACACAGTGTAGTAAATGATATGTGTCTTCAATTTCATGCAGGCACTGTAAAAAGCAATAAAAATGAGAATGCGAAGGTTGCTGTATCGGGGATTGGAATTTCCTTTAAAACGCTCTGGAATAGGACTAAGAAGGACAACTCTCATTCATTTGCCGACTGCCTGATCAACCATCCCCATATACCATATGCAATGGCTCATACGAATCCAAAAAAAGAGGGGTTCAAATGCCCAAACCAGTTTTCTAATATACATAAACTACAAAGTTGAAAAACTAAACTTAAGTTGATTTTGTCCCCTCTATGATAGACTGTGGAAAACAATTTAACCTTGGAGTTGGGGGGGGGGACCAAACATTTTCAGTTCCGGGGGATGTTACTACCACCAAAAATTCAGACGGTTCCCGTTCCCGCCCCCAATCTACATTTTCAGATCCGCGGGAGGTTACTACCACCAAAAATTCACACGGCTTCTGTTGCGCCCCCCCCCCCCAAAGGGAGAGGGAAGGTATAATGTGATCGGGATGTCCGCCCGTCCGTCCGTTTGTTACGCTTTAGAGTACCTACCGCCTATCCGCAGCTCCTCTTATACCATTGAATGAAATATATTGAGACTTTCACAGAATCTTTATAAACCAACTTTTATTCGCGTGCGAGAAATGTCCGCAAGTTCCAGGACTCTAATTTGCGAATATTAATCGCCGCGAACCATTCATTTTCCTCAAGTATTTGTAGAAAACGAGTCGCAAAAAATTAATATAAATCAAGGTTTGATTTCAAATTGACGATTCGCGAATAAAAGATGACGCGAATAATAGTTGGTTTACAGTAGTGCCTTTGTGCACTGTTACAACGCACTTTGAAAAAATTATGATTTTTTTTTTCAAAGTGCGTTGATATCGACCATATTAACGCACTTTGAAAAAAAAGGTGAAGATTAATCAATATTCTAACAAATAATCGGTATGATAAATAACAGATCCTGGTTGGATAACTTTTTAGCTCACCTGAGCCAAAGGCTCAAATTGACAAGCTTTTCTTGATCACATTGTCCGTTTCCGTCGTCTGTCCGTCTGTCTGTCCGTCTGTAAACTTTTCACATTTTCGACTTCTTCTCAAGAACCACTGGGCCAATTTTGACCAAACTTTGTACAAAGCATCCTTGGGTAAAGGGGAATTTAAATTGTTAAAATGAAGGAACATATCCCCTCGCAAGGGGAGATAATCAAGAAAAGACAAAAATAGGATGGGGTCATTAAAAAATCTTCTTCTCAAGAACCACTGGGCCAGTAAAGCTGAAACTTATGTGGAAGCATCCTGGTATAGTGTACAAAATCATGACCCCCGGGGGAAGGGCGGGGCCACAATGGGGAATCAAAGTTTTACATAGAAATATATAGGAAAAATCTTTGAAAATCTTTTTCTCAAGAACCACTGGGCCAGAAAAGCTGAAACTTATGTGGAAGCATCCTGGTATAATGTAGAATCTAAATTGTTCAAATAATGACCCCCGGGGGATGGGTGGGGCCACAATGGGGAATCAAAGTTTTACATAGAAATATATAGGAAAAATCTTTGAAAATCTTCTTCTCAAGAACCACTGGGCCAGAAAAGGTGAAACTTATGTGGAAGCATCCTGGTATAGTGTAGATTCCAAATTGTTCAATCATGACCCCCAGGGGAAGGGGGGGGCACAATGGGGTATCAAAGTTTTATATAGAAATATATAGGAAAAACTGAAAATCTTCTTCTCAAGAACCACTGGGCCAGAAAAGCTGAAACTTATGTGGAAGCATCCTGGTATAATGTAGATTCTAAATTGTTCAAATAATGACCCCCGGGGGATGGGTGGGGCCACAATGGGGAATCAAAGTTTTATGTAGAAATATATAGGAAAAATCTTTGAAAATCTTCTTCTCAAGAACCACTGGGCCAGAAAAGGTGAAACTTATGTGGAAGCATCCTGGTATAGTGTAGATTCCAAATTGTTCAATCATGACCCCCAGGGGAAGGGGGGGGCACAATGGGGTATCAAAGTTTTATATAGAAATATATAGGAAAAATCTTTGAAAATCTTCTTCTCAAGAACCACTGGGCCAGAAAAGCTGAAACTTATGTGGAAGCATCCTGATATAGTGTAGATTCTAAATTGTTCAAATAATGACACCCGGGGAAGGGCGGGGCCACAATGGGGAATCAAAGTTTTATATAGAAATATATAGGAAAAATCTTTGAAAATCTTCTTCTCAAGAACCACTGGGCCAGAAAAGCTGAAACTTATGTGGAAGCATTCTGGGGTAGTGTAAATTCTAAATTGTAGGAATCATGACCCCCGGGGGAAGGGCGGGACCATTATAGGGAATCAAAGTTTTACATAGAAATATATAGGAAAAATCTTTGAAAATCTTCTTCTCAGGAACCACTGGGCCAAAAAAGCTGAAACATATGTGCCAATGGAAGGATCATGGGGTAGTGTAGATTTCAAAATGTCTAAATTATGATCAGTGGGGTAATGTGGGGATGCATTATGTATAACAAGGGTGAAATCTGGTAAAGAACAGAATGGTCAAAGCTTCTCAGGTGAGCGATGTGGCCCATGGGCCTCTTGTTTATGATAAAGTCACTTCAGGACCTGAGATATCGACGTTTTAAATATTTGAGGTTTTGATAAAATAAAAGGGAAAAGGGTCTTGAAAAAAAGAGTGACGATTGTTTAAGATCATTAATTCGTTTCTTTTTTTTTAAATTCTAGTATTTCATACATGTAAGTAGATGTAAATGTGTAAAGGGGGCACTAACAGTGGACAGCTTTAAAGCCCGAGATAATAAGCACCGCCCTCAGATTTACCTGGTTAGCATTTATCATAATAAAAAGGGGGCCATTTGATTGTTCAAAACTATGAAAATTCTTTCTCTCTCATACGTTTTACTGTACATAAAAATTTCTAGCTTTCATCTGTTTTAATTAACTCATTTAATATTGAAAGTTTTCAACGTCATACCAGTAAGGTACATACATAATTATACATGTATAAATGTTTCGAGTATAGGATAGACATCGAGACCGGGCGAAGGGTCAGGGGAGGGGGGAAGGGCTAAGCACTCCACTTATTTTGGAAAGATATATATCGTATTAGCATTGAAAATGCAGTTTACCCTTTTTGGGTTTATTGCTCCCCTCCCCCGTTTGTTACCGACGCCTATGTATTGGAAAGATAAAGATTTGGATTGAATCGCTTCTCCTCTTTTCGCGAAATCAATTCACATTTTTTTTGAAAGATAAATAACAAATAAAATCTTTCCATTACTAAAATATGATTTTTTTTTCAAAGTGCGTTAAATGATAAAATATATTGATGTAGACTCTTAACGCACTTTGATTTTTTTTTCAAAGTGCGTTGAAATTTATACAAATTTTAACGCACTTTGAAAATTTTTTTCAAAGTGCGTAATTTTTTCAAAGTGCGTTGCCACAGTGCACCTCCTATTTTACTTGTTTCGGGTTTCCCATAGCAAAACATGGATACTGCCATTCTTTCTATGATATTGAAGGGTACATGTACCCATCTCTTATCCGCAATTCCTTATAACTACTGCATAAAATTTAATGATACGTTTACAGATTCTTTATAACTTAATGCCATCGTGCACCTCCTATTTTACTGTTTGATCTGACACTTAATATAGCTTATTACGATTCTTCCAGAGCAAAACATGAACTTTGCCATTATAATCAGATGACATCGGGATATCATATAGTGAGCTCAGTGTTTACAGTACCTCAATTTGGTTTTTTTTTTTGGGGGGGGGGGGGGGGGGATCAAGAAATTTCGGCCCCATCCCCATCCCCTAAAACTGATATTGCTTCCTTGCGGATCTGATTTACCGGTATATCAAATTAGAATAGAATATCAGAAATTAAGATGCTGTTGAATTGAAAGGGAGTAGAGGTTAGAACTATTTGATTGTTGGATCCCCGCCCATAAATCTGAAAGTAATAATTTCGAAGAAATAATTTCTAAGGAGACTTCATGTTCATACATGTTATCAAACAGAGCATGAAGAAATCTGAAATTAATAAACAAATAACTTGTGCATATGGTAAAGTACAGTTTATATATATACATGTAGATAATTTTTTTATAGAAGCTTACAAAGACTAAACTGTATAGCCGGAGGGGGTAAACGGCTAACATGACAAGATGGTAATAAATACATGCACTGCATTGTACCGTAATAAATTACTCTAATGGCAAACTTTATGTGGCAAGGAGAGATTCTACATTTGAGAACTCCTTTCCGTATTAAATGTTACAAATCATCGATTTTTAAAAAGTTTTATGATTTTTCATTGTGGACATACATGTATGAAGGGAAGGGCTTGTTTTTTTGTTTGTTTGTTTGTTTTTTTTCAGAGTGTGCACAAAAAGTGCATGTAATAGATCTAGCATTAGAAATGTTATTTGATATGTGTATATAAAAGAGTGCACGCAAGTACAATTTACCTGTGCATGTACGTGGTAATTATGCAAAAGGAACCTGACGTCATATTATTTTATGTCTAAAAATAAATAAGTTAATTAATTAATATTCCTATGCCTAACAAATTAGGTGCTTAAATAGGTTAAGTTTATTAAGGAAACCTAACTGTCAAGCGTGTTTAGAAAAAAATATATAGTCTGTGAATGTATTCGGCAAAATAGCACTTCCATATTTGGATATTTTAAATACAGAATCAATTAAAATGGAGAAATTTGTAGCCTCTCTATATATTTATTAAGACTGATATTCAATCATGTTAAATCGATTTATAATGGTTGACAGAAACAGACATCTTGGCATCAATTCTATTTCATCATGCATTCCGCTATAGCTTTTCCAATATTGATTTCAGCACGGTTTTGTCCGTAGAGTCCTTCCTACACAAATTATTGATTTTTTTCTTCAGTACAGCATTAATTATTCCTCCATCTTGTTTAAGGCCTTTCTCTTAGTAAAAACAAATCCTCCTCGGTGACAAAAACATAACCTAATTGACAATGTGATCCTAGCGCTGACGTATAATTTACCAGACGATAAGAAACAATCATGGCCGCGGCCATTGTTGGATGTTTGGCTGTGGCCAATATTTTGGTTTTATCTGTTTATGGACGAGCTACAAAATATGGAAAAATTGACGTAGCTGATCTGCCAAGATTATTTGATGTAAGTTAACATATTTTAAATATATTTTTCCATTTGAAGAGTTTGTTTAATAAATATAAATTCATGTTAACATGAATCTTATCTTGTTATGTTATATTTCGTGTGTGGAATTTTGAGGGATTGAAAGAGTGACTGACTAAAATAGTATAAACATGTAAATGTAGACCGAATACATTAACATATACATAGAATTTATTTTTTATCTGCCTTTGATCTACTTTTATTATACAGTTATTTCCTGTTTCAAGTTTCAAATAATATGAAAATGTACAAATAGATCAATATGTGTGCCGTATCAATTACTAAGTATTCAACTACAGCGTATGATCTCTTTAGTCAATACTTGGGGCCTTACGTCAATAATTTCAAACAGTACATGTAACAGGTTGAATTAAAAGTTTTCTGAAAATGTCTTTTGTTTTATGTACATGTAATTATTTTAAGATTTTGTTCTTAACTTTATTTTTAAAATCGATATGTCGATAGTGGACAATTCCTGCCTGTTGTCTCGTACGTGATAGGGTTTTTAATGCATTAGATATGAAATAGATAAATTTGAAATTTAATGAGATTCTCCAAAAAAATTCTGACATTTAAAATATTTTAAAATCATTTTCAAAATATAT
Source organism: Saccostrea cuccullata (assembly GCF_032062105.1). Classification (NCBI taxonomy): domain Eukaryota; kingdom Metazoa; phylum Mollusca; class Bivalvia; order Ostreida; family Ostreidae; genus Saccostrea; species Saccostrea cuccullata. The sequence goes on along the minus strand of NW_026928669.1, from coordinate 162,398 downwards.
AATGGAGTCTAGGAAAATTGATTTATTACATTAAATTCATGCAAAATAATACTTGAATTTCATGGCTGAAAGAGTTGTTTTTAGGTTAGACCCTCTATATTCACTATTACTCACTGACGTGTTAATCAAGATCAATTTCGTTACATTACAAGGGTTGATCCAAAAGTAATTTCACAGCTTCAGTAAAATTGCCACAAGTTGATGTAAAACACAAAATTATAAAATGATGGAGGCTAAATTTATTTCAAATCACAACTGAAAATTTCAATTCAATATGATTAAAATACCGGATTACATGTATATACATATAAATGAAAGTTTAAATTTGAATCAGATGTATATATGTGCAGCTTTTCGTTTATTATATTTGATAATATGACGCCAAATATAAAAGATATGAAAACTGTGACATTACTTTTGGATCACCCCCCTTATTAACTGAATTCAGATATTATCAATTTTATATGCAAATGGTAATGTAATATATAGACACACAATTCTTTTTAAGTGTATTTTTTAAGAAAATATTTATCGATTTTTTTTTTATCAGTCGTTATGTAGGTATACAGCTTGGCTTTCGGCTTACCCCCCCCCCCCCCACACACACACGTTTCTTTAAGTAAGGAATAATGACTTTTTTTTATTTATATTTGTTTGTGAACATTTTACCTTTATATAAAGTAAAATAGAACTCAATATTTACAACTTGATATAAGTTATACTTTTCTCAGTGTTTGTATTAAAAAACAAAAATACCATCTTTCTCCAAATGTTGCGGTTTGCTAATGAACCCGACTTTCAGTAGGTTAAGAAATGAGATGATTTATAGTAGAACTTTACACGGGTTGGTACTCTGACCTTTGAAAAATGTCTTTCTTCTCATGGTAGTGAATTCTGAAGAGATCTAGTCTAACGACCTTAATTAAGAAAAGAAGATTTTCTTGCAATTTTAAAGAATTAAGTATTTAAATTATTTGTTCGCTTTGTGACAAAAAGAAAAGTGAAACTTATTTTACTAATGAAATTATTTTGTATAAAAATTAAGCTACAATCTGTTTTTACATTCCAAAATGCACGATCGTTTCTGAAAACCAAGATGACACTTTTCAAATCTACGTGATGTTACCCCAAGTATTACATTTTTACACAGGATGGTGCTTTATTTGATGAGATCTACGATCAAAGAAGTGTGTTTCCAGTACCGGAAATGGTCCCTCACTGGCCCGGACATGACGTCAAAGTGGGTCAAGTAGGCGGCGTAGCAGTTGACAGTAATAACGAAGTATTAATTTTTCACAGAGGAAGCAGACAATGGAATTACAAGTAAGAATAAAAGGATGCCAAATACGTCTATTTGTTTTAAACGGAGGTAATATAACATCTAATTCATACCTATTTGTCCAATCGCATCATCTCGGAACAGCTCTTTATTCGCTTCAACAATATACGATGATTTTGCACAATCTCAAGGTTGTTTTTTCGCTAGTGTTGGAAAGGCCATGCGAGAAATTGCGAATTAGAGTTGTTTATGTAACTTCTTTTTGCTAAAAATCAGGATTTATCTACCCCAATTAAAAAAAAAATCACATATAATTTTATACATCTTTGCAGTTCTTTCGACCTAAACAACAGATTTGTCGACCCTGAAGGACGTGGATCCATTAAAGAGAATACTTTGGTCAGAGTGGATTCCATCACAGGACATGGTATTGAGAGTTTTGGCGCCGGAAAGTAAGTTTGAGTACGATTCCAACTTTTGAATTTCACTAGATCTGTACGTATTTCGTACAAATGTATTTTTCAAAGATTTTTTAAAAATATTTTGTTGCTTTTTAAAGATTTTATATGCCTCATGGACTGACTATAGATAAAGAGGGAAATATCTGGGTCACAGATGTTGGTTTGCACCAGGTAAAATTTCTAAGTTTTCTCCGCCCGCTTTTTACTTCTTAAATTAAATTCACCAGAAAAATATTAGTTAGTGATTAAAATAATTTTTGTAGGTCATGAAAATTCCAAAAGGTTCCCAGGAACCAAATTTAACTCTAGGTGTTCGTCTTACACCCGGAAATGACGACACACACTTCTGTAAGCCCACCGATGTTGCCGTAGCTTCCAATGGCGACTTCTTTGTTTCAGATGGGTATGTTAGAAATAATTTTGTCAATTTAACGATTGGTGATTATATATTTTTTTTAATTATCAAGATAGCTATATTACTTTTTTCTCCTTTGACAGATATTGCAATGGTCGAATCATGAAGTTTAATAGAGAAGGGAAGTTGTTGCATCAGTGGGGTAGAATGTTTGAAGGTAAAAGGAAATACGTAATTCAAACTTAACAATAAAAAACTTATAAAAAGACAAACATGAAGTTTGACCTTTGATTCAAGCACAAAGAAAAACGGTGAAACGGTATTAAAAGAAAATATTTGAAGTATATACCATATTTATTTATTAGTTTGGAAAAGTTTTATATAGTATTCGAACCGTTTTGAACCATCAATAAAATTTCTTTCTTGTATTGTAAAAATGCTTTTGAATGTTCTTCATCATGAATGTTGAAACCTGCACAATCAAATGCACATGCATGTACATGTTTATTTTAAAAGTAATGTTAACATTTTAGGACCAGTAAGTTCTGCTGGAAACGAAGATTTCTTTATTCCACACAGCGTGACCCTTATAGAGTCACGTGACACGATCTGTGTGGCTGACAGAGAACATGGAAGGTAAAAATGGACAATTTTAATTTTCAGATTATATTCAAAGTAAGTCTTTGTATAAGTTATTTTCCTATAAGTATACTGCAATCATCTCATTGGTACATGTAGTAAGCATGGTCTACCTCCGTCGGTGGCTTCAGAACTGCTCTCTGGTAGAGAAAATTCGGACAGACAGAAAAGTCACTTAATTTTCTCAACTAGAGGTACGGTTCTGTATGTTTAAAGAAGAAGTGGGGAACTTTAAATTCTTTATTTTAAGGATTCAGTGTTTCTGTGCTGGTCTAAAGAATGCCAATGAGACGGGTCAGTTTGTATCCAGTATAAACCACAGAGAATTCGGAAAAGTATTCGCCATTTCCTATGATCCAAACTGTAAGTAGCTTAGAAAGTTTAATACCCAACCCCTTATCTATTACTCTTTATTATTGAAATAAATCATTTATTTTTTATTTGTGTCAACCTCTCATTTGGAAATTTTAGATTAGACATAAGGTTTAATTAACTTTGTTTATTTAAACAGTGGATGGTTATTCTGGTTTTTTTTTTAATACTAGATGATACTGTTTGTCTTATGTTAAGTATGTAGAATTACATGTAGTTTAATTTAAAGCAGTGCATTACGGAATTTTAATAATTTATTTTTTATTTGTGTCAAAAGATTGTGTGATTTATGCTGTAAATGAATTAATCTATAATGTAGTTTAATTTATTTACAACATAAATAATGCAAATAACGTTATTTTACAGTGGATGTGATCTATGCTGTAAATGGCCAAGACTACCGTGTCTCCGAAGTGGTCGGTTTCACTTTAGAACTCTCAGGAAATATTGTTGAAAAATGGTCCCCTGCAGGATTGGTAAACTTTTTTTCCCCTCAATTCTTGTCTTTTCAAAATCGATATTTTTTGTTCATTCTCATTAATTTCGAAAGACTTGGAGATTTACGAAATTTAATCGTAATTTTCCGGTCATTTCCGTGAAATATAGTTTTCGGTTACGGAAAGGGACCAGTGTGATCCGAATGATGCTATGACATTTTTATCACTCCCTATTGTAGGGTTTTCAGATGCCCCATGACGTAGCTGTCTCCCCCGATGGTTCCAGTATTTACGTGGGTGAGGTCACGCCTGACAGAATTACAAAGTTCAGAAGACTCTGATTCCAAAAACATCTTGTTATTTGTTTGAAAGAAACATCGTGTTACATATTCTTTTCAATGTTCAGTGTTGTTTTGTCAACGTTCATTACATCTAAAAATTGGCATGAAATGAACATGAATTTGAGAAATCGTCCACCGATATTCACCAAGTAAACACAAAAAATTCTATTATATGTGAACTGTATGTACATGTATATCCCGAATAACAAATGCTTTAGAGAAAAAAATGCTGTTCCATTAACCTTCCTTGAAAAGGGGGAAAAATTCAAAGGTTTAGGACCATGCAGGTTTAGGACCATGCAGTTTCATATCATTTGCAATTCGCAAAATATATTTCAATTGTAATGAACACATCTATACATGTGTTTTTAGCACCACGAAATATTCGAAAAGCATAATTGTTGCTTTACTGAATTCGGAGTGATATCGCCCATAATTCCTAAATGAAACAGCAACATTTACTTTTCCGTACCGATTTTGACCGTTTCCTCCATGGTTTAATGAATGGAAGAAAAGTCTGATGTCACGAATAAGGAATATTACTGTGAATTGTAAAGTTATTTTTTTTTTTGTGTTTGAGAAATCAACAATAAGTATAAAGCGGCTTTAAACTACTTAAAGTTTAATTAAACTGATTAGATGTTTTAAAATCATCTGCTGGAACAGTTTATATTGCCTTTCTCTATGATTATTCACTGTATTCAAAAGCTGTGAAACTAATTGTTGAATGTACAGGGTTTGTTACTTCATTAACCTTTTGTTGATGTATAATTGATATTAAAGAAGTATACATAATTAAGCAGCTGCAAAATCTAGTCAATGTTAAATATGGATTTTAGTTTGAAATAAAGGTCGTTGTTTTGTTGCATATTTTAATCGTTTTTAATCATCAGGTGTAATTATAAATGTAAATTTCTAACCGCAGTAATGCCAAAAAAAAACCCGGTATTTTCTTAGAATTGCACCTCCTAGATCACATAAGAAATGTAATAGTATGATAACGAAACTATAGTTAAAATCAAAATGGAGAATGGTTCAACTTTTATCATTCCTTGAAAATGATTTCTGAATATTTTAAATTCTCTTAAAACCATAGGTGCATCCACATGGATAAGAGTCTGATGGAAAGATGTCATTCTTAGGCAACAGCTCGTATACAAACACATTATCATCCTGTCCTAAATAATAAGGATTTCTGTATTTGTCTCATATTTACCTGGTGTCTGTTATTTTTTCCCCTTTCATATAAACAGGAAAATCTGAAATGTTTATGATTGCAAATGCTCATTTATGAACAGTCGAATACAATTAATTTTTCACACAGACATATCCAAATATTCCTTGCATTTTTAAAAGAATGATTTTTCAATTTTGCAGTTGATGCAAAACAAGTACTAGTCAGAATTTATTACACACAACAATTCCATAATAGAGCAATAAATATAGGAACGTATTATACATGCTTAGAAACAAATGTAGAACATTTGCAAACAAGGTGTTCGTGTTTTTAAAGAGAAACTGATGCACAATATGCATTAGAATCAAGTTTTTTGGCTCACCAGTAACTCAATTATTAGGTGCTAGTGTTTTTTCTTTGCCTTCAGACTCTTTAATGAGAGCATTATGGATTTTCATTGGCTCCTGTGTCACCTTAGCAAAGGATACGTTTTTTCCACCTCCTTTATTAGAGAGTTCTTTGGAAGCTGTAATTTCGACATTTTCTTTGTTCTCTTGTGGTTTGCAACTGTGTTGTTTAATGTTATGACAGCTGGGAGACGAGATGGTTTTGGGGGCTCCTCCAAATTTTCCATGTTTATTTTTCTTGTTTCCATGTGGTGACATTATTTGTTGCGGTGGCGTGCTTGACGTTGAGGGAGGGCGCTGAGGTAATTTTTCCGGTTGCATAGGAGCCACAGAAGCGATGGCGATTTTTTGAGCTGGTTTAGGACTTTCATCCACTGGTTTTGTTTGAGGTACTGGATCTGTTTTCTCCTTTGTCTTCGATATTGATGTATCAGTTTCTGTAATTTCAAACGATGGCTTCAACACCTGCACAAATTGAAAATCAAATTGTCCTAATGATTCTGCAAGAAAACAATAAAACGCAATTGTCATTGCCGTTAGCTTTAACCCTAAAGTCAGATTCCAGCAATACTGAGATCATTACATCTGCTATAATCATACTTACTGATTTATCAGTTTTATTACTGTCTGTTTTCTTCAAATCGGATGTTTTTTCACCCTGCTTTTCATCAAAGTTCTGAAATAAAAGACATTTTCATAAAGACGCGTCAATGGTCACAAGCATGTAGTAGTATTAAAAAATTGCAAAGTGTCCAATACAAACACCACTTTTTTGCAGTAAAGACTTTCTTTTAAAAACAGTCTCTATTAAGATACTCTTAAAATTGACGGACAGAATGGGCCAATAACACAAAATAATGCTAAGAATGTTGAATAATTGACAGAAGACTTCTCTGTATGGGAGGGTGGTCTTTTTGATGAACACCTACCTTGTTCAGGTCAGATTTGTCTTGGGGCATCTGTATTTTGCCCTCTGATATATCCTTGGTGGTTTTCTCCTTGAGCATCTTGAATCCCCCCTCTTTAGCAGTATCCACTTCCAGTTCCCCCTCTGACACCTCTTCCTCGGAGTCAATCGTCTCATCTGAACTGTCTTCGTCTGTGGGCTACAGAAAAAAAAGCATTGAGAGAAGGGGATTTCATGCTATCTCAATACATTAAAATTTTAAAGCTTCATCTTGCGTGTAAAATGTACTTGTATGCATCTCTTCTTCGTAAAAGAGGCTCCCTACAGGGTAATTACAATGGTAAATATATGTACCTCGTAATCTGGATCCTCCTCAGACAGGTAGTTATCCAGATCCAGATTGGCCAAGTCGTCCTCGGAATCGTCGGACATGTCCGGATGCTTCCTCTTCTTCTGTTCACAGGTCAGCAGAGAGCACTCGTTCAGTGATTCTGGAAACATTTACAGGTACATGTACATGTATTTCGAATAGGTATGTACTAAGTGTTATATCCTAGAAATGAAAGACAATTGAATGGGAAAAAACAAGAAATTGGGACGTCTTTGGCAATGTCAGCAAACCCAATGATTCCATCCAAATAGCTCATAAAAATGCCGTCACCATTAGAACTATATTTGTAGAAGACTAGATTGCCACACACTATAGCTACAGTTTGGGTTACAGTACATCTATGGAACCTGGGAGGACAAATTGTCTAGGGGACCTCCCTCCACATTTTTTTCTAAAAGATTATGCACCTTTTTGACTATCGTCTTTTGTTTCCATCCCTCATTTGAAAAAAAAAACGTGTCATATATGCCTGCATTCCACTTTCATATGCTTAAAGATATTGTACACTTACTGTGTTTGCTGCAAGTGAGAAACCTCCTAATGTCTGTCTGTTTCACGTGACTCGTCGGGATCCCAAACAACCGGAAGGTGGCGTTCTTCACATTACCCCAAAAGGAAGAAGGAGGGAGCCGCTTTTTTGGAGATACCTTTTGAAAATATGTGCACATATTGTTATATTAATTGCATTGCAGTCAGCATGTCAGGGTTTTTGAGTGAATTTCAACAATTGCATTTCTTTTTTATAATCCGCGAAGCGGATTATAAAAAAGATATTACATAATATGGCCAAGAATTAAAGTCATTCCTTATAATTTAATTTTAAAATAATTAAACAACTTTTGATGTAAAATTGTGTTGCTTTTTATAAGTTCAAATTTACACAACCGTAGTAACGGAAGTGATTTGAAGCGAGGGGAGGTAATGACTGATTCATAGATCTAGCAGCCATGATGTTTGTTTACATGAGGTAAGATTAAAGTTGAAGGTACATTTATTAAATCTGGAATTTTCCATGGATTCCGAGGACTGGAAATGAGGGGATTGCATGGATATGATGATTAAGCTGGTCGTCAAGGGGGTGTGTCCCCATACCAAACCAGATAATCAACCAATGAGAGGCGAGAATACAAATAAAATTAAATTATTTAAAGATATATGAGTGAATTTCAACAATTGCATTTCTTTTTCGTAGAGATATTACAACTGAGACTGGGATTTTGATTTCACAACCTTTCTGCGGAGTAACAAAGCTTTTCTAATCGTTTTGAAAGTATTAAAGCACTGCTGGTTGCTTTAAAACCGTGCGCTCTTTGTTTCTTTCAGGAAACAAATCTAATTGTGATATAAAATACAAATATCGTGTAGTGCAACAGTTATAATTGGCTTTAAAGCTAAGTGCACAGGCATGTCTTTTAATTTTCTCCGAGGCTAAAACTTACAAAAACGGACAATGGAAACAGCAGAAATCTTCTGATCAATTCCAATATACTCTTCTCTTCATCTGAAATCTGTTGACATAAGAAGATGATGAGATATTATTAAATGTTACGAATACGGAGAATTGTAAAACAAACACACAATTGATTTTAAATATTATCACCATGTTCAACAATAAATCCTAATGTTTCACAATAACATGAGAGAGAAGAGAGAGTTGTGAGTTCTGAACAAATATTTTCATAGGTCCGGAATAATGCAATATCGCATGTCGTTGGTCTTGAAATTCGTGTTCAGTTGAGTCAACAAATCCATTTGAGGTTTGGTTTGGTTACAGTTAAGCATTCTTTTGTTTTGTTAAACGTTGTAAATATAAAATTTACAAACCTTGTCAATCCAGATTTTCCCCTTACTTTTCTCCTCCAGTTCACCTCTGCCGGATTCTTTAGAGATAGGCGATGTCTGTACATGTTTCTCTGAGGTTGTAGTAGTGGATCTGGGTTCCAGAAACTGCATGGGACCTTCCGTCATCCAAAGCATGAAGTCGAGTCCAACTAGCAGGGATTTTCCCAGAAAGTTATTGAAAGCCGAGCGGGTTTTCTTCTTTACGTATCTCATTGATCTCTGTCGTGTTTTTCGTATTATCTGTAAAAAAAAAATTCATTCTCAAGGATTGTCTTCTTCAAATAATTTTATTTTTAAATAAGAATTTTTCATCTTTTCTGAAGCAGTGGGTATGAATCTTTCAAGTCGGCTATTTTTTCTCCAACCACTACATCAATATTGGAGCCTTCAATATAGAAATGTATGTTGATGTAACATTTATTACTTCTTTGTCGAACACCAGCAGTAAGGATGTTTTAAACATTGATGTATAGGTACATTGTATGATTAACTGAGTCTTAAAAAGAATTCTTGTTAGACAATCAGTTACCAAGTTAAACGCTTTAATTAAAATGAGGTCAAAGTCAAAGGAAAGGTCAAGCTAGGTTCCAAAATGTTGATGCATTTTAATAGCTTAAAGGTACTTGGACACAGATTTGAAGTTAATATTTTCTCATTTTTTCTGTATAATATCACGAATTATATATTTTAATAGCATTTCACACAAAAATTAATTAAAAATCTTATTTCATTTCACAAATTTTAACTTTATTCTTAATCCTTGGAAAAAGTGGCAATCTTGTTTGTATTAATGAGAAACATTAAAACTTAAATCCAGAAAAAATAATTTTATTCAGAGTAGAAATGTTAGAAAACAAAACACCTTCACAAGTTTCTAATTAAAATACACACTCGTGTTACATTTGTATGTACACAGTTTTTGTACAGGGCTGTTCTGTTATTGTTTATATTTAAATATGCGTTCAAGTCACAGTCTGCTTACACACTGCACGGACTGACAATATATTGTGTGTTTGTTTTGCTTTCGAATCCTATTCTGAATTTTCTGGATTATAGTAGTAATATTTTTCATTTATACAAAACGAGATTGCTACTTTTCCTAAGGATATATTAAATTTGTGAGAGTGCAAGGATATGTCAATACAAACCCGAAAAATTTGAAATTTCAATATCTTTTCAAGATTTTTAATTAATTTTTGTGTGAAATGCTATTAAAATATATAAGTCGTAATATTATAGAGAAAATAATAACTTCAAATCTGTGTCCAAGTACCTTTAAATCACAATGTATCAGCGTATGAAGTTTGTTTACACAATCTTGAATACTAGTAGTTTCCTTAAAACTGAGCTAAACATTAATTTAAGAAAAATGAGGACAAGGTCAAATGAAAGGTCAAGGTCAAAATGCTGATGCAGTTGAATAGCTTACATTAGTATCTCTCAGCATAGAAAGTTTGATACACACAACTCTTAACTCAACATATACAGAGGTTTGGAGGAAGACGGATATGGCAAACTCTGTAAGCCCCGGCTATTTTCATGATGGTGCATACATGTAAGTAATTAGTTTTGATGAATAAATATAATACATAAATAAATATAATTCAATTATATTGTAATGATTTTGACCGAGTTTCATCTTTTACAAATTTCTAGTTTGCTATAATTTACTGTAAAAATAGACAAAACAACAAAATGTACTTTCTTAAGAGAAGTACACCGGAAATGTACTCACCAGCCAATCTTTTAAGATGCAAACTTTCTGCCAGAAAATTCCAGCCCCATTCCAGAGCAGTGAATCCCATTTCCGTCGCAGTGCATATTTGCTTAGTTTTTTCGTACAGTTGGAGAGTGCTATCTACGACAGGAATCTCTTCCAATTCTTCCCATGTTTTGAAGTGATTTTCTTCTTCAACTTCGCTAGTTATTTTCATTTTCTCCGCTTCTTTCGCCATGGCCGCCCTGTACATGACTGAGGAAGGCGGTAAAATGAAGACTTTACACACGTGAAGACAATTCAGCCCGGTGACGATTCGGTTGACTGCCCTCGTTCCTATTGTCCGGAGTGGTCAATCGAATTATGGCCAAGAAGGAGCGGATCAAACACTACTCATGTAAGAGAACAGTCTTCGAAACAACATAAAAAATCACTGCTTTTAAGAAAAAATGGGTTGAATATATAAAATACAACTACATATTTGTTTGAATATGATATACATGTATATTCGGAACATGCATTTTCTCAAATGCTATTGAATAGGACATTTCACTTCAATTTACATGTAAACGATCTGAACCTTTAATTGCAAAATTAATATATTATCTAAAAACAGATTTTTGATAGGTCTTTGGTATCGTAATACGAATATACACATATTATTCTTTTAACATCAAAATATCGATTTATGTAAAACATTTTTTAATTCGTTAAACTACCAAATACCTGAAGATATTAATAAAATTTTAGGGAAAAAATGATGCTAAGTGAATTTACTTAATCTGTGCATTATTGACTTCGTGTGTGTATGGTGTCGTACCATCGGAAAACTAAGAAATATAATTGATTTCTATTTTTTTAAATATAGATGATATAAACCAAACACATGCTATCAATCAATTTTGCTCACAGAATTAAAAATTGATACAAAGACTTAAGCATTCGTTTGCTAATTTAAATTTTTAAAGTTCTCCACCTTTATCTATACAGTTTTTGAAAGAAAAAAAATGAACTCAAATTATTAATTGTATTTAATTAACTGTTCAATAGACATATATATCTAAATACATGCATATCATGTCGAAAATATAAATCATAAATTATAAGTGCTATGTACAGAATATCACAGACATTTAAAGGCTTAGTTCCTGTAAGCAAGAGAATAGAGTATTTGTAAATTGGCGTCATTGGTTACTAGAATATCCGCGTGTATGATGTCATTGCAGCAATAGAAGACTTCAAAGTGACTTTCAAGCAAATTTCATTTACTTCCGCTGTCCCATTTCTGCAAGTTTTTCTATGCAAAATCTTTCAGTGAGAAATCAAGAATTCCCGTTTCCTTCTCAATAGCTATATTAATTGGTGCGTTGAACCCTTTTTGAAATTTCCATCAGAAGCGAAATATATTTTTCTGTGGTACAAGAGGTAAACCGTCTCCAAAGGTGGAGCTTCTACTTGCGTGAAAAAGATAATCACCCATCAAAAAGCCCCAAAAATTCTTTTTTCTAACAAATGCATGACTATGAAAATACATGAACCAATCACTGTAAAGTCACTAAAGCATTCCTATCTTTTATCTAGTTCCCACAGTCCCTTTTAATCTAGGACAAAACACTCGTTCTATCATCCCTTGGTCTTTTTCCTGTCTGTTGTGCTTTGCTGGGGGTCTGCTTTTGGTTTAGAAGTATTGTTTTGTGGTTTCGACTGAACTTGTGAATTTGAATTGACCTGGGGTTTTGAGTTCTTTTGAACTTGATTTATATCATTAGCTTTAGTAGAATTTTTCTTTGCATCAGCCTGCTTATTATCGTTGGGATTAGGTGCTTTAGGCGTGACTTGGTTTTTATTCTTTGCATCAGGCTGCACCGGATTTTTGTCCTTTGGGTTAGGATTTGACTGATTTTTATCTACCGCCTTTGGCTGTGGGTTTTTGTCTTTTGGATTAGGCTGTGTCGGGTTTTTATCCTTCGAGTTAGCATTGGGTTGATTTTTGTCCTTTGTAATTGTCTGGGGTTGGTTTTTGTCCTTTGCATTAGACTGTGACGTGTTTTTATCCTTTAAATTTGAATTGGGTTGATTTTTGTCCACGGCCTTTAACTGTGGTTGGTTTTTGTCCTTTGCATTAGGCTGCGCTGGGTTTTTATTTTTTGGATCAGAATTAGGCTGATTTTTGTCCCCTGCCTTGGGCTGGGATTGATTTTTATCCTTTAGATGAGAATTAGGTTGTGCCGGATTTTTGTCCTTAGCATTCGCCGGTGCCGGATTGTTAGCTTTGGGTTGTGATTGATTTTTATCTTTTGGATTAGTATTAGCTTGGTTTTTATCCTTTGCCTTAGGCTGTGGTTGATTTTTATCTTTTGCCTTAGGCTGTTGTTGATTTTTATCCTTTGCATTAGGAGGAGGTTGATTTTTGTCTTTTACGTTAGGTTGAGCTTTGTTTGAGTTGGGCTTTGCTTGTTTGTTGTCTTTCTGCGCAGGCGTTGATTTGCCGCTCTGTTTGCCCGGTGTCGGAGTTTGACTAGGCTGCTGCTCTTGTTGTCTATCTTTGTCAGATTTATTCGCCATATTGGTATTCTAATACAGAAAAATCACCATATTGATATTATAATGATAGAGTTGTTACATGGTATTCTAGTTTTACAAATAATAAAAACAGCCCTATTGATAGTCTAAATAAAAGATTTGCCATATTGATATTCTAATTTTAAAAAGATCGCCATATTAGTACATATTTTTATGGGGAAAAAATCAGAGTGATATCAATATTGATTTCACGACATCAAAAAACATCGCTATTTCCCATTAGTACTACAGAGCTGGAAGAATGAAAACCAAAAGCTTTAATTTCTCTTTTTTCTCTTGTATTTGTTTAATTACCGTTCATTATTTAATATAAGCAACAAACTGTTTTACAATTAATTAAAACTCTTGAAAAACAGTATTGTTGCACGTCAAACAAATAGTGTTCCTACAACTTTGACACAGCAAAAATCAATTTTTTCCTATTAAATCTACGAAATATTCATTTTGATTGTTTGCATCAATGTTTGCAACAATCCTTGATATCGACGCCGGAATTGAAATGATGCTCTTCACCGAAAAATACAGATAATTGAACAATTTTGTCCTTATTTTTCATTTGACGTATTGCAATTGATTTTCAGTCCCTCCATAAGAATTTTTTAAAATTTCAAACAATTTATATGACCTTTGTTTTGAAGTTACTTCAAAATAAAAATTAAATGGCAAACAAATAAACAAACAAACAAAAACAAAGCATACCCAAACATAGAATGTCGCTGCTCCATTACTGACGCCCCGAATTTGTTCTAGTGTAAATTTAGACTGCATCTTTAGAACTCTTTGGCTTGTTTTGGAATTTATATTGATGGTATCTGCGTTTCGAACCTCCCTTATGAGACTTTCTTTTCCATATCGACCTAGGAGGCATTGCACATCAGTCCAGTCCTAATAGAAAAAAAATCATTAGTATATAGATGAAGCATATCACTGCGTGCAACTGCAAAATTCCATTTCAAGAGAAAGCCTTTTTCCCGAGGCGCAACGTTTATTCAATTTTTCATGAAAAAAAACTCCTCTGATTAATCATTATTTCAAAAAGTATTCATTTATGTATTAATTAATATCTTTTCTCAATTTCTGATATATTGATGTGTGTAATTATTCAGGCAAGTGAGATAGTGACCTGGTTGTAATTTGTAGGGATGTGCGATTTTATCGGTATACCGGTATATCGCGATTTTTTGTTGCGTGATACGTATCGTGATACGGAGACCTAAATACCGGTCTTTAGGTACATATTATAAAGTCCAGAAATTATTCATTTAATTGTTCAATCTTTCAAATTACAATTACAGAAAGTGTAAAAAATGTTGTAAAAAGTGAAAAGAATGGCGTCTTACCGTCCAAACATAATTGATTTTATAAATTCAGAAAGTAAAATTTTGTTTTTCAAGCATATTTTTTAGAAAAATAATGACTTTTCCTATAAAATCATTGTAAAAACTTCTTTTAAAAATATCATGATATTATCGTGATATTGTGGGAAAAAATCGTGATATATCGCGATACGAAATGTTTGGCGATACCCATCCCTAGTAATTTGCAATATCCAGCAATATTTTAAAAGTCAAATCATCCCTTATTTCAAAAATGGATTCAAAAATACCTCATTCATACCCTTAGTTTTTCCTCGTCATAACCAAGTAACATATACGTTCCCATCATGACCTCATGAACGCCATCTGGCGGATGATGATAGCTTCGTATCTCTGAGATCGTTGATTGGTCCATTTCGAGGATGTCATGGCGATACTGATCAAGTTCCTTCAAATGCTCGCGCAGCCTTTTAGCAGTATCAAGAGGTTGACTCAACTCGGATACGTATTCCGAGGCTTCCACTCTTTCGATTGCCTTGTCCAAAATACCTGGATGACGTCGTAAAATTGCATCACGAAGTTCTGTGTAAGAAAAATATAAACTAAATTACTGATCAAGATTTATTAAGATACTAGTACAGTTAGTCTTGTAGTGGGTTGTGATAAACTCGAAAATATATTTTGCCAAAATTTGGGAAAGATTAAATTGTCAAAGAATGCCTATAAAAATGAGTATTTGGAAGCGCTAATCCCTATTATGCAAATTTAGTAATCATTCTGCGTTTACGCAAGGTTACCTTTTCTAAGGTATAAAAATTTGAGCCTCTCTATGGCGTCAGTGTAGTCGCCATTGTCCTCCAATTTATTCTTCTCGAACAAATCTATTGCATGTTCCAGCTCCTCGATGTCCGAGTTTGTAGCAGCCTGTCTCAACTGTTCTCGGATTCGTTTCTAAATAATGAAGTATGCTTTATGTATTACTACTAATATTATTCCAAATATTGTATCAATCTAATACAGGTATAATATTTCTCTGCAAACTTATTTTAGTACATGTATACTTATTTGGTTACAGACAAGCCTAGCATATTTAGCGCAAAAAGACACAAATATATTAGCAGCTACTTAACAGTTTTGCCCTTACACTTTGAGTTTTATTTCTCTATTTGAAATTTGAATGGGCTGGTGTTTTGATTTTTTTTTGTGGTGCTGAGTTATCAAATTATGCTTTGTTACTCTAAAAGTTGAGAACTAGGGGGATATGTTGGGGATTTGGTTTAATTTTTACCTGTGGTTCCCACTTTTACAGGACTCAGGAGGATTGGGAGACTATTACGGGTATTCTACCCTTACTCATAGGCTTCTAAGTAGTCTAAGGGGGCTATACACCCCCCCCCCACACACACACGAAATCATTCTTTTTAGAGAAGAAAAAATATTCCCGGTTTACACACATCACTTTACGAACGGCACATAAACAGTACTAGTTTATAAGGTGACTAGGGTGACCTTAATTTTCAAAGCAATATATAATTATGTGAATGTGAAAATAATTTGAATTAAAAAATGTGCTTGTGTATGTACTTAATCTAAAAAAGTTGAATTTAATTTTGCTGCAAATTTCATTCTACAAATTAGAAAACAATATAGTAAAGTTTGTAGAAAAGTATACCCCCTTTTATAGCAAAGTACCAGTAAGTCAGAAATTAGAAGTCGCAAATGAGAAGCGTTTGAGACATAAATAATGATGTCCAAATCAAAATAGTTTTATGGCGTTTTTTCTTTGGTTTTGTTATCAATAATGAAATTATGTTGGGTAACAATATCTGGTTGTGTCACTGTTATTAGTTTCATTTTGTCTGGTTGTGTCACTGTTAACTGTTTAATTTTGACTGGTTGTGTCACTGTTAACTGTTTAGTTTTTTTCTGGTTGTGTCACTGTTATCAGTTTTATTTTTTCTGGTTGTGTCACTGTTATCAGTTTCGTTTTGTCTGGTTGTGTCACTGTTATCAGTTTCGTTTTGTCTGGTTGTGTCACTGTTATCAGTTTCGTTTTGTCTTGTGTCACTTTTAACTGTGTAGTCTTGTCTGCTTGTGTCACTGTTAACTCGGTAGTTTTATCTGGTTGTATCACTGTTAACTGTTTAATCTTGTTTGATTGTACCAATGTTAACTATGAAGGTCAGTTCTGTGTGGTTATGTCACTGTTAAATTGTCTGGTTGTGCCATTATTAACTGTTTAGTCTTTTCTGGTTGTGCCACTGTTGTCTTTAAGGTTTTGTATAGTTGTGTTACTGTTAACGGTTGATTTCTTTGATTTTGTCCTTAAATAATTTAGTCTGATTGTGTCACTGTTAACTGTAAAAACTTCGTCTGGATTTGTCACCATTTGCTGTTTACATGTAATCTTGTCTGGTTGTTCACTGTTAACTGTTTAGTCTTTTCTGATTGTGTCACTGTTAACTATGAAGGTCTGTCTAGTTGTGTCGCTGGTAACTGTTTAGTCTTGTCTGGTTGTGTCATCGATAACTATGAAGGTCTTGTCGATTTTCTCACTGTTTACTGTATAAGTTTGTCGAATGTGTTATTGCAGCCCGGAGGACCGGGCTGCTCTATACATATAAGTTTAAGTGTTGGTATATGGGGATTGTGGTGGGAGTAGTTATTCACAATCAAAAGTTTTCTAAACATGGAAAAGATTGTTAATCAGAATGTTCTTTCCCTTTATAAATTACGAGATACATAATATATTACTTCCATAAAGTGAATCTGTAAAAATATATATGTTTTTCATATTTTATATATAAAGTTGCTTATCATTTACTATCGAAAAAACGAGAGGTCCCTTTTTTTAGAATACCGAATTTTACTTCTCGGATAAAAACGTTCTCTGCACAATTCGTGTTTTATATTCTAAAACTGAAAATTTAATACATTTTTGAATACAGGTGATGCATTTGTCTAACTTCAATTTATATTTTATGCAGCCAACATTTACTCGAGGAATTGAAGTTTAAAATAGTATCTTTTTTGTTTGACATTTATCCGACTATAAGTTTTCCAAATATTCGCGACTATTGTCTCCATCAGTTAGACGCATGCCTTTTCACACATATCGAAGCGGTTTTATGATCAAGAGTCATTTCCATAGTTTTAACTGTTGTGTCTCTTCTGATTGTGTCATTGTTAAATGTTTAGTGTTGTCTTCTTGTGTCATTATTAATTGTTTAGTCTTGTCTGGTAGAATCACTGTAAACCATGAACTTGACTGGTTGTATCTGTGTTAACGCTTTGGCTTTCCTTTTCGTGTCAGTACAGTGTTTAGACTTAAACAGTTCATAGAATCATACTTGATTATAAGTTACAGACCAGAAGTGCCCAAAATATATACAAGCAATCTTTATCTACAAAGAAATACTGATAAGAAAATAAAGTAACATAAAGATTCTAAAGAGAGAAAGATCAGTTTGATACATAGACCTGTAGAAGTAATTTCTACTTTTAAGTTATCAAATGCCACTCTTTGTTATAAAACCAAACTATGCGACAGTTATATGCGGTAGGGTAAGACGTAACCATGGAAATATATCAACGTTACCAAGGAAACTCAACGTTACCAGGTATCCTATTTCTTTCTGTGGTTTTCCCTAGTGAAATGGAATAATGTTCATTGTTATTTTCGCTTTGAATTTTTAATAAAGGTTAAAGTTAACATGCTCAATTCTAGAGAGAAATATATTTTAATTTTTTTGTTGATTTATTAATAGACTTGGATCGTATCCATACTTTTTTTGTTATCACGAGCCAAACTAATTAGCATTTCCATTGCCTAACTACATCTACATCATATTTTTAAAACATAAAAGTTACTAACAACGATCCCTCAATCCTTAAACAGATCAGACATGTGTTTACATAGCTCTGTTTGAATTTTCTCTAAGATATTTACTTTTCTTCTTTAAGCCGTTTAGAGTCGTTGAGATAAATGCATACTAAATACAGTGATATTTTTATCAGTGCTATTGTTGAGATATGTCTATTTTATTGATAACATACTACTTAAAGAATTCAAATTTTTTTCTCTTCGGGTGATCATCAGTTTTAACAATTCATATTGACGACGTAAGGTTGAATACAATTAATACAATTGGAGAATAAAACTAATAGAGCTACACATTTCCAGCTAATTAATAAACACCTATTAAAAATATCTACAATACGAGATTTGGAATAAAGAAAGAAATATACATGTAATACGTAACCTACAATTACGACCTCTCACCTTGTAACCTTTTTCGTTGACTGGTTCTCTTACTTCTTTAACTTTCCCCTTCCCACCTTTATTTCCCTGTCAATAAAGAATTCTTTTGTTTAAATTATTTGCTTTAAAGAGAAAGGATAATACATTTCCATAAGTCATGGTTTTTGCTTCTATGTTTCAAAGCTTTTTTCCTTTGATTCGACAAGCATTTGTAAAAGGTTCCAAAAGTCATTTCATTATGATTAAACTAATAAAATATCATTATAGGAAGCAATTTTTTTTAACATACAGATTTTATTTCTAGTTACGTAAATAAATAAATCATGAAGGTGATCCACCTAACAACGCCACTAAAGAGTTTGTATTATATACACCGTGCATACAGAGCTCGATGATTTATAGTCAATAAAAGGAAAAGACTTTCAAGTGGAAAAAGAATTAAAGTTGATTACACGAGAATTATGTAAACAGAATGAAATACAGAGTATTAATACTTTTTTGAGGGGAAAATATGCAAAGAAGTGTTCGGAACATATTACGAGCAAGAGAAAAGTTCCATTTTTGTAAACCAGTTGAAAATGATCCATATTGTTACAGTTTAGTAGTTTGTCAGAAGATTCAAGTGAAATAGAAAAAAAAATGATATTGTCATTCTGATAAATAACAAGGGAAAGTCCTGCCACCTATCTGATACCTCATTTTGACTATCTAGTTTGGTCACAGATTTGGATTTCCGCTTTGTGGAAGTGACGTCATCAGTTTCAGCTATAGCACTGAAATCTTGTTGCTGAAAACACACCCATAAGGTGAATGGTAATAAATAGTTACTTTATATCGTAATCAAGTGGCTTTTGGAATATGCATTGTACAAATAAACAACATGTATATGATTTTATATATGGTGATTTTTTTGTTAAGTTTTAGACTTTTAATATAGTAATTAATACGAGTAATACGTAAACTGGGTTGGTCATTATACATTGAAAAGCTACCAAGAATCATTAACTGAATTCAGTTTAAAAAAGAGAAAAAAACAAAGACAATGCCATTTAAATTTGAAATACGAAATTACACTTCAAAAGAGTTAATTTTTTCAGCTATAACATTCTTAAAAAATAGTTATGAAACGGTTGTAATGGTCTCACTTTCTCTATAGATACAGAAATGAAAGAAAAAGAGTATTAAATGCGGTTCTTGATTCGGATCAAAGGATTTGCCGTCTCTTAAAAAAATTCTATACACTCGTTATTCCCAAATTTAGTCCCTTCAAATCGATAAATGGTCTTTATTCCAGCTATTTAGTCTATTTAAGATGTATATTTCTGCGATCAAGCGAAAAATCAATAAAATAGAGCTCCATAAAATGCAAATAACGCACCGAATTATCGTAAAAATGGCAGAATACTTCAGTTAAATCTATTAAAGATATGGTAAAATCCTGCGTCATTGCTTTAAGGCATGTCATAATATCATATATGTTGGAATGACGGTATTTCAATCCAACTCTTATTCATGATTGCATCAAGCGGGGGAAAAACTTCAAAAGCCGTGGTATTATCCCCCCCCCCCCTGTTACCGTTGAAATAAAGTACAGTTCGCCCTAGTAAAATATTCAACGTCACCGATTTTTTCTTCTTTTCATTCATTATTTTAAATAGATTAATCATTTTTGTCCCCCGCTTTCGCGAAAGCGATAATGATGGTCTTCCGTATTCTGTCCGCCGTACAAAAACTTTAACCTTGCCCATAACTTTTGATTTAGTGGAGCTATGACTTTCATATTTCATATGTGTATTCCTTGTAATAAGACCTTTCTTTGGGTACCACCAAATTTGACCTTTTGACCTTGACCCTGGAGTTTGACCCACTTTTACACAAAAATTCCAAACTTTTACTTTGGCTATAACTTTTGAATGGTAGGTACTAGGACTTTCATATTTCACATATGTATTCTTTGTAGCAAGACTTTTTATTGGATACCAACAACTTTGACCTTTGACCTTGACCTTGGAGATTTCCGTACTTATGAATAAACTTTAACATTGACCATAACTTTTGAATGGTAAGGGCTAGGGCTTTCATACATCATATATATAATTCTTGTGATAAGAACTTTCATTGAATACCAAGAACTTTGCCCCTTGGACCTTGACCTTGGAGTTTGACCTACTTTTCAAAAACTTTGACCTTGGCCACAACCTTTGAACAGTAGATCCAGGACTTTCATATTTCACATATGTATTTTTTGTGGCAAGACCTTTCATTTCATACCAATAACCTTGACCTTTTGACCTTGACCTTGGAGATTTTTTGTACTTATGAAAAACGTTAACCTTGACCATAACTTTTGAATGGTAAGGGCTAGGGCTTTCATACTTCACATATGTAATCCTTTTGAGAAGACTTTTCATTGGATACCAAGAACGTTAACCCTTTGACCTTGACCTCGGAGTTCAGTGATAATTTATAAAATGACTTACGATTTCATATTATTGTCATAAAAAATGACATCTCACCCAAAAAGACACCGAAAGCGGGGGACCACAATTCTTTGAATTTGCTTGTCTTAATTATTTGTCATTTTATTTATTTTTGAGTGTTGACAATGCTCAGTTTCCCTCACCTGTTGGTTTTTGACGGTCGACTTTCTGCCCCCCGCGGCCTTTCCTTTTCCCTGGGCCTGCGCGTTGACGTCATCCTTGGAACCACCGCAGCCCATCTTTGACAGTGTTTGCCACCAGGTTTACGCCATGTTATAACTTAGATTTCAATGTTTCGACTTTACTGTTGTTGTTGATACTTTCTCTAAAGACATAAAAACATTATACATTGCTATTTCATTTTAAATCACAATCATTTCGTTTATATAAGTCAAATTCTACTTAATTTGTTGAATGTTAATGTATCCTTTAATTCAATGTGTTAAAAGCAAAAGTACACTTACTCGAGATTTCTGCGCGATAAACTTGTCTAATTGTGGATAAAATTTAAAACGTTTCCACTTTTTTGAGGAGGAAAACACGGATGTAAAATCAACATCATAGAAATTTGTGTAAAAATATAAAATTTCAATGGGACGCTTCTAATGTTTTGATGTGCCTTTTTATCGATAACTGATTTATCACTAACTTTCTGTACCGGATTATTTACAGAATGTTCATTACAGATTATATTTGCCTTCTAAAAATCTCGGTATCACACTGAAAAAGAGAGAGCGTCTTAATTAAACATCTACTGTGAGATTTAATGGCCACGGATATTCAATACTTTTAAGCCTAGGAATAGTCGACTGAATGTTTAGCCAGGGCTCAAATGGTAAACATTTGTGCATCAACTGGCTTTGGAGGTTAATTCGCCAAAGCAGTCAAACACTTAAAGGGTGCTTAAATCAGTGGGTAGCAGGGATAAAAAATCTATAATGAAAGTTTTATTAAGCAATTTTTCTTCTTTCTCTTCAATTAAAAAAATGTCCCTGTCGTGTTGTTTTGTTGAGTATAAAGATTGTCCTTGTAGTCACATATCGTGATATTTATCCTAAGCAGGTTATTAAAAAACAGAAGAGATTCAAGGTTGGGATAAAAACTTAATAAAGGAAATGAATATGCATCTTGAAACAATAAGTGTTTGAGAGCACAGCAGGGGGGTAGGTCTGCCTCGATTTTTAATCAATTTTTGGTATATATGCGCTAAGTTTACAAAGAACACGGTCATAAAAAAGAGTGTGGTAGTGTTATTGATATACTTGACATATTGCATAAGCATTGGGCATTTTTCTAGTGAAGTCTGGGGTGTGGCCAATATACCCATGGCTATGCATGTCCATTTTATGCATTGAGATACCGCGTTCTTTTTTGTGCATTGTAAATTGTATCAAGTCAGGTAGCTAGTGTTTATTTTGATTTATTACCTCCTTGTGTTTATTAATAACTGGCATTTTAAATCAGTTTATTTAATGTCACTAATCCCTCTAAGGGTGCAGATAATTTTTATATGGTGCTATAAAAAGTAGCACGCCCTTTTAAATCAATTTTCTTTATGGATCTTTGCTCGAAGAAGGCTGAATGTATTCTTTTAAGTATATAAAAACAATTTCAAATTTATATTCCCACAGAAACTACTTTGAATGTAATACTGCCAATTATACAGGCACGTAATTATAGTTTTTGAAAGGGGACAGCCAGGGAAAAAAGTCATCTTGTAAAACCTTGACAAGCATAAAAAATATATGCCAAAAAATCCTATTTCGTGGTGGTGTTAGGTTCCGATTTTCGCTTCCAAATATCGTCAATTCATCTTCACATTCTCTTATAACTCAATTGTATTTAAAAAAAATTCAACTTACTATGCCAAAGAGAAAAGGGGGCAGGCTATTTTCAACAGTGAGTCCCCCCCCCTTACTATGTGCCAGTTATACAATGTTAAAAAATATGATGAACCACAATTGCTTGACTTTATCTTTGTCATTTTACTGATTATTTCTAAGTAGAATCTGCTTAATAGTATTTACACTTCAATTCAACTACTTTACCTTGAAATTTTTTAAGCTGAAATTATCAGTAACCGATTTAAAACTTTTCTAATTCTAAGTACAAATTTTTAAGCATTTTTTAATATGGATGGAAATAATTTTCATTTTCATATGCATGTACTTACTTTTTAAAGCTAATAAATCTCTGTTTTCAAAAATCTATTTGGCATCCTTCATTTCCAGATAAGTTCCAACATCCAACACAAATATTGTAAACTCCCAAGTTCCGCCTCATACGGGTATAAGTTTGTTTTCCTCTATCTCTCTCCTTCACAACGGGGTTGTGTACAAGGGAAAACACAGATTGAATGAGATTTCCGATTCGTGTTAAACGACGTTTGACATAAACCTTCAGAAATTCACTGAAATGAGAAGCCCCCTTTTAACAAAGACGTACCCCTTTTGAATTTTTGTCAATTCCAAAATGCACATTGTCTGTCTTTTGTATTGCTTTCAATTACAACCCCCAAAATGTTTGTTTGAGGTCTGAAACGATATCAATATATTTCCTTCACCTCGACAGAAACAGAATATTTACCAAAAGCGCGATAACGAAGCGTTCCGTATAAGGTTGAGATACGGCGAATAGAAAGAGCCGTGTTCAATATTCAATCTTACATCGATGAAAAATTTTGTAAGGCGTGTTTAAAAGTCTGCATTCAGGGTGATATAAAGCGATGTTATATGTGAAATCACTACCGAAAATTTAATAGAGAAAGTCTTTGTTATAACACAGGCACTCGTTTCTCTGAGAATAATTGAAGTAAAATTTAATCATAAAACGTGTTTCAACAATATATTAAGCCAATAAATCCTTTTTTTTCATTACGAGACGTATATTAAAATGAACATTAAAAAAATCGAATTTGAACAAAAGCGTAATTATTTTTGAATAGATTTAAAAACCCAGCAAAGCAATTTCGCCAATGCATATGACATCATTTTAAGTTTGTTTGATTTGTTTTTGTTTTTTTTGTTTTGTTTAACGTGCCTTCGAGAATGCAGACTCACCACCACTTGCCGGTGAAGTGCTGCTTTAGAATTTCGGCGTAGTGTATGGCCTTAATTCGGCTTTGAGAAGTGAAGCCTAACTTTGAGAAGGGAAGGATCTTTTTCATGCCATTACATAGATACTGCTACAAGGGGCTTTATTCGGTTTGCACCGAGGGAGCTGTCTCCAAGCTCTGCAGAAGGATTCGAACCCACTCGGTCGCCTGCGTGGTGCAGTGGTTAGAGCGGCTGCTCTAGAGTCGCGGAGTAAGGAGTTTTAAAATCCTTACTCCTTACGTTACGGGTTCTAATCCCACTGTAGGACGAGGAGACCAGTCTTTCGGATGATATCGTATAAACCAAGGTCCGGAAAAAAAGATCCCTCCCTGCTCAATGGCCCTGAGTGCCGAGTATAGGCACAAAATTTGCAGCTCTCAACCAGCAAGTGGTGGCGTCTCCATATGAGTGAAAAATTCTCAAGAGGGACGTTAAACAACATACAATCAATCAACCAGTGAGAGCTCTTGCAAAGCTTCATTTACGGACCCAGTTAGTAAAAGCGTCTTTCAAGCTTCACTGACAAAATCTCAACCATTGAGAGCTCTGTTCAATAATTTCTTCGCTCTCGAAGCTTGTGCCTCTGCTATGTTTTTTTTTTCTTCGTTATTTAGACGATTACATGTTGTGACAAAAGTTACTTTTGTCATATAATGAGTCATCTGAGCAAAAAGCAACGTTTAATTATTTTAATGTCTTGTGAATACAATCTTTGCATTACATTGAATCGACTTGACAAAATTTTTCGCTCTTAGGACTCCTGCGAGCTTGTGAAATTAGAAATTGTTCATCCTCATACATGTAGCACCAGAAACCCTATCGTTAGAATTAACTTTTCTTGTGTGAGCATCCACGCTACTCTTTTTTTTTTACTTTGTCCTCGACAAAAAATGTAAACGTTGGAAACCTTCGACATATTGATCTTTCCCTGTGAACCTAATGATCTTAGATCATAAGAACCGTTTGTATTATGTACACCCAAAAGGACTACAATTGTCAATCCCGCAGAATTATATAATTCTGAAACCTCTAACCTTGTTAAAATAATCATAGTTTAGAATATTGACAGATCCTCTTGTCACCTGCAACTTACATATATGTACCATGGGCTTTATCACAGACTTGTGGTCAGCAAACTAGGCGAAATGAATAATTCTCCAGATAGACAGATATATAGACTAATGAGAAATTGAGAATGGTGATATTATATAAATATTGCATGTAGTTGAGTGTAACATTGAAAATTTTCACCCCAAGAAAACCATTGTCAACCGAGGCGCAGCCGAGGTTGACAACTGGTTTTCGACAAAAAATGTAAATTTTCAATGTTACACTCAACTACATGCTATATTTATTATATTATACTGAATGTTTTATACAAATACATATAACAGTGAACCGTGCGCGCATAAATTCTGCGCAGTCGCTATTTTTTGGAATACCACCCGTCGTTAAGCAATGTTGACTGTTGGTACGATGGAGGGCGTGGCTTCATTATTCAGCGGGTAGTAGTGTTTTTTAACAAATGTTTCTCGACCAATCAGATTCAACTAATTTACATGAAAGTATAATATTATATAAATATTGCATGTAGTTGAGTGTAACATTGAAAATTTTCACCCCAAGAAAACAATTGTCAACCTCGGCTACGCCTCGGTTGACAATGGTTGCGCTGAGGTTGACAATGGTTTTCTTGGGGTGAAAATTTTCAATATTACACTCAACTACATGCAATATTTATTATATTATACTGAATGTTTTATACAAATACATATAACAGTGAACCGTGTGCGCATAAATTCTGCGCAGTCGCTATTTTTTGGAATATCACCCGTCGTCAAGCAATGTTGACTGTTGCTACGCAGGAGGGCGTGGCTTCATTATTCAGCGGGTAATAGTGCTTTTTAACAAATGTTTCTCGACAAATCAGATTCAAGTAATTTACATGAAAGTGTATATTATTGCATAATACCCGGTGCAAAACTTTGCCTTTGCGGGTGGATCTTAATAAAATAAAATAAAATACAATAGTTAGTTAGCATTAACATTTAGATACATGAAAATCGTCTGAAATTTATAATTCCTTAACAGATAATTGCTTGCGTGGCGCAGTTGTCAGAGCGTTTGTTCCAGACATAGCTATAGTGCCGCGGATTAAGGAGTTGGTCCTCACGTCTCCGGTTCGAATCAATCGGGAATCCTCGGCTGACTCCGATACGCTCTAATTTGTGGGAGGTACGAGCCATCCCAGAAGCTCCGATTGGGTTCGATTTATTGATTGCTGTTTAACGTCCCTATCAAGAATTTTTCACTCATATGGAGACACCACCACTTGCCGGTGGAGAGCTGTAAATTATGTGCCTATACTCGGCACTTAGGGCCATTGAGCAGAGAGGGATCTTTTTCGTGCCAGCACCTACTGCGACACGGGACCTCGGTTTAAACGGTCTCATCTGAAACACCGGTCTCCGCGTCCCACAGTGGGATTCGAACCCGCGATGTAAGGATCAACTCCTTACGTCACGACTCTAGAGCAGACGCTCTAACCACTGCACCACGCGGGCGACCTCACTGGTTGCATGAGATTGTGTAAGTGAAGTTTGGGAAGCACCCTCACTGTTTGATATTAAAAAACATACAATAATCAAAGAACTCACGCCTATGCATTGAAAGTTTTGTCAGCGCGGTGCAGTGGTTAAGAATTTGAAGAAAACAAACAAACAACTGACACGTTTTTTTTTTTTTAAATATCAAAATCATAAAATAATCCTCATTGTCTCTTTGAATATGAAACCTAACCTCGTTGTTTGAAAACAAACTTAATCTTTTTACATTCATTTAATGATTTTTTGACGGACGACTCACGGCATGTTTAATGGAACCATATTGTACTTGTCGGCAGGGGACTAATATTGAATGTATTATTCTTGTGATATCGAGAAAATGTCTAAAAACTACGAGAAAAGGTCTTGTAATTACGAAGAAAGATCTCATTTTTACGATAAAGTTACTAGTATATCGTTGTTATATGTTCGAGATAATCATCTCATAATTACTAAAAAATCTCTCGTACTTACATGGTAATTTATTAATAATGGTTACATGATGTGTCTTCTGATTTTAAATTTCTTGATTCTGTTGACACGTTGACCATAGCGACCATGCAATGAAAACTGAAGCATTAATGTAATAATCGTGTCAAAATTTGTAATACGAAATTTTAATAATTCATTAAAAAAAATTACTCTCTATATGAAGAAAGCCAAGATTGGTATATACCCCGCTAATTGATTAGCTATTGTTATGGGCTATGTAGAAAAAAAACTCATTTTACACAAGGAAAGCGACATAACTCGAATTTAATATAAAGCTTTCATCATTCTCCCATTATTCTTCTTTATTTAAATTTGTTAAATCTAAAAACATTAAACAATTCATGACATGATATTAAAAAAAATGTATTCATTTCTTTGGAAAGTAAAAAAAATAACAAATTGTAAATGAGAACATGGAATTGATTGAAAAAATACAAACTTGTCTAATTCGGACGCCAATGGTTCCAAAAAAGTGACCGAATTAGACAACATTCCTAATAAGATATAGCATTTTAGACACTTGAATTTATCGAAAGGGACTTAATTTAAGTTTGCATCGTATAAGAAAAGAGTTCGGCATGCACAACATTCGGATTAGACAAGTTTCACTGTACAACCTTTTTCAACTCATTTTCACAACATTGATCCTTTTTACATTGATCCTCCCTTCTATTTTTGTTTATTTGCATGTTTAACATTCATCTCGAGAATTTTTCACTCATATGGTGACGCCACCACTTTCCGGTGGAGAGCTGCAAATTTAAACCTTTTAACTCGGCACTTACAGCCATTGAGCAGTGGGGAATCTTTTTCGTGCCAGCACCTACTGCGACAAGTGACCTCAGTTTATATGATCTCATCCGAAGTACCGGTCTCCACGTCCCATAGTGACAACTCCTTACTTCGCAACTCTAGAACAGACGCTCTAAACACTGCGCCACGCGAGCATCCTACCATGTTTAAATAACCAGAAGTCTCCGTCGAGACTGTAGCTCTACTGGTTTGTACTTATAACAAAGGATGAGAAAAGAAGCCATTGCCATCAGACCAAAACTGTAGGAGTAGCACTTAAAAGGAATTTCACAGATATTTCTATTTTTAGTAACATAGCAACACTGTGCATCGAAATAAAAAACCGATGCACTATTTTATGTATCTTAGTGTAGTCTACTTGTGTGCCAAGTTATATTGAAATCAGACCAAAATTGAAGGAGGAGTAGTGTTTTAAAGGAATTTCACAGAAAATTCTATTTTTAGTAACCATGGCAACAATGTTCATCCAAATCAAAATCCGATGCACTATTTTATGTATCTTAATGTAGTCTACTTGTGTGCCAAGTTATATAGAAATCAGATCAAAACTGTAGGAGGAGTAGCATTTTTAAAGGAATTTCACAGAAAATTCTATTTTTAGTAACCATGGCAACATCGTTCATCCAAATCAAAAACCGATGCACTCTCTCTCTCTCTCTCTCTCTCTCTCTCTCTTATAAAAAATTTACAGAAAATGTATATTTGTATTGATAATATGTAAAAAATCTGTAAATAAATAAAAAAAAAAAAAAAAAAAAAAAAAAAAAAAAACCGATGCACAATTTTATGTATCTTAATGTAGTCTACTTGTGTGCCAAGTTATATAGAAATCAGATCAAAACTGTAGGAGGAGTAGCATTTTTAAAGGAATTTCACAGAAAATTCTATTTTTAGTAACCATGGTAACACCGTTCATCCAAATCAAAATCCGATGCACTATTTAATGTATCTTAGTGTAGTCTACTTGTGTGCCAAGTTACACGAAAATCAGACCAAAACTGTAGGAGTAGTAGCATTTTGAAAAATTGTTTACAGACAGACGGACAGCTAGACAGACAGGCGGACGGACGACGGACACCTTACTATTGCATAAGCTCTTCTGGTCTCTGACCAGTTGAGCTAAAAATCTCTTATGTAGATTTCTCCAAAATTATCATCTATATAATTTGATAAAATAGAAATTAATTCATGGTTTAACTGTTTATAAAAGCCATATAAATACATAACTTACGTGTATTTACAACTAAATGTGCATCACGAGTTTGCAATTTGAAACAAAACATGATAACGTTTTTATTATGGCAAATGAGATCTTCATCTCCATATTATGCTACTAATTCACGTTTCCAATTTTCGAAAACCCTTTACAGAAATATTAGCATCTAGTTCAATAGTGTCGGTATTAGTGCGATATTTTTCTTTATGAGGTTCAACTTTTGACTTATTTTCTACCAATTTGTGTTTTGAATGGTCCTTTTTACATATAAGCACAATAACAGACAATATAACTAATAGTATGATAGGTAAACAAACGCCAAGAACAATGGCTGTAGTCTCTCTTCCGGCTAATTTATTTGTTTCATTTGTTGAAGCCGGACTTGTTGACGATGTTATTAAACTGGTTGTATGTGAACCAGTCAAAGCTTGAGTTATGGTTGATGTCGTACATTTCATTTCTGGAATACCAGACGATAATGTATGTTGCGAGGATTGTTTTCCTGTACTCCTTTCGGAAATTCTCGTTGTTATTGATGGCTGGAAAGTAAATTTTGAGACATCTGTTATTAGTGATGATAGAATTATAGATGTAGAACCCGTAAAAGTTGATGGTGGCAATGAATTTGATATGTGTGTTGTTGGCTTTGCCGTATTGGTTGTTTTTGATGTTGATGGTGATGAAGTCTTTGTCTTGATGACTGATGTTGTAGTTGTGCGTTTGCTAAAAGGCAACAAAGTTGTTATTGACGAAATGTTTGTTTGAAGTGATGACTGAGTAGATGAGAATTTTGATGAAATGAAGACAGTCTCTTTCTTTGTTGTTGCCACACTCGATGAATTAGTAGATGATTTAGAAGTTTGAGTTGATGAAAGCCATGGAAGATGTGTTGATGACTTCGTTGGTATTTGAGAGATGGTAACCGCTGATGATATTTCTGGATGGTTAGTCGTGGTATTTGATTTTTGAGTTGTTGAAAATGACAAAGTTCTATATGAAGAAGTTGTATGCCCTAGTTTTGATGTAGATGAGTCTGATGAAGATGATGATCTTGTAGACGGTTGGATTCGTTTTGTTGTTTGTGTAGACAATGTTGTTGATGTCTTGGTGGAATATGGAGATGACAGATGCGATGTTGATGTTGTTGGTGGTAGAGTTGATGACCCATGCGTTGTCTTTTGTGAAGATGATATACCAACCTGTGTTGTTGAGACTTTGAATTCTGTCGTTGATGGTTTGGGTGATGTCCTCTCTGTTGTTGATGGAGTTGTTGTGAGTATACCTTTTGAAAATGGTGAATATTTAGAACAGCAAGAACAATGTTTTAGACAGAAATGTATTTAGCGTTTCTTTTTCAATTGGTGCTCAGTACCTTGTGTTGAAATTCATCAAACATGTGTTCAATGTTGAAAATGATATTAATTTAGATATATGTACTTCTAAGCATATACTCAAGTTAACTGAACCTGCAAAACCTGCGAAATAAAATAAAATAAAATTATTTCTTATATACAAACTGATTAATTAGAAAATATAATCTTGTACTTACATTCGCCATTTTGAATTGTGACGTCATCAACACCCATGACGGAGCCAAAAAATCTCGAATCTGTGTAAGAACCCTCCAAAATGATCTGTGAAAAATATATACATATTCATACAATTATATTCATACATATATTTATAAATAATTTTTATCAAAGAAAGGAAAAAGAAAAATGTATTCAATAAATGTAAGCTTATTAAACGTATGATGGAATTATCACCACTTCATAGACAAAACTGTCAATTCTCTGCTATGTATTTGTTTTGAAATTAAAATTTCTTTTCGTTTTCTTTTTTTCAAAAAGCGATTTTAAATCATAGTTCATTTTAAAGATTGATTGATTGTATGTTCTTTTGCGTCCTTTTCGAGAATTTATCACTCATATGGAGACGCCATCACTTGCCAGTAGAGAGCTACAAATTTTGTTCAATACTCAGCACTAACGGCCATTGAGCAGTGAGGAATCGTTTTCATGTCAGCATTTACTGCGACACGGGACTTCGGTTTATGCAGTCTCATCCTAATGACCGGTCTCCACGTCCCACAGCTGGATTCGAACCCGCGACGTAAAGATCAACTTCTTAATTCGCGACTCCAGAACAGACGCTCTGACCACTGCGCCAAGATTTCTAGGAAGAAAAAGCAATATTTACCTGAAAGTAGGAAGTCCCGTTCACGGTAAACATCAAAGACTTCCAGCCAGGTGGGTTCTTATATGAAGCTTCATGTAATAAAACCAATTTCATAGAGGGGAGAAATCTCTGGTAGATGGAGAGTGTCCCGCTAGTTGCTGTTGCTAAATACAGGTAAAAGCTCAAACAGGCGGCGCCAGTGCTCTCCAAAACAGGGGAGATAATTTGTGCTGCGTCGCCATTCTCGCCCATGTTCCAGTTATTCAAAAGTAAGAATTTACCTAGAAATCAAGTAAAAAAAATGCATTCATACTACATGTACCTAATAAAATACATATGAATTTTTATGTAAACAATGCGAAATACTTGCCTCTTCCTTTCCTAGAGAAGTCTCCAGATATCAGTATTTTGCCCTTATTTAGAATAGGTCCAGAAGTTATATTCCAGCCAACAGAGTTTCCTGGAGAAGGTAAAAGCTTCATGTCACACCAGCCGGATTCAAAATCGAAGTCGCACTGAAACGGAAGTTCCATGGCAGGCGGTAAAGTCGACAGAGGTGGATTTGTTGTCGTCCGGATTGGTGCTAACAAAAATGTAGAAATCGATTCAAGGTCAATATATTTTTAGGTCACCTGAGTAAACTGAGTGACCTATTGCTATCCGTTTTCGTCCGTCGTCGTGCGTTAACATTTGAACATTTTCAGCTTCTTCTCTGCAACCATTGAACCAGTTTTAACCAAATTTGACATAAACCATCTATGGGTGAAGGGGAACAAAAATTGTGAATTTCATTATCCCTGCCCCCCTGGGGCCTGAGGGGTGGGGCCAAAACCACTAAAATTAATGCAATCTTTAAAAATCTTATTCTTTACTCCTGCACATCAAGCAGTCGAACTGTTTGCATGATTGTAATCAGCATTGAGTCCTCTACCAAAATTATGAAATTCATGGCCCTGGGATCAGGGGTCCTAGTGCTAGGGTGGGGCTAAATAAGTATATAGTGAAAATGCATTAATTCTTTGAAAATTTTCTTCTCTACTCCTGGGTATTGAATAAACTAATTAAGTACATAGTTATGATGAGCAAGAGTGCCTCTTCCAATGTTGTGAATTTTATGGCCCAAGGGTCAGGGGTTCTGGTGTTATGGCGGGGCTCTATTGATTATATAGTGAAAATACATGAATTCTTTGAAAATCTTCTCAGCTCCTATGTATTATATAAACTAAGTACATAGTTATGATGAGCAAGAGTGCCTCTTCCAAAATTGTGAATTTTATGGCCCCAGGGTCAGGGGTTCTGGTGTTAGGGGGCTCTATTGATTATATAGTGAAAATACATTAAATCTTTGAAAATTTTCTTCCCTGCTCGTGGGAATTAAGCAGATGAACTACCTATATAGTTATGATGAGCAAGGGCCCTTCTTCCAGAATTGTGAATTTCAAGGCCCCAGGGTCAGGGGTACCATAGAGGAGGTGGCTCTACTTATATACTAAAAATGAATGAATTGTTTTAAATCTGCTCCTTGGTATTAACATTCTTTGTGCCGCGGGCCTATTTTGGGCCTATTTTCAAATACTACGTTAAGTGCCACGGGTCTATTTAGGGCCTACCGTTAGCTCATTTACGTCACAAGTAAAACTGATTATGACGTTACGTCGTCATTCCGAGTGTCGCGCCATTTTGGCCTCTGTTACAGGAAACAGTTATTTTGCCTTTCTTCTACAGAAAAAAATATATGTAGGAAGGAATGTTAAACAGGTATTTTTTGTCTTGGTCATTAGAAAAGGAAAATAATACATTCTGATTTGAAATTAACAACTTTGTCAGTATTTTCAATCCTCGTTTAAACCGGCAATACACACAATCAAAATTCCATTGGGAGGAAAAAAAATATTCAGCGTATCTTTAAAACGGGAATAATTTACCATTACTCATATTTTAAAAATACTTACTGTTTTGATCGTAAAAATACTATATTTATAGTAATGCTATCATTTGTAATGTATGATTTTTTAAAAATCATTTATCGTCATGATATGTTATAAAGTTTAACATTGTTACATTAAATCCTTGAAGGGCTTTTTAACGGACTATAAAAAAGGTTTAAAGTTTCATCCTCAGGAGCAGGACAAAGTAAAAGGGTTTATTTCACAAATGTCCAGGCACGTAGCATCGTTTTTGGAAGTGAGGGAAAATTAATTATACTTACAATAAAATGTTCCTGTAAAAAGTGACACTCAAAAAAACAAAAACAAAAAGGGGGGAATTTGCCCAAACTCGAAAATCCTATTTCGTGGGGAGTGGGGGTGGGGTTAGTGTTAAACTTTTTTCAAGGCCAAGGGGAGGGGGACGGCCTGATGTCACATAATTAAAAATTCCACGAGACAAGGAACTTCACAGAGAAATCTTCAGATTTGGAATACATGTTGTTTTGCAGTGCATGACATCGCCAATTGCCGGAGAAGACCGCTTATGTCCTGTCCAATGAACAATTACGGCTCTTTTTCTGCAAGAAACGACTATGGCATTGAACCTCTGCATCATGCATGCATGTTTATAATTATGTTTCCATTCTATTGTTCAAAAGACCAATTAAAGATCAAAAAAAGAGATTAAATCTCTTTTAGGCACGAACCATCAATTTTAATTGTCGGCAGGGCAAGGGGGGGGGGGGGGGGGGGGGGTTAGCCGTTGAAAGAATTTTTTCGCTGGCTTCTCCTGTTAGATCATATCTGACTTTTAAATTAATAAAAGAATTTAGGCAGGTATTTACAATCAAAGGGCAGGCAAGATATTATGTCTGTGGAAGTTGGCACAAGTACCCTAACCACCACCCGCGGGCAAATACCATTAAGATCGTGATTTTCTCGAGATCTACTGGTAGTAATATATATATATATATATTTTTCTTACAGCTATGCTAACGATTTTTTTTTTTTGGTGAAAATCAATACACTGTATTTAAAAAATATAACTACTGTACTACGAGATTAAATTATTACAGAAGGAAATGCCCATGATTTAATTTATAAAATCTGTAGAGAAATAATTAATATATTTTATACACCTAAACATTTAAACCTCTTTATTTGATTGAATCAGATTACATCCGAGTTTCCGGTCAAGGGCGAAAAGACATAAAAAATACGAAATAACTTACACTGTACGTCTTAGTCGTGTATTCCAGGTTATAAATTTTAGGAACACAATAAGATTATGTGACAGTATTAAAATACCAACATATAACAATTTAAGGATATCCGATCCTCAGCCAGGAAGGATAACTCCAAAAATCAATATTTAATTTGAAATGCATCAAAATGAAGCTTGAAAATAATTTTTTTTCATGCAGCAATTTTCATTTTATTCATCTTTATAAGATTCAATGTTTTTGGAAGTCTTAGAAAAGGTCTTATAAAAGTTGACATTTGTACCCTATAGTAGGGGAAAATGATACAGTTTTAGAGAATAAGATTTTCTTTAATCCAGGCTTAGATACCAATGCTTGTTAACATGATATGAAATAAAAAGTGATTTGTTGTGTCTTGCAATGATAGCAAAAGCCTTTTACACTATGTACTATATATATATATATGACGAAAATAGAAGACAAAAAATACCAAATAAGTATAAAAATCGTGACAATTTCTCTGAATGCGTGGATACCTATCATTTTTCAACCTAAAATACAATTTGCAATTAGAAAATGCATTACTGATATTCAAATTCCCTTTTTCTGCAAAAATATTGCAGATTTGGCAATTTTTCCTATATAATATGATTAACTTTAATCTTTAACTTTAAAGAAATACTGTGGACAAATTTACATAACTTCGTGGATTCAGAGATACTTTTATGAGTATTTTTGATTGGGTACCTGTAAAGTGCGAAACGAAATAGAAACGAAACGAAACGAACTGAAACGAAACGAAATCTGCCGAAACGAAACGAAATCTACCGAAACGAAACGAAACCTACCGAAACGAAACGAAATCAAGACGAAACGAAACGAAACGAAATCAAAACGAAACCTGCCGAAACGAAACGAAACAAAACTTTTAGAATGTTTATATGGTCTATTTTTTACTTCATAAGAAATTTATATAGTTCAAGCACCACAGGCAATTGTTTCGCTTCAAGTTCCTACATAGGCGTCGGAAGGAAATTGAAAGTTGGGGGGGGGGGGGGGGGGGGGGGGCTTAACCAACAAAAAGGTAAACTCCAGTTTCCAATGCCTATGTAATATATATCTTTGCAAGAAAGTGGGGATGGAGGCTAACCCCTCCTCCCCGCCGCTTCCGACACCTATGTCATATTTTTTAATATCTTACTGAATAATTTACCTACTTAAAAATGACATCGTTCGCTTCGAGAGACTTTTTACTTGTCAGTTAAATAGTTTAAGACGTCTATGGTCAAGCCTCTTTATTGCAAACCACTCCTTTCTTCCTCCAAAATTACCTCGATAAAAATAGGACCGTATGTACGTAGAAAGGATACACAAGATTTCGGTTGGAGTTACATGTATAATAGAACAAAAAAAAAAAAACCAGACACCTTGGAATGGAATACTTAATACTCTAGGTCTCTGGTTTATCCTATGTTTTAAGACATTCGCAATACAACAGTACAGTGACTTTATTTCGACCCGTACATAAACGAGCCTTTACATGTAACACATCAATTTTGATAGATATGTTGAATCTAGATAAATAAGGACTGAAAATAAGAATCAGATATAAAAATTAAAAAATAATGCACATATTGAAACTATACATGCATAGTACGCTCGTGCATATTTGCAGCTTGCAAACACGTAAATGCATCATTAGACTAAGAAGGGAGCATAATTTATCGGTAATTAAATTTTATATTAACAAGTGCTTGAAGTATATGAATTTTATTTGAAGTAAAAATAAAAGTCCACATGTAGTTACACATTTATGATTATATACATGTACCTTGATTAAAAAAAAACATTTTGATAGTGTTGTTTCGTTTCGTTTCGTTTCGGCAGGTTTCGTTTTGATTTCGTTTCGTTTCGTTTCGGTAGGTTTCGTTTCGTTTCGGCAGATTTCGTTTCGTTTCAGTTCGTTTCGTTTCGTTTCGTTTCTATTTCGTTTCGCACTTTACAGGTACCCTTTTTGATTAATTTAACGGCTAATTTTATAAACCTGAGGATCGGACTACCTTAAGTGGTTCACTGAAAGGAGTGGGTGTGCAAAGGAGGGGGTATTTTTTTCTGAGTTTAGTTTGTTTAACAGAAAAATTTTTATTTAGATGCCAGTTGCACCCCCCCCTTCACAAAAAAGTAAGATCTCACCCTACCCCATGACACACATACGCACGAAATAGGATTTTTGTGAACAATTTGGGGATTTTTTTTGGGGGGGGGGGGTCAGATTTTTCTGTAGAACCCCCCCCCCCACCCCGATCGACCTTTAAACCATTTCTACACGGCGCGTTAGTTGCAGAACTGTAGCTCTCAGAAAAAAAAATGTTTTGACAGACCGTTCTATCAATATGTATTTTTCGGAGAGCTATAGTTCTGCAGGTATGGGCGGGATACATTTGATATACATGTATTAATTAGGTAAGCTCTTTATGTAAGGTCTACGTTAAAAAATATGTATTATGGTGTACAGTCAGAAATGAAGGAATGAAAAAGTACGATAGAATTTACAAAGATAAATCACGAAAACGTATGAATAGTTAGTAACATGTATTTATAACTGTGTTTCAATTACACTGCATTTGTACATATTTAATTCTACTCGTATTGCGTTCATTATTATGCAACATATATATATGATCCACAGGTTCTTGATGTAACATAAAATTATTTTTTTCCTATTAAAAAATAAAAACCTACGTACCTAATCTACTGAAAATATATTATTTGTGCATAAATTTTGCTTGTATCGTTTCGTTTTATATAATTTATTCTTTATTGGATTCATTGTCTGTCTATAAACCATTTTGTACAAAAAGTGAAAGGCGTAAACGTTTTTATACCTTTACCTTCTTTGTTTATGACGTCACAGTAACGTTACGTCATAGATTTAACGTAATAAAAACTGTCACGGCACTGTACGTAATTTGAACTTCAAATCTGTACGGCAGCGAAAAGGTTAATCAAATATTTTTGAAAAGCAAGGATGCCTTTTCAAAAATTGTGCAACGTGTGGACCTAGGGTCAGGGGTTCATGTGTGGTAGGGGCACTACTGATTATTGCTGAATATTACTGATTGGTTGAAATGCATTTTTTTGTTCCCCTACCCTGCTTATGGGTATTAAGTAACCAAACCAAGCAATTGCTAAGTGTATAGTTATGATGATCAATGGTGCCTCTTTCAAAATTGTGAATGCCATAGCATTTGGCTTAAAACATGAACCAAATTCAATCCAATCACTGGAAAGTTGTTGCATGATGCTCAGGTGACCAATAAGGCCCATGGGGCTCTTGTTAAAAAGTTATATTCCGCAGAATTATGTCTGTTTGTATTGACTATGTACAATGAATTTTGTGTCACGTTAAGTCTATCGTCGCAAACCACAACTAAAATACAAGATCTCTCATCTCAAAGAGAGGAAAATGAGGACTTTGAACCATGGCTTGAGACGAATACAAAACTAATACACGGAAAATTTTGTTCAAAACGTATTTATATCATCCCCAAAAGCGATAATGCACTGTAAATACTCACATATTTCTATGTCGTCAACAGCCAAATCACTTCCATAAAATAAACGCGCAGTTGCCTCGAAACTTATCTACAAAGAGTCATGGTTAAATGCAAACCTTAAAAATATGAATTCAAAAATCAAAATTCAAATTGCATACATTAAATTGTTTGAGAATCATTACCACAAAACTTCCTCGAGGTAAATTTACTGTGGCTTGAATCCATTCTCGACCTTGTCTTCCTTTCCTTCTCCAAAGTTCTGTCTTTGAGCCATTGCCATCAATTTTATTCAAAGTTAATATACCAATACCAACTCCATTCATAAAATACCAGAAGGATAATTGCAAATCTAAAGAAAACCAAAATAATCGATTAAGTTGCTTGAAAAATTTATGAACATTCTTGCCAGTGAAAGAAACTGTTTATTTTACCGGAAGTGACGTCAATATTCGCCTCTACCACAGCTTTGATGGAACTGTTCATACGAGCATCTATTCCCTTGATAAAAATGTAGCTGCCATTGCTGTCTGCAAGGTAAATCGTATTTTCAAAAATGTAAAATAACTCAAGTTTAAAATAAGACGTGTCATTAATCATTTATTTTCAAGTATGCAAATGCTAAAATATTTTTTTAAGAAGGAGGAAGCATTTCAACAATGTTAATCTTTCTTTCTAGAAACAATAACTGCCAATATTAATGAAGACATTTACTTCAGATGTGTATAAATCAGAACTTGATTTTGCATTTTCACCCTTGATTTTGCTTTTCAAAAGAATATGAAGCATTTTGATTTACATTTTGTTGTGTGGTCACCGACTGGTCCGGATGATCTATCAGGCGTTGATCCGTTCCCAAGATGCCACTGGAATCCTTGAGTGCTGTTCTGAGGTCGCCACTGACACCAGCCATTATCAAATGTACACGATGGTTGTAATACTGAAAATTTTACAACATTCATGATATGTACATGATGGTTGTAATACTGAAAATTTTACAACGTTCATGATATACGTAATGTTTTTAATACTGAAATTTGCATGATGGTTGTAATGCCGAAAATTTTACAACATTCAATATATGCATGATTTGTGTCATTGCATGTATAGAAAATCTTCTTAACGTCAGAAGTACTTATTGAGTTCAGCGTCCTGTGGCCCAGTTTAATTTCTGTTGGTTACTTACATGATAAAGTTGATAAGTGTTATATAACTCTAATAATTTTTATCATCTATAGTAATCAAAAGCGGACGCGATAACCCACGAAGCAAATAAAAGGATTTATATGGTACAAGGTCGGTTGGTTACCTTACAAAGGGATGAGAGAAAGTTGCAGAACATTTCATTTTTTAGTATTCATTAATTAAGAAAGGTGGATGCTGGTGCTTTCGTTCCATTATTGTTATATTACATGTGCATACATTTATGTAATGTAAATGTAGGCTTGTTTGTTGAACTTTCAGCTATATGTATCGTTGGACAATTGGCTTGATTTCTAGCTTGATTTCAATTTGGTAGTAATCTCATTTGTCTTCACCTTGACTCCATGAAGCTTGCCCAAGCTAAAACATTTCACAATGTACTTAAAATACACAGTTCGGTCCTTCGTTCATTGATGGCCATGACATAAATAAAACTCATCACATGAAGTTACATATTACACCCGTTTGCCACTAATATCTTCAAGGAGTTCCTTATTGTACAACCTTGAGATCTGATATGCAATAAGAGTGTGCCTTGTGTCTCGCCAGTTCAAAAAGAGTTCAATTGTGATCCATTAGTGCACTTTAATGTGAACACGATAAAATGCCCTTGCATCTTACAAGAACTTTACGTCACATAAGATGCCCTTTATCAATAAGTCACTTCTAAGTTGAGTACTTATTTACAATCAATATGATAACCCTCTTGAGTAAATATGTAGGGAGTGGCTCCATTTGCTATGTAGAAAAAATATATTAATTATATTATATACGATGTATACTTTTTTTCAAATCTATGTCTCAATAAATATGACATTCGGAGTGCTCTTCAAATTCAAGGTTCAATCGTTCATTCGTTGATTTCCTTGACATTGAAAAAAAAAGAAATCTAGATTGAGTGGTATTCTTAAACTGATTAAAATTGAAAAAAAAATAAATTGGAAAATGATCCATCTAGATATTTCTTCACTATAAATTTTGTAAGATTTTTCTATAATTCTAGTAACGATGACCTTTTTCTTTCACAAGACATTTTCAACAAGATCAACATGAGAAATATGGTACAACACAAAAGTTTTCCATGCACCTCATAAATAACAAATTGAATTTCGCATGTTCCTACTATGTATTCGTTCGACATTATGGGAATGAACGTGGTTGATGTTCTTGATAGTGAACCCTTTGCATCTAAAAACATGTTTGTATTTCACATTAACCTTAAAACTGGAGTAATGAATGAAAAATCGTTTTAATCAGTAGCAAGCGTACCTCAAGGGTAACCCTTATCACATTAACTATTGACTATATGTAGAATTAATCAATGGAAACTAAACCAGGGAAAGTGAAATTTCAACTTTATTTGAAGTGAAAACATTTGTTTTATTTTCCTTTTGCATGCTGAACAAATAACTTTATATTCAAGGCAAAGAGTGATAATTTTTTGTTCTAGAACAGTTCAGTGCAGATAGGGTTTGTGTGTAAATTGAATTATTTTTACATCAAAATATTATTCATCAACCAAAGTGAATATTGATAAATGAAATTAAAAATGGGAAATCTCTAACATAATGTACATCGCTAAAATGCATATATTATACGTGGATATCCATGAAAGTATAAGTAACTCCAAAGTCCAAAAATAATAGTTGGCGGTATCAAAAGAAAACAGAGATAGATATTTCAAAACCTTACATGAAGAGATGCGCCTACCATTTTTGATCAGCAAGGTTCTTTTTCTTTCTTTTCTTTTTTAATGATCAAATAAGTAAACATTTAAATTACTTTGTGGATGAATATCAATAGGCATTCAATTTTGAAAGATAATACAGTATATTTGAAATATTTTATCTTTTACATACTGTCAAGGTTTTACAAAACCAAGTGTGTTTTCGTCCTCGCTGGCCAAGGGATTTTGTTGTTGCGTAAATGATTATGTTTTTCTACGAATTAAATGTGTACTGCTTATAAGTTAAGTTGATTAAATTAGCACTGGTCAAATTTCGGCCAAAGGTCAGCCCATTGATAAAATTTTACTACTGAATCGTACGATTCACAGAGTCGAGCTTATCACTTTGAATCGTGCCATGAATGGACATCGCTTTAAAATGTATACATGATATATGCATTTAAAATGGCTGCTATTTTGTACCATTTATACTTTTGTTCTACATTCTACATACTTGT
Source organism: Saccostrea cuccullata (assembly GCF_032062105.1). Classification (NCBI taxonomy): domain Eukaryota; kingdom Metazoa; phylum Mollusca; class Bivalvia; order Ostreida; family Ostreidae; genus Saccostrea; species Saccostrea cuccullata. The sequence continues at coordinate 120,965 of NW_026928669.1, read as the reverse complement.
AGAAAGCAAAAATAATTAAAAACGAAATAATAAATAATTAAGTCAAGCACCCACCCCCTTCTACCTATTTTCACAAAGCATTCGTAAAAAAAAATTACTTCTTTTCTTGGATATTAGATATTAGAATGAAAACTTTATTTTTGAAATAAATGTATGAATAAGAAATCTTATTATGCAAAACATCAAATGAAGAAATTTTTTGACGTGAGAACTTTGATATACATGTATTGGATCTCATAATAATAAATCCTTTAATTTTAACAGAAACATTGAAGAAGAAAGAATCTATCACTTCAAAAGGATATACCCCGTACTTTTAAATGTAGATCACAATTTTTTTTTTCGAAAATTATCTTCTAAAAGTAAATGATATCTTATCAACGATTCAAAATTAAATGGAAAAAAAAATTCATAATTTATACAAAAGAGATTTCCCCCATAAAAAACAAATGAATAGTCGTATAAAAATTTACCTGTAGCTACCGTGTGGTCAAGAATATGGACTAATACCAGGAATAACGTACTACATCCAACTGACCACATCCTCGCTATAAATTCTTAGTACAGCTCCCGCTGTTCTCAATAGGAGTTAGTTTTAATAAGTTATCACATCAATATTTGAGTATTTGTTCAATGAGATAACAACAAAGTGATCGGGTCCTTAAAAAATCACGCGTAAGGGGCGGCTGTTTCAACAGAACATGCGGTGTCCCCCTCCTATCGCCGCCACGTCCCCATGTCTCAAGTCGGGGAGACCAAAGTGCCAAGTTCCCAAGCTTATCTGACCGTTCTAAGTTTTGAATGGAGGAGTGCCTTTTAATGCAGAGTACGAGGGGATATAGTGAAACGGGGATTGTAGTAAACCAGTCTTAGCCAGATGAAATAAGTATTTGATTTGCTTTGATAATTAATTACGTTAGGAAAAACTTATAGGAAAATGGAAAGCATGATATAAAAAAGGAGAGTGAGTTGGGGAAATTATGTTTTCTGAATAAATTCCTGATCAATAATATTTGAGTTGTGGTCCCCTCACAACCCCAACCCCTCTCTCAAGAAAAATAGTAGTACCGGTAATATAACCATGGATCTTTATTTGTGTGGTTCGAACTTCAAACTATACTTTTCTGGAGATTAAAAAATTCAATTTGATATACCATCTGTATTCTTGCCATGTTTTTTTTTTTTTCTGCTGAATATTAAAACCCTGACTAACATCAAAATTATACATACTTAAACTAAAACAAAAGTCATTTCTCTATTTGATTGTGTATACACAAGTAATCTAAAGAAGTGGATATAAAAAGTGTTTCTGATTGACAATATCTATGTAGTTTTTGGACACATGGACACTAAAATTGGTACTGAAAGACGTTCGACTCCCCCCCCCCCCCCCCCCGGACATTGGACTTTCCCGTGTTACATTGGACTTTTCTTTTCTTTTCCTTTCCTTTTTTCTTATTTTTTTTTTTTTGCTTGTCAAGTTTTATTTTTAGGTTTTGAATTTTTTTCTCTTTCACTTAGCCCCCCCCACCAAACTTTCAATTTGCTTCCGTCGACAATGAACAATTTCTAAAACGAGACAAGCTATTGACAAACAGTTGATTTACCAAGAATATCAACAGTCTCGTTTTAAGTCATCGTTTTGCAAGTTGTATGATCAAATTCATGCTTACTAACATTTTTTAAGCTGTCAAGTTGTTAATTCCTGAATTGTGAACGAATTTTCTTGATTTTCTCGAATATGGCAAAGAGTATTCGACGGATGTGACCAGTTGGTAGAGGATGATTACTCCTCCATGGCATCTGATCCCACATCTGATGTTTAACATGTAGAGGTCCGTGTTTGCTCTGCTCCCATTACTGTTTGAATGGCCTTAAGCAGTGTTAAGAGTCTCAATATATTTTATTACTCAAACTTCTTAAATGGTACAAATTGCCAGAAATCGACCTTTCAGCATCTTTTAAGGGGCCTGCATCTAAGAATTCATAGTAAAACTACGACAAAATACTATTCGAAGTAAAGTTTGGGACTGCCATCCCATCCCCCAATTTCGCGGGGAAACTCCTGTCGAAATACAAATGAAACATTCAGTTAGAAGGGTGGCAAGGGTAGGGAAAAAAATCTATTTAAATACAATGCAGGATTTTTAGATTGAGTCTGGTCCCCTTCTCCGTTGTAATGAATGAAAGTCAGTAGGTGAATGTAAACGTGAAAGTATGTCAATTTCTTTATCTATGTGGGTTCTATACATGTATAATATCTGTTTACATGTTTATCGATATATGTCAACGTGATCGCTGGCAAAAAGCAAGCCGTTTTCATTCAGCTGATTAGAATTATTAATGTCGGTTTGCCTGACAATTTATCTTCTAATTGAATACTAAGACGTCGATTTTTTTTCTTTATTTTTAACTTGTCTTCTGGCCATCTGAAGGTTAATGAGAATGTTTATAAATGCATGTTTGTTTGAAAATATTAGATTCTGTTTTTCAAATGGAGTTATTGCCCTTTGTCTCTAAAACGGCTTTACTAGACCGAGTTTGTTACTCTCTTTAAATTGCCTGATTAAAATCTGACATCCTTTGTCTCAGATCTTTCTAATTACATTTCTTTCTGCTTTAATAATAAAATACCTATATGATATTATTGTGAAGATAAACATGAGAGAGAAAGCATCTTTAAAATTTGTCAAAAATGAATACACGTTATAAAAAAGAGCGAAAATGATACATAATGAATTTTTTTTATTAATAAACCTTTGTCAAACTTCTAATCGTTTGATAACTTCTCGAGATTTACTCGGATTAATGACTAGATTATCTGAGAATATCAAATTGCCATACACATTGGTGGCTTTAGTATTGTGGTTTATAATGTCTGATTCTGAGGCAGAAAAACTGCTTTCGGAACTTTCGGAAGATTGTGCAGCATTGGATAAAGTGAAAGACATCCAGGTATTCACATCCTGGTCAAGGTCAATATCGCCATCACTAGACAGAGTTGAATTTCCGGTGTCCATGACCCAATCATTGATGTCGGGATCACGTGACTGATGAAGAGATTCGATTAAGTTTTCTAGTTCTGTTTCCATTTCACGTTCGTACGAACCAGTGTAGGAAGGGGGTTCTGGCACATCGTTATAAAACGCCTCAGTATTTAAATCGACAGTCGATGTATCAAAAGTGTCCATTGAGAAACTTGTCTGTGTTGTCGCTTCCACCATTTCATTCGGAGCACTCTCAAATACTGAAATTGACCTTTTAATGGAGGTTATTTCCTTATAGGTACCACTTGAACTTGACGCAGAACTATGTCTGTCAATGGTAGAATATGAACTTTTAAATTCTGGAATGGTTTTAACTTTAGCAGACTCTTTTAATTGCGCAGTGCAACTCGTAGTTCTTACTTTTGATACTCGTCTAGCGTCTAAATTAGGAATGTCACAGATGAGACTTGTAGCATTGGGGTCATCCCGAAATTCTTCCTTGGGATTAATAATGGAGGAAAGCGTAAATGATGAGACTGGAAAAGACAAAGATCTTCCCCACTTTGGTCTCTGATATGACGATGTGATTTGAAGATACGACAAATCGAGATCGGGAGATTCGTCCACAGTTCGAACATTGTCCAAAAGTTTTTGCAAAGCGTCTTCGCGACGTGGACATTCAGCATCACTGGGGTGGTTACAGCGTGTTGCAGACTTCCGGTCGATTCTCACCTGGATTTCCGTGGTGACCTTGTCGATGTCGTTAATGAGACATTGAAGATCCTTGACCATGGAATCGAGACTCTGTTGAAAGTCCTCCATATTTTGTATGACGTGTCTCACCATTTCTCTCACATAAGTGTCGGTTTGACCGTTCATGCTAATCTATTCAACAGTATTGGCTGATAACCTTACATGTCGTGGATCAATCTATAAAACAATACAGGTGATTACAAGTTCGTTAAAAAATAGAAGAAATACTAGACTAAGTATTGTCAAATTAGAATTCTTTATAAAGCTGATTTGCAATACAGGTAATCAGATAAAATCATTGTAGTCAGGTGTAATGTCACCTTTACAGGTAAAAAATTAGAATGATCAAAGAAACAATGTACGTAAAATTGTTGGGCAAATGTTTCTACAGGCCACAAAATGTCCCTCAGTATGAAAAAAGGATCGCAGTCTGACTGAAAATTTTCAATCCACAATAATTCTGCATGCAACTTTTTTTTTAATGAAAAATGCCCTTCAGTGAATATTTAAAACTCAATAAATGCATCTGACACAATGTAAAGAAGTTGCATCGTATAATTTTATAGGTCTGGAAATTTTCTAATCGATGCTTACTAATCTAAAGGTTTATTTTCAGATTTGTTTGGAGTTTGATTAAAACTATTTTGGCGCAAAAGATGTCCTACAGCAAAACGTCATTTTGTATCAATGATGAAATATGGACAATGTCTAGTCTTATTATGTTAAAACTTTAAATAATGGGCAACTGCAGAATAATCAATATTAAAGGCATCAGAAGAATAAAATTCATTAAGAACATTGTGGATTGATTAACAAGCAATCTCCTCCCTTTTAAAGTTTTTCTTAAAGATTTTATCAGAAGCTGCTTACATGTAAAATGCAAAATAATTTAAAAAATCGTACCAACTACCAAGTTATTACACCATCTTTAGAGTCATGTGCTCTATTCCGGAACTTTTTAGTCATAACGGACAATAATTGCTTCCATTCATATTCGACACGATATATCCTAGGCAGTGAGCTTGAATTAAAAGATACAAGAGTCTGACACATCTGTTTCATATTAGGAGTATTTTACTTGAAAATGACGTTAATGGTAATCTAACAACCAAGCTTTATGATAAAAGTGATGATTTAAACTTTCCAATCATCAACTTCCCTTACCTCTACCGCAATATACCTTCATCACCTAGTTCTATAAAACTTTTTAAGTGTTTATTTGTAAATGTTAGAGTGTACATCTGCATATGGGGTTTATATCTCCCAAGTTGATTCGATACGCAAGAGCATACTCTACGCATCGAACAAACTCTAAAACGAGGCAATTTATTGACAGACAAGTTGATGAAACAAGAATATTAACAGTCATTATTTCCTAAGTTCTATGATCCATATAATGACCTTATCAGCAAATATAATCTATCATTAAGTCAATGCTGACTCTCATTTTTCATACTAAATTGTTAGACCATTATTTATACACCGAATTGTCGACAGATTCTCGTAAAGTCCCTGACCATGACAAGAAGCTTACTGCGGATGTGACCGGTCGGCAGGGATGCTCACTCCTCCATTGCACCTGATCCCACCTCTGATGTTTTAGAGTCCTTGTTTTCTCTGCTCTTCATTTGTATTGTTTGAGAGGACTTTTTAGCTTGTAAACTGTTCGTTAACTCCATACATTAATTTAACGACTTTTCGGCACCAAAAACAATACAAAAAATTATTCCAAGATATATTTTTGACAAATCGTAAAACTAAGTAACAATGGTGGTAACGGTGCTATATTCTCCCCTAGCTGGTTGTTCTAAATCGATGGGAGGAAAGATTTATGGGTGTAATGTGCTAACCTAATTAAGAAACCCACAGGCCCGCAACTTATTCCGTGGCGATGTGAACTCGATATGTACCAAAAATTACATAAGATGTGCATTTCATGTATATAAGATCACTCTCCCTGAATAAAGAAATCAATACGTTGTTTGGTTTTATGGAATTGCTGTGGTAATGATTAAAATTACTGGCTTCTTGGAAATTTGGATATTTTCTGCTTCAAACGCTAGAGACAATTTAGAATTTCATTGATTAAATTCAATTTAGTCATCCCTGATGGTTTTTTGAAGTTTTTTTTTTAAAGTTGTCCAATCCCCTAGGGTCTGAAAGATAGGTGATAAGTAAAATGTCACTGAATTCACAAAGTTAATTTATAAAAATTGCACATAAACCCATGTTATTTCTTCAAGGTTCATCATTGACTTTGTCGTTAATCATATATATTATACAGGAACCATTATCAGATCTCAAAAAGCGTATTTTTAGGGAAACATAAAAAACATGCACCGATTAAGCACTTTTTTCATACTTGAAACTGGTTAATTAACAGGTAAAATTTACTATTTTTAAAAAATAGCTTTCGAAGCATTTGGAATGTCTACTTTTTACAAGTCCGTTAATAAGACTTCAAAAAACCTAAATAAATGTTATTGTTTTTACATTGCTTTTGCAGTAAATGCTTTCATACAATTCAGTGTTGGGAAAGTTAACCTAGAAGTCTCTGACAAGACTGTAACTCTACTGCATGCCTTTTACTCAATGAACTAAGCACATTGACTTGAAACTATAGCAACAAAAATAAAATACACGTAATAATGATTATTGATTTATAGTTTTTTTCTGAGTTAAGTTAAATTGCAATTGGACAAAAATTGCCATAGGGTAAGCTGTTTAAAAGAATTACATTTTTTTGTTAAAAAATTATTTTTAGAAATAATAAAACTTTTCATCGATTTCTATTCCTATTAACGATGGCAACACTGTTAATAAATGTATTTTTAAAAGTGTAGTGTAAGTTTTTTGAACCAAATCTGTAGGAAACTGAAAATTTGTTTGAAGACAAACAGACAGACAGACAGCAAACACCTTACTATTGCATAAGCCCTTCTGATCTTTTATGGCAGGGCTAATATATTTTATCATTGTACATGTATTCATGAAAGAAAATGAAAATCTTGAAATCAAATTGTTTTACAATAAGAAAAAAACCCAATATATTAGTATTATTACTGGGTTGAACACATATATCTTTATGGGCCATTCAGATAATTAAGAAATATCTGAGTAAGACAGGAAATATATTAAGGGAATATGCATGTATAGTCAGATAAGAACACTGTTACTTGTATTAACAGAGGAAAATCAATGAGTTTTCTTGTACTTCTTGACTCAGTGGACTAGTATTGTTGTCAAGACACGTACTTATTTGTCTAATTAATTTGGCTCCTCTCTCTCTCTCTGTCTCTGTCTCTCTCTCTCTCTCTCTCTCTCTGTCTTTTCAAAGAAAAAATGTTTTCGTATTTTTAAGATGAATCTGTAATAAAGTCGTCAAGCTGTTCACATATAAAATTTCAGCGTTTAAATTCAAATGGATTTTGCAATATAACATTATTAACAGTAAGTAATACACAAAAATACAATTGGTAATTCTATACCAAACGCAGACACCTTACTTCCAGACTTAAAAGCTATCGGATATACATCAAATTTACAATCCTTGGATTAAATTTACCGTGAATATAAGAGAGAGATAGGTTTTAAAGATTGGAACAAGATATTTGATACATGCAAAGACAACGACACCCTTCATAAGTACATGTATACCATTTAAATAAATCTCCGCTAGGGTGTTACTTTCAGAACTTCTGAAAAAATCCCACGATTAAAAAGATCCTCTGATTTATTAGCATTGGTGCATAAAGGTCATTTTTCATATTAACAGTAAATTTTGATAATTTTTTGCTTAAGAATATTTCAGAAGAATTAAACTTAAATATGAATGCAGTCTCTGAGGGGAAAATATGAAATAGTCAAAAAACAAAAATTGTTGAATCCGCCACTTACCTTCAATGGTAGTAGTTAGATCCCCTTTGTGTCCTTTCAGGGGTGGTGTGGCGGTCGTCCCGTGACCACAATTGTCTGCTGTTTTCCCCCTCCTCTGAAAATATGCTTCCTGATTCCGCAAAAATCAATGAAAAAGGCTGAAACATCATTTCTGTCTATCGTTTGGTCATACGTTATGTTCCATTGCAGTTATATATCGTCTGCCGAAAAATTAAGAAAATGTATGTAATAATCGTCTGGCGGATCATATAAGATTTGATAAGTTGTGAAACTTGTGTAGAAAGGGTGATTATAAGTGTGTAATAATACATGTATTGTTATTAATCTGTCAATGAGTGTTAAATATATATCGCTTCTTACAAATGTAATCCAAGATAAAAATAGTTCAGTATCCATTTTGGATTTAGCATACAGGATTAATCTAAAAAAGAAAGAATTCATTGGATGCCTTAAATAAAACCCTTTTTTTTAAGTTAACCAATTTTATTTTTTTTTTTTTACACATTTTCAACCTAAAGCACCTTAACTTTAAATTTATTCTATTTATATATATTTTTTATTCAACTTTTCAACATTAAAGATTTGATTTTCCAGCATTGCTATGCCTTTGGTTTATACTGCATAATGGCTATACCAAAAATAATTGCAATATTGCACGCAAATGTTGTATTGCATTGCATCCATAAATATAAGGCATAAGCTTACACTGCACATTAGGGGCTTGTATGACATCTCCAAGTAATATTCATGGAAATAGGAAGATTGGCTCTATTGATTCAGTCTTATTTCCCGGACTGTCTCTTATAGATCGCCTACTCTGCAAATGGAATAAATATCAAAAATGACAAGGATTTGATAGGATTCGTCATACATACATACATAAAAGTTTTCATCACAAATGTTGGGCAATTCCTCGATATAGTGCTTTTTCATCACAGCAACAATCTATGTATATATTGTATATATACTTTGACATTTTATATGTTCTCCAGTTATTTTTTTTTATGTAATGAAAATAACAATTTAACTGCATTAAGTCGGTTAGTCATGTGATTTTCATCATTAACACGACTATAGTGGTAGTACTATGAAAGTTGATTACTTCAATAAACACCGCCTGCATATGCGTCAAAATGCAGTCTGTAAATTATTTGACAGTGTCCCATCCCTTCACCACATAATAACCCTGGGGCCTCTGAATACGTATATGTTTAAACTATACTTCCTTGTATCTTAACCATCCATAAAAAAAGACACGAATGTACATTTAAAATGGGAGGGGGAGGGGGGTGATAGCCCCCTCCCTCACTCACCTCAGGCGTCTAAGGAAATTCATACAGGAGTGTTCTAAAGCATTCATAACAAACTATAGATAGTTTGATTTTAAAATAGAATTTTAGGTGCAGTTGATTTTTGAGCAGGTTTATATTCACCTGTTCTTTATATAAACTATGTAAGGATTGTCAATCCTCAATGTTCAAACATTCCATACATGAGTCACATGGTTGACCAGTATGAAATAAACAAAGTACAAAACAAAAGAAAAAAAATGTCTTGATTTAAAAATAATGTTAACTTTGAAAATATAGAATCGCTCATATTGAAATCATTTTATAATAATAAATTCGAATCGTTTCATTTAGCTACATTGTAAACTCACCCGCTTGCTTCCGTTTTCAGCCGATAGAACAGATGTCTTCTTTTTAAAAAACAATCACTGCAAGTCCTGCTCGAGCGCACTCCTTGTATTCAACGAAGTGCAGCTAATTGGAATTTGAGGCATTACGTAACCGTGTCTACAACCCTGTGCCAAAGACATTTAAGTTATTATTTCAGTTTTAAACTGTATTATAACTGACAATTGTGAGTTACCCTTCTTTGTGTGGAAAATGATTCGTCGCTTTGATAAAGGGATTGAACCTGACGAAAATTGTTGAGAATTTTTTTTCTCTCATGAGATTATTGAATTGTTCGTCATTCAAAAAAATAAATTTTAGAATAAGAAGACGAATATAAAGACATTGGACGTGTTAAACCTCTTTCCAGACAGCAAAATTTCCAAATGTGATGGATGTTCACCTCTCTCTCTCTCTCTCTCTCTCTCTCTCAACCTGTTTCTAGACAGAAAAAATACAAGAACCGATAGATATTATATGACCCTCAACCCCCAGTCTTAATGCAAGAAAGAGAAAAAACGCAACACAATCTCAACATCTTCATTCTTGTAACGAATTTAGATCTATAACTGGAATAGAGGGAAAATATCTACCATTTTCCCACCAAACCTCAAATAGGAAACTGAATTGTAAAAAAAATCTTCCGATGTTTACAAAGTAAAAACAGCAATTTTTCAGGAATAATTGGAACCCCGGGAGTGAACAATCTGTGCTTCGTGCGTAATTATAAAAAAAATTATCTGCTACAACATGTAAATGTATGTTTAAGGTGTCTTTTTCTGTTCTTGCTAAAATTTGACCCCCCTCCAAGAGTGAACTTACGAAAACTAGATTTCGGTGATTGATGTTACCAGGTACAATTTAGTTTAAAAGAGGAACTACGTACAGCTGTACTGTTCAATACACTATCAATACGCAATGCATTTTGGCTTTCTAATTAATAAGAATTGCTTTAATTTTTTTTTTACTATCACCACTTGACAAATAGCTAGTTGATAGTAGATAGTTGAAGAACACCTTGGTATATTTAATTTCGTTCACCGCCGATATCCGAAGTTATCTCTCTTTTGCTATTTTGCCAATGGGGAGAGATTTGAAGTTAATATTTTTCTAATGATTTATATGTTGCTATACAGCATTTCAAACGATCGAAAATATAATGCAAATTTACTTTAACTGGAAATTATTGAAACAACGATTTGCGGGACGCGTTTGATTGACAAAATCCTTGCAATTTAATAAAGTAAACTTTTTCCTCTCTATTTACGAAAAGCAGAAATTTTGTTGTGTTTTAATGAAAAATATAAAAACAATCATCCAGAAAATTCAGATCAGAAATGTGAGAAAGCAAAACCAACTCACCAGTTTTGTCAGTAAAATGCCTAGTGATTTGTGCATAGTTTAATTAACAAATTGAACACACCCTGATTACTTAGTTCATGTTTCACCAGTTGTGTTCAGTTTGTTAAGCTACATGTATGGCACGCCAAATTCACAAAAATAAGATAATCATAGTTTCACAATTGATAAACTAGGTTTATCGACTGTAAACTATAGTTTACAAACCGTAAACTATAGTTAATGATTCGTTAAGTATAGTTTTCATCTGTAAAACTATATTTAACGGTTGTTAAGTATAGTTTACGAATGTTAATTTAAGTTTGTCTGTAATAAAGCGTTAACAATAGATTTTGTTGATAAACATAGATTCACGTTTGTAAAAAATAGTTTACAAAAAATCGTTAACTATAGTTAAGACGGAGTTGTAAACTGTACTTTACAAATTGTGAAACTATATTTATCATATCGTTAACTATAGTTTACGGTTTGTAAACTATAGTTTACAAATCGTGAAACTGTATTTATCAGATAATCTATGTTTTGCAATCGCAAATGATTGTTTTCGGTGTTAAGTATAGTTTACGGTTGTGAAACATAGATTATCGCGTTAACTATGGTTTACAGATGTGAAATATAGATTAACGTTGTTAACTATAGTTTACGGTTTGTAAACTATAGTTTACAACCGATAAACCTAGTTTATCGATTGTGAAACTATGATTATCTCATTTTTGTGAAATTGGCGTGCCATATGCTGATGACACTGTTTTATTTGCTGAAAACCCTGAGTCATTACAAAATATGTTGAATTGTTTTCATGAATATTGTATAAAATGGCGGTTAAAAGTGAATGTTGACAAAACAAAAATAATGACTTTTGGAAGAGGTCGAATAAAACAAGATTTATATTTTACATATGATGGTTTAAGAACTAGAGATTGTTGATAGTTATAAGTACTTAGGAATATATTTTTCAAAATATATTTTTTCAGGTTCTTTTAATCAAAATATAAAAGAACAATACAATAAATCTGTAAAAGCTATGTATGGAGTGATATCAAAATGTAAACAACATAATCTTTCTATGGATTGTCAGATAGATTTGTTTGACAGAATTGTACAACCAGTTTTGTTATATGGATGTGAAATATGGGGATTTACAAAAAATACTTTAATCGAAAAACTTCACTTAAAATATTGTAAATATATACTAGGTTTGAACACTAAAAAATTACGCCAAACTACATGGTGTATGGGGAACTTGGCAGATCATAAACTAGGCCACTTATCATTAATATTAAGGTGAGAATGATTTCTTTTTGGGCAAAACTACATTTTTTCAAACGATGGATAAATTTGCTACAAAAATGTATGTTCTAGCTTCAAGGCATAATTTGCCTTGGGTTAACTATGTTAAAACTATTTTAGATGATTGTGGATTATCTTATTTATGGACAACACAACAAATGTACAATGTAGCATGGGTAAAAAATGAAGTAAAAAGAATACTTGTTGACCAAAATATCCAAAACTGGCAAAGTAATGTTTTTAACTCATCAAAGGGTGTAAATTATCGTATTTATAAAGAAATACTAAAACCAGAAAGATATCTCGTTAATCTACCTAGAAAATTTTCAATTTTATTATGTAAATTTAGATGTAGCAACTTTAAACTCCCTATTGAAACTGGGAGATGGTTTGGTATTCCAAGAGAACAAAGAATTTGTACTTTATGTGATTTTCATAAGATTGGTGATGAATTCCATTATGTCTTTGAATGCACACAAAAAGAAATTAAAGAGGCTAGGTTAAAATATATTTCAAACTCTTTTACATGTAGACCAAATATAGAGAAATTTAAACAACTTTTCACAACAACAAATTGTTCAGCATTGAAAAAATTATGTAAATTTTTATTGATTGTCAAACAAATTATAGATAAAAATAATTGACATGAACTTGAACATGATACTTTGTACTGTTTATAATGCATGTATTATATTTTTTGTATTGTGTTTGTACATTTTCCTACCTCCTCTCTACAATGTATGTTTGTACATTTAAGAGAATAAATCATTGTCATTGTCATTGTCATTGTCATTGTCATTGTCAAAAAAAAAAAAAAAAATATACATGCACACATCACTGAACACGGACTGACAAAACTGGTGAGTTGGTTTTGCTTTCTCACATTTCACCTCTGAATTTTAGTTTTATTATTTTTCATTAATACACAACAAAATATAAACTTTTCTTAGGTATAAAGTTTACTTTGTGAAATTGCAAAGATGTGTCAATTAATCACGTTTCAAAATTCAATAGTTTCATTAATTTCCAGATAAAAATAATTTTTTATGATATTTTTAAATGAAATGCTTTTTATATCAACATATCAATCATTATATTTAAATACAGAGAACTTTAGAAAACATTAACTTCAAATCTGTGTCTAATTCCTTAAAGTATACCCCATTTCATGCATAAATAGGGGATGGCAAGACCATCCCAGCTTTTTCAGAGCTAATAAATATATTTCATACACTATTATAAAAAGACTTTAGTGATCCTCGCCCCTCACCCAAAACACTGACCCCCTTTTCATGCCTCATTTGCAAGAAAAAAAAAGCATAAAATGAAATCAAGCAGTCTATTAAAAATGTGCTTGCTAATTTACAAGATCAGGTGAATGAGGTTTTTTTTCTTTTGCCATCATATCAAGCATTGAACTCATGTATCTGTCAAGTAAAACTCATGCAGATCTTATTTGTATCATGTTTCCTCTGTATAGTATACTTCATTATATATATATATAATAACTGTATTTATCTTTCATAATGAACACTGGACAGTTAACAAAGCAAATCAAAAGATTTCAACCTACAGAGTTCAAGGCATTCACTGAGTATTGTACATCAGATTCTGTGAAATCAGATTCTCTTTCTTGAAGTATATATGTATCTCTATAATTTTTTTTTTTTTCAGAAATCCATCACTTTCAAATTTCTTTTCCGACATCTTCATTGCCGACTTCCATGAATTTATCACAAAACATACTTTATCATTTGTCACAAAGCAGATAAACTGGGACCAATCTTGAGGCATTTCCATCCAGTATGTTGTCAAATGTCAGAAAATAAAGATAAAACAAAGTAATACAGATAATATCAAACTTTATTATCATTTTTTTAAAACTCACTTGAACAATTCATGTAGACAATACCTATTTTTTTTTTAAAGTTTGGAAACTGTTAGATCAAGCCATGAAATCAAGAAAAAAAAAACCTCTCTACAAATGTTTTGTCACGGAGTCGTTAATAAAAAGCACACACACCAGAGTGAGTTATTTTGATGTATCTGCTGACGATATAATACTGTTGATGTAATCACATTTTCTCCTGTAGGGAAAATTTTTTTGATCAGCAGTTGAAAAATTGAGATGATAAACATCACATAACAGTTAAATACACAAAATACTTAGAGAGATGAAATTCACTAAAATTAACAACACAAATAAGAGAAGAAAGAAAAAAAGATTATCACAACTTAAGTGGATGGTTAATTAATGCTCAACCTTGGAGGCAGAGTAACATTCATATATTGTTAGTGAAGTATGAAATAATCTATTGGTGTATGTTTTTAATTTTTTGTTCAGATAAAATCACAATTATTTGGTGTTTCCATTTTAACAGATATTCATACTCATATTCTAAAATAGCAACTATTTTTTTCAATTCTGCATCATAGTTTTCATCATTACATTTCATGGGGTTGGGAGGAAAAAAGACTTAAAATGTTGCATTTCACAAACAAATAACAATTTAAGCCATTCTTTATCACTGAGTATTTGGTGTAAATAAAAACAGCATGAATGAACTGGTGATCTAAATTTTAAAAAATTAATACTAAAAATGCATCACATAAAAATGAAAATCAACAAAAATAAATTTCAATACTGTAAATATCACATGCATTTTTCTCTATACCATGCGTAACAATGAAATACTGACACACAAACAAATTCATGTGGCTTTTGTTCAAACACTCGCAATCACATTTGGCTTCTAACATGGAGAAAAAAAAAATCTGTACATAAATTAATGAAATAATAAAAATGTAAAAAACAAAAATAAGAAGTTATATTACTAATTCTAGTAACAATCTCCTCTAAGCAGCACGATATCAATCACCATGGGTAGGTAATGTACAGGTCAATAGAGGAATGTATATAAACTCTCATTTATTTATACAAAAATAAAAACAACAAAGAATTTATCACAGTTTGGTTCTTTTTTTTAAAACTAGAGGTTGGGACTAACAGTCTCTAATATAATAGCACTCTAAGATGTAACAATATCATCAAGTTATAACATTTTTTTTTTCATAACATAATGCTTAAGGTGTCAAAATTAAAATACCTTCTTAAAATCATGTGACATCTTTAGCAAGTACATGTATAATTTACTACCTCTATTTACAAATAAATTCTTCTTCACCACTCTTTGAAATGTTCAAGATGTATTCCTCAAATTAAAAAAAATGCAAAAATGTCAATAAATTCGCACACTTGACAATATTACATAATTATCAGTTTCGTATGATAAATTAGTATACATATGGAGCAGATTTTTTGTTCTCTCTCTGGTGAAGAATCCAACAACCATAACAATTAAAACCCAACAAGTCCTCGCTGAGATACACCATTACAGTTTCCCCCTGGTGGCCTCGGCTTCAATTATTTTTAGCTCAGTTTTTGGCACTCACATTCACACAGTTATTTATACTGTCCACTTCACACCTCCCAGTCCAAGATGTCGTACGCCTTCAGACTGGCCAACACAATGTAGATCACCCACATTAGGAATAAGATCAAGCTGGACCCCCACTTGATAATGGGGTTCTTGCCTCCGAGTTCTCCCCCAACAAACTGTAAATTCATGAAATTATACATAAAATACCACCAACCACACTGTAAACATACTTTTTTCCCACAGGATCATAGCCACTGAGTGTATTCAAGTGTTCTGTTCAAACTGTGGGAAAATAATAAAGTGGATTTTTTTTTTTTTGTATTTCCACTGGTTGCCCTATTTGGATTTTAAGCCTTATTTGTGACTTCGTATAGAATGTAATTCAATCCCACATGGAATAAAGTATGTCTACAGTACATAATACTGTAGATCACTATATTTTCGCGACACCTTATTTTCCCAAGATAATCATCGACTCTTGATAAGCGAGACAAAATTTTCACGAATTGTGGTTCTTGCTCTATATTATCCTAAGAAATACTATTATACGCGAGAATTAAATTTTCGCGAGTGCACTCTCTCGCGTAATTACGTGAAAATAAAGTTCTCGTGAATAAAAAGTGATTTACAGTATATGAAAAATCTTAAAGATAATGTTAATTGATTCTATTAAAAGGAAAAATAATTTTCAATTTTTTTCAGTATAATCTATTGGAACAACAAGCTATTCAATCCAAAAATTGATTACCGTACCCATCAATGCCATGAGAAATTGCTGTCTTACCTTTCTCCTTAAAACAAGGATGACAATACATAGAGCTCCTAATGTAGAAAAGATGATGACACTCTGAGTTAAGTTGCCAGTGGGCACTTTATATGTGGTTCCAGTGGCGTAAGCATACATAGTACTCAGAACCCAGGGTAGTCCCAGACCAAGGAATACATTCACACTGTTACTACCTAAAAAAAACATTGACATTATGGCTGAGTTATTATGACAGATGGCTATTCTGTTCAGTAAAAAAAAGATTAAAAAAACCCAAATTTAACAGCTATTGAGACTGTAAATGTGAAAATTAGGTAATATATAATTACTCTAAATAAGCAATACAAAAGCTTAAGTAAATATCCCCATACCAATGCATTTACAACATATATGGTTTCTTTTATGTGATGCAGTGTACCTGTTACATTTCCAATGGCAGCATCGGCATGTTCATCCTGAATGGCTGCCGTCCGACTGGCGAATGTATCTGGTAAACTGGTTCCCAAAGCGATGATTGTTATACCTGCTACGCTAGTCTTTAGACCCACTACACAACCAAGCAAATGCCCCAACTGCCAAAGAAAATAAATACAGTACACCTGATGTATTCAAATGTGTGAAATCTTACGGAAAAACACATCATAGCAATTTCAATGCTTCAATTTTCTTCATAGTTTGTTACATGCATCTTTCTATAAGTTTTTAAATGACCTACCTGTTCTATAACTAATGTGAGTAATGCGATGTATACCAGAGAAAACACAAATGCTGGCCAAGCACCTAACAATGTCCTACAATAATAAAAAAAAAACATGAAAGGACCACAGACTAACTCTCAAATTATTTACATGCACTTTTCTGTTTCTTTAGCTTTAAAAAGAAATTAACCTGATTTTTCTGCTTTCAGTTAGATTTTTGAGATAATTTAATTGTTCTACACAAATAGAAGCACCAAAATATCCCCATTGTTCTGTTAATATAGCTTTATGGCTTACGTTGGTGGCACCATTGCTCCTAAAAGTTTCCAGAAGAAGGTGAGGAAGTGAAGTAAATAGTCCATAAATGTTGGAGGAATGTCATTTCCGTCGTCATCCTGACCCCCCTCTATAGACATGGCACTGGAAAAGAGAAATTGTCAGATGAAGTAGGTTCACTGATTCAACATTGATATCTTACTCATGCAAGACTCAGTCAAACCACACTGATCACTAGTATCTTTCAAATTTGAATATTCTTGCCCTTCTTTCTCAGAAATTACTTGACTCACAATTGTAGTTCTCTTCTGTAATACCATTGAATTACATCTATAGAATGCATAGCAACAAAAAATAATTTGTGCGATACGCATTATTGGTATATATATGTACAGATTTCTTCATCTATCCTGCGATATATACAGTTAAACTTTGGTATCTCATAAATTGATATCCCCACCAGCATGGATATCTCATAGTGATTTGGAAGTCCTGAGTTTATCCATTTTAAACTCACATCTTAAATCCTAAGTTACCCCCGTTTTTATTGTCCAAATTGAGTTTGAAATAACAAGGGTTTCATTGTATTGACTTCTTGAATGCCCTGCCCATGTTACTGTATTGACTTACTTCTTGAACTGCCCCGCCCATGTGGCCGTATTGACTTACTTCTTGACCTGCCCTGCCCATGTTGACTGTATTGAATTTTTTCTTGAACTGCCCTGCCTACATGATATATTGACTTACTTCTTGAACCCCCAGCCCATGTGACGGTATTGACTTACTTCTTGAACTGCCCTGCCCATGAGACTGTATTGACTTACTTCTTGAAGTCCCTGCCCATGTGACTGCATGGACTTACTTCTTGAACTGCCCTGCCCACATGACTGTATTGACTTACTTGCACATGTGACTATATTGACTTACTTTTTGAACTGCCCCGCCCATGTGACTGGTTCTTCCTCCTCCTCCTCTTTGATAACCTCTGCGATACGGTCCTCTATGGACTCTACAACAGCAAGCAAATCATAAGATTTTCATTGAATGCTCCCTTATCATATAAGAGTGCAAAAATCCATTTCTTAATGTTATTAAAGTCATTCCACAATTTTGATTCAGTTGTTCATATTTACCTTTATTTATATGACAGACTACAGCACTTCTGTGGCCTATTTTTGCACCCAGACTTGGATTTTTTAGAGCAATAACAAAGTTTTTAGATCCCTGAAGAAAAGAAAAGTGAATTACGTAAAGGTATATTTATGCATAAAGAATTCATGGACATTTACAATGACATATTAAAATATATGTCCTGTGTAATGTGTTGCCAATAAAAGGAATTATGAATAAAGCAGCAAAAGAAATTCAAATAACTATCCATATAATTTATATAATATGAAGGATTCTTTGTAATAGCATTAACAATTTTGGCATATGTATAGAACTGGCTTTATTCTCAGAGGAGAAAGCAAAAAGTATATAGGTTTTGGAGAACATATTTAATAAAAAGATATCACATGCAAGTCTTTTCCTTGGACTCTCCATAAACCTGAACAGTTTGTATTAGCTTCTTTTTTTTATTATTATATATTGATTTTTCGACCTTTTTTCAGCTTCAATTTGAATGTGATTCCTATGAGAACAAGTAAATCATTTAACAGAACTTTAATTGATTTGATGAAAATAGGAACATCAGTAAAAAAAATTATAACAAGCAACTATCTCTGTTGACTCTCGATATTCCACCTTTTTGAAGCACTGGTCCCATTTATCCTCCATTTTTTATGCATATAAAAATTTCATTTGGTAAATTATCAATATATAAACTACAGTAGCTAGGAAGATCAAATATTGTAGATCTACGATTTTGAAACAAGTATGTCTAATTAGACTAGTTTGTCATAAAATACACTAAAAAAATGAAAATGTCATGGAAATACAATTTATTTATGATTAATCAAATTCAGCAAAAATGCAACACTTTGTCTATCCTGCTTCAAATACTGTATTTATTGCTAGTAATTGGTTTTTTTCCAGTTAAAATCATCAAAACTGTACTACACGTATGCTATAAGTGCTAGTATTAATCAGATTGCTTTATATGTTAATTCTGCAAACCACTTTTTATTTACTACTTTTATTATATAGCACAAATTAATTTTCTTGCAAAAATAAGGTGTGAAAATTTGGTGATTTACAGTAGTCTAAAGTGATAAATTTAATTGATATTAGCTTCAAAATGTTATATCTCAGTTTAGGATTTCAGTGCTTAAATTGACATCCAAAACACCACTTACATGTGGTAGAGGGCAGTGTTATATTGAGGGACAACATGCTTGTAATCTTGTTGATTTTTCAAAAATACACTGTGTGTTAAAATTAATTACAAGACAAATGGGGACAGTGCATAAAAAGGCGATATTAGGGGTAATCTTTGAAGAACAACTAAAATTGACTTTAAAAGCAATCAAAAATATTTACCATACTTGGTAGATACTAAAATAATAAAGTTTACAGAAATTGCAAATAATTGGTTTTTAATTATTTATCTAGGAAGCCTAAAGGTACATGTACATGCTATATGGCATAAATATGTGAGAATATTTTGTGGTAATTTTTCATGCTGCTACTCAACTTACTGGATTTTTGTACCACTACAAATTATTTTTATAAATGAAAAAGTAAAACTACCAATAAATTAACATGCTGAATATTATATTCTTTTACTGGAAGCAAAAAACCCAATGTTTAAAACAATACATCAGATACAACATTACAGATATATAGCTATGATATCAGGATCACCATTTTTACACTTTGATCTAGTGATATGAACCCCGTACCTTGGCCTCTTTATTGATTTTGACCTCTATTGTTTTGCTGGTTTCTTGGTGTTTAAATTCTAGAGTGCCTGATGCCTGAATGTAGTCCACATCTTTGGAAATACTAGTCCCGCCTACTGCTGTGCCATCACTGCAAAAAAAAAAAAAAATGAATGTGTACAAGAACAAATTATATACCACAGAATACTTGTATGGCAATTTAGTAAAGGTCTTTTCAAAATCACTATTTGTTACTTGACATCTGTGTATATACAGCTCATTATATAAATATGTATTAAAACAAATCATCCTGAAATATGAACTCAATAATTTCAGGATCAGAAGTACATGTACCATCTCTATTAATTAGTTATCAAAGCATACAAATCAAATAGTGAAATCTTACATGGTGGAGTATTCCATTGTGACTTTGCCATCTACACCATACTCTCTTAGAACCGTGACCTTTACTTTCCCAGAGGACAAATCAGCATAGACGTGTGGACTCTCAAACTGAAATTCTCCAGGTTCTACAAAAATGGGTATAGATTAATTCTAAAATTATGATTTAAAAATAGGGAGTAAATCTCATTTGTGGACAATTTTTTTTTTCAAAAAGAATTTGATGATTTGGCAATGTACACTCTATGGTTGCAATGAACATCCCTAAACTGTACAACTATGCACGTATCACTTACAATTCATTAGTTCAAACTTTTATGGACTTCAGCCATTGGTGACAAAAGATTTTCCTAATCAAGATAGAAAACAACCTACCATCGTCATCCACAATGGTGACTCTGGTCACACTAGGATCTCCCAGTGATGTGCCGTTTGTCGCATTTTTGAGAATCACGTAAAAATCGCAATCGTTCTCAAATTGGTTGTCATTGATGATATCAAGAGTGATACTCTGTCTGTATTCTGTGTCCTTGAAAGTCTAAAACAGAAAAAACATGGTCATTAATGATCAGAAAAATTTCTCGTTAATAATTGCATTAATTATGTTCCAGATGTTTATTATGGCTATGCATAGAGCCACAATCTTGAGCAATGTTAGCCTAGCTGCTACATAGGGAAAAGCTAGCATTAGTGGAATATGATAGCCAATATTTATGCTAGCCAAGACAAAAAAGCAGGGAGCTCATTAAAATTGGAATAGACTCACCATAAACAATCGTAGCAAGACCCCTGCTTTAATTGCAAAGTTAAACTATTTGCACTTTGAAACCTTCTTGAAACTTTCCAAGTGGAATATGAAACACTTGTAAACATTATCAAATTTAAAGTATTCTTTTTTTTAAATTTCAACATTTTTTTTCTAAAATGCTTGCTGCTCTTGATGGATACTCACCAAGGTACCATTTCTGTATTTGAAATCTTTGCCAGCCTTTCCAGAGCCCTCCCTGGTCTCAAATTCCACAGTGACTGTCCCTTCAAAGACCTGCTCCATGTTGTTTTTGCTTGCAGGGTTGGCAGTGGCAGGGATTGATGTTGGTTGTGTAGAACCATTCTTAAATGCAACAGTGTCTCCATTCTGTCAGAAATCAGTAACAATATACAGTAAAACTTGGATATATATATACAGAACTCAGTTATAAGGGAATGTTACTTACTGGCCATGGTAAAGAGACTCGTGAATCTAGCTTAGAACATTTTGCAGGGTTCGACACTAACAGTGGACCGGTGGCCTGAGTCCACCAAAAAATTGGAAGGTCCACCAAATGTTCTGAACTAGGTGGACCCTTAGTCCACTTCAAAGTTAAACACTGTAAAAAAACAGTGAAATTCTGGGGGGTTTTCTTTAAATCGGCATTATATAGTTCCTCAATACCTGCATTTTGCAAGAAATAAATATAAAATGTGTCCTAGGTAATCAAGGGAACCTAGCGACGAGATATATTTTGCATGTAATTTGATGACTACAATATTAACAATAACATTGAGACGCAAGAACATTCAATACGGACCGTGAAAGAGAAGTATGTAAAACTCATGCCCAAATTAGTCAGTACATAAGTTAGTTTCAAGCCCCGTGTAATGACTCGTTCATTAATTCAAATATTTATGAAGGTCCACCAAAATTTGAGAAGGTCCACCAGTAATTTCTGACGAGTGGACCAGTGGTCCACCAAGATAAAAAAGTTAGTGTCAAACCCTGTTTTGCATTGTCTCTTATACAGATTTAGAGCATCTAGGTTTAAGGGAAGCTAAAATTCAAGGTCCAAGTCAGGCAAAGTGACTTATTTCAATATAACTGAGTTTTACGGTATAAATAAGGATTTAGATAAATCTTTGTAGCAATAAATACATCTTTTATTTTATGAATTAAATATTTGCTTTCTCCTTAAATGTTTTTCATGCTGTACAGTCCATTTTCAACTACTCACCATAATCTGTGCTTTCATGCCAGCTTTCCTGTTTATGTAAAGAAAGGAGACTTTATTTGTAATAGTACAGATTTCAGAATTAATCTAAAAAAATGCTTTTTTAATATTGACATTTGTTTTCTGATCATTTAAAGCTGAAAAAAAAAACTGCAATCCATTTTATTTATCCAATTCCAAAGAATTCCTAGCATTATCTACTTGAATTATACACAAAACAACATATGGGGCAATATAACAAAATCAAGGACTTGCAAGGAATTTACAAGTTCTCCTTCCTATGTGTTAAAAAAATGCAGAATGTCAAATTGTAAACATTGTGGTTCTCCACAATGTATACAAGATCTTAATCCTCCCAGAAACTGTTGTTTCAGACTTCCACAATTATTTGCATAATGCACCTTTTCTGTTTATATGCTTACAAAGAAATTAAACAATAAAAGTTTCAGATTTTCCTTAAGGTAATTAACACTTCAACATGATTCAGAAATAAATATGGTCTCTTTTTTCAAACCTCCAACTTCACACTACAAAGCACTGAAGTCTGGAATCATAGGGAGATATTTATACAATAAAGAATTTCACCATCATTGAACATATTTTCTTAACTTGTTGGAATGGAAGAACATGTCCTTGAAAAATAGAAACATTGAAATGTCATGTAAGTAGAGGCAAGAAACTGTGCTTTACATAAGAAGAGGGTTAAGTACAATCACTTACGGCATGTTTCGATGAAAGAGAACATCAATAGTCAGTTTCCCAGCACTCTCCAGAACGGCATATCTGTCAGAGGCAAATGTGAACTTCCCATACAAGTCCCCTAGAAAACCAACAGGAAATCTAAGTAGCATTTTCTTTCTTTGTAAAATCAGTTTTTCATATGTTGACACATTTTTTAACTTGGAAACATAATAAGACACTATAAGCAAACCATTTTATTGTCTAGTCTATAATTCTACACAGGAAAATTCATTTCAGAAGTTCTTATATAATTCATTAAATACTTCAAATATTTCAATGCTTCAGAACTTGTTAAATAAAAGTGAAAAGGCATTTAATAATCTCAATTTTTGGGATTTCATAAAACTTAAGAAAGCATGTAGACATGTACATAAATTACAGCAATCATCTTATCCAAATAACAAGAACAAGATATATATCATATACAGTGAAACTTGTCTTGTCCAGATATTGTGTATTCCAAAATCTTGCCCAATATGATGTTTACAATTTTTTTTAATTCCTTTAAATAAATTCAATTGTTTAAAGTGTTGTCCAACCCAGAATGTTTTCTAATCCAGCCAATTTGTTGGACTCTTTGGTGTTAAGATTAGATAAGTTTCACTGTACTGTCTGCTTATTGTGAAGACATATCTTGTTCCCAAGGATTTCCCAATGAAAATTAAATGTAATAGAGACTAACCTGCAGGCATTTTTCCCTCTTTGCTAGCCTGGTTGATGCTCTGGACTTGTTTGACCAATTCAGCAAACCTAGCAGACTTGTGGCCACTACCGACCCTCTTTTTGGTACCGGTCATTGCACTGACCACTGCATGCCGGAATCTACAAAATTGATTCTCAGAATATCATTTCAAATTCTGACCAATCGTGGTTCTCTTTTGAACAATTATGTATTAGTAAAATAGAGTTTTGTTTTATCCAAGATAGAAAGTGACTGCATGTGCAAAAATAAGTTAGATTTACATTTTATATGCATAAAGGAGAGGATGATTATTTAAGATTAATTGAAAGACTATTCTGAATATGAAATTATGGATACCACTACAACTCTCTGTATACTACGCAAATAAAAACTAAAAATTGCCAAGATGTCACAGTGGATAGCACTGATCAAGCAGAATCAAATCATTTCACCTAATCATACTTCTAAATTGTCTAATAAATTGATAGAAGCATCAAGGATCCAATTCATCAGTCATGCTAAAGAAAAACGCACATTGTCTTGTGCAGATTCATGACACTGTTAATGGTCTGATAATGTTGTAACTTGAAACAAGGTGAAAATCAGGGCTATTTATTGACAGCTAGCTAGGCTGATTCCAATTACTTTCCATGCTATTTTATATGTCTCAGCTAAGAAAATGTCCTGCCAATTAAAAAAGTCCTCAGGTTGTTCATTACAGAGACAGAAATTAGCCGTATATATAGATAAGTCTAAAGACACATTACTTCCTATCCTGGCACTTATCGTTAACTTGGCAAGGCAATGATTTGATGCTTGCATTACTACTTTATGCTGCAGGGTTGAGGGTTAGAAATTTTTCAAATTATCTTATCTATATAAATAGTCATTTCAAAGATTCTTTTAAATTTTATTTTTCCTAGCTGTTTAACCATTTTTTTCATAGTAGCAATATCTCACCTAACTCTATTAAAAGAAATCTTTCTGTTACGAAATGAAACAAAATAAGCCATATCAGCTAGCAAACTGATATGTCATTTTTAACAATTGAACAGAATACAATGTTAACTTATGTAATAAAAATTAATCAGATATAGATGAAGGAAAATGTATGCATTCCTCCTCGTTGTAACATACCAGTTATCTAACTGCTCTCACTGAAAATTACATACATGTACATGTCGTTTGAGAGTGTTATTATTTTTTTTTTTTTTAAAAAGTAGGTATATGCATTAACTTAGTGATTAAAATAAGTACATGCAAAAAATTGATACTTATCCTATTTCTCAGTGGAAAATGAATAATTTAGCATAATTTGGGTGGACTATCTTCACTTTAAGTAAAGTGAGACATTAATTTAGTGGTTCCTTGTATTTATTTTTTTTCAACAGATTTCTTAAAGTAAAAAATTTGACATTAAATATCATAAAGAGAATACCAAAATAACCGCCCCCTTTTTGCATTTTTCTAAGCGCCCAGGGCGGTTGATAGGGATTATACGGTAATCTGGTACCGCAGCTGAATGTAAACAAACAGGCCAGTCTGGTTCCCTCTCCTGCTTTACCTCATATTGTAGAGAACTGTCACTATATGCCTTACATTTTTATTATGTAGTTTTCAAAGTCATTACTACTAATGTTTATTTTATATAGACAAATTTTATTATCTCAAAAGCGGAAAATTTGTTTAAAATGGCGACGCGTACATAGCGTAATTTAATACCACGCGGAAAAAAGTAGGTATATGCATTAACTTAGTTTGTAAGTACATGCATATGGGTGAATGTGTTCAAGCATGAACATTAATTGAATTACAGTCTACTCCAGTTATACTGAAATTACAATATCATCAAAATTGAAATGTGAAAAAAAATTTAATCTGGATCATTAGCAAGCTATCAAAAAAAAAAAAAAAAACAAACAATCAAACTTAATAAAGACAGTTCATTACTTATATATATTACATATTTTAACTCTTTCCATTAAAAACTTACAGTCAAACCTCAATATCTTGTAATTGATTGGAAAAATATAACAGAATAAAAAAGGTTGAAATTATAGAGATACTGAGGTTGAAATACATGATTGGGAATCTAACAATCATACACATGTACTTTAGTAGACATATTTATCCATGGTGTTTGAGATATTGATGTTTAAGAAACTGAAGTTTAACTATATTTGAATAAGTCAGTAAAGCTTTGTTTGTTTATGCTGATTATTACACTAATTAGGAATGAAATTGTTCAATTTTCCCAAATCTCCCAAAATTTGTAAAGATTGGACAACTTCTGTGGAATTACAAATTACCAAGCAACCTTGAATCACAGCTGCTCAGGGGCACTTCAAGACAACCATTATACAAACAGATTATCAGATGGGAAGGCTGATAATTCCCTTGAAATAGTGATAATTTTATATAAAGAGACTTCAATTTAATCTACACATGTACTTTATTGCAAATGAGAAACTGGGACTGAAGATGAAAATTTTTATTTTCAAAATATATGACAATTTTAAAAATAAGCAATCTCAACATAAATGGAGTAAACTGTAGTACACAAATCAACATTGTATTCACAGTGTGTCTTTATGATACATATACACCATATATACATATGAGACAGTTTGATGTTTTTTATGGTTTCAATGTAGGTGAATAATTCTGTGATAAACTACACGATATTGATAGATATTTTAAATATCAGTACTCATTATAAGGCAGGTTTATTTCCCTTTCAAGTGCTTGCACAGCCTGAAATGATTTCTCATACACTCCTTCAATATAAAATAGAGAACTCAGAGAAACAAAACAACGAAAGTTCAAGGAAGATAAAAGTAAATAATACAAAAAATAATCTCGTGGAAATGAACTACAGCTAGCTGATTTAAAACAGAAACATGCATGCAATCTGCTAGCTCAGTGAAACACTACAGAACTCTGCTAGCAGTAAATGCTATACATGTCTGCTAGCAGTGTCTTAGCTATTGAGTTTTACATACCGGGCTCTGTTCATTATACTGGTGCTGATATTTTTATGATTTCTACACCATAAAACAACAAATTAGTTTTTAAAAATCAACAAAAAAATCATAAGATGGCTAAGTATTTTTGCAAATTAAATGATTAAAAATTGGCAAGTTTCAAGTTCATGCAAAAGCCATTAATTTGACAATCAAAACAATGAGTAATGTTGCTTAATTTCCCCCTTTGCTTTAATTCTCAATATTAATGAGTAGACAATGACATCATAGTTACAAGCTCAAAACAACAATGACTGAAGGAATAAGCTGCAAAGTTCCATGTCGTCTGAATAAAATTAATTCATTTAATATTCATTATGTCGACAAAATTTTCTTCAAAATTAGTTAGCTAGCTAAAGCCTTTAATGAGATTATATCAAATAATTTTTTTATGATTTTGTTATGTATATATATGTTACCCCCCCCCCTCCCCCAGCAAAATTAAAGGAAGGAAAAGCAATTTATATCATACAATTAATCTTAAACGAAACTCTTCAATTTTAAGTCATGTAATTTGCAATCATACTGTTCTACGTACACTATATTATTTAGTTTAAACTTCCCATTTATTTTCGAAAAAATAATAAACATTAAACATTCCTGGTAAATTGTAATTTTTAAACACAATTTTTTTTTTTTATAAATACATGTAATAAAATCATGCAGAATCCTATGTAAAGAAGAACAAAAGATATTAATTAAGTACTACAATGAATATACTGAAAGGACATTTTAAAGGACCACATCAGATTTCTTATTTCCTATAGATATCAGATCACACTGTGATCTACAAACTTTGAAATGCTGCTGAGAGAAGCAACAAATAAATTTTCCTGTGAATACTATACTTATTAACTCTAAGAGTAATACATTATATAAATGCTGAAAAACTATGAATTGTATTTAAAAATTGCCAGTTTAAAAACCGAGGGTATATTTCTGATCCCAGAAATAAACCAAGCATTATTCTCCGATTATCAAGCACTATAGCAGCAAATCCATGCTAAGTAGGTTATTCATAACAAATTAGTGTTAGCAGTGCAAACTGTATACAAGTTAGTATTAATCCTTTTAGACTTGAAATGGTGAATTTATTTTACAATCGAAAGCCGTGAATAAGGAGTGCAATTCTATATCTACACGAAATTCGTATCTGATATAACAAGAAATGAATAGGGTATAGGTAACACAGATTAAAGATATAATCTCCTTGTCAGACATAGTAAAGGGCTGCTCTAATGTGACTTGTCTTAATTACCTGGTGTAAGAGTTTCCTGAACTGTTACAGAAAACCTACTTATATTATGTATACAATAACAATACACAACTCCAAATCATCTATCATAATGCTTAATATTAGTAATGGTGTTACATGTATCTCTATCCCATAGTCTCACTCTTCTATTCAACTATTGCTTTGGAATCTGTACACATACATGTAACTTTGTTATCAAATTTACCAGGCAGTACTTTTATTTCTATGGTAATATCACATCTATCATGTCTATAGTTGCGATAATTAATATAAAGCATCAAATTTTTACAGCATGTTCTACAAATGTGTACTACTTCATGATCCTATTTCAATCCATCTCATAGACAATCTGACCAATTGTGGGATAACACGTACCCAGCGATACCAGACAGCAACAAAAGGCATGCAAAAAGTACTTATACCAAAAACATTAACGTTACAAGTCTGACAAAAAGTACATTATACACATATATAGATATACACATTTAAAGGCTCCATATCCCCCCTCTAACTTAACATTAGGCTGTTTTACCTTGCTCTGGCAAAGGACTGCTGGGGTTCCTTGCTCCCCTTCTCCATCTTGACCAGTCTGTCCTCTGCATTAGATTGATCATGGTCTTTCTCGTGACTGAAAGTACATACATAGACAAAGAATATGAATTTTTTTGAAAAATCAATTCTTTTAATTAAAAAAAAACTTTTTCAATCTCCTTTGCTGAAAAACTTTCAAAAACTTCAAAAGAAACCTAGAAAAATAACATGTGACCTCAACTATTAAATGGATACAATTGATGAATATGGAATAAAACACTTATATGTCAATATAGAAATTTATTTTTTTTCTGAATACTTCAATAAAAATTTGCAAAGAATTGATTTATTGCTATGTACCTTAGTGTTTAAATACATGCAGGATAAATCATAAAGGAACTTGGAAAAATTTTCCTTGTATTTATAGTTTAATTATGGAAGATTATCCAAATTGCAAAGTCAGACCTTGACTCTAATTATTTTGACCAACAAGATCTGTATCCATGTTTGTGACTATATAAGTCTATAAATTTCTAAATCCCTTTAGAAGGGATTTCAATACACCCCTCTGTATATACCAATATATCTGATGATATCAGGGTGTAATGTAATCATCCAGCATTCAGGTCAGTTGTATCTAAAAACAAAACCTTGCCAACTTCTGAAAGGGCACGGTGGGCTTCTTATGCCTCAGTGGGACCGAAGACAGGGGAATAATTACCTCTTGTAAAGAATATCAATTAAATCACAAGACAAAGACCCCAGTGTCCCAAATATTACTGGAATTAATCGTTCTGATTATGGAGAGAGATGGGTATACTTGTTGCAATGGAAGGCCAGGGTCATTGTCTTGCTGGAAATGCAAAATCTGTCACTACTTTGGTCTTCAAACACGCTTTGTTGGTTATCTAAATTTTTAGCACAGCTTTTTTCAAGGCTTACGACATAGTCCACGTCACGAATGCATAGGTTTCAAAGGATGGCATAGATTTTAATGAGATATTATATACCAAAGTAAATGATTTTTCATGAGGTAATTGCTCTGGGGCACGTTTAATGTGACTGCACTTTTAAATAAAAGCTAAGCATTCTTGGGTGGTTTGCAATTAATATTTTCATTGATCTTTTAAGTATTTCTTTAAATATCTAAGTCATTAAACATGTTTACAGAAAACAGAGCAAATATCAATTAATATATAGATTTCAATTGTTCCACTTTACCAATAATAGATATTTCTCTCATCATGCTCTTAGTATTATGTACATGCAAGGTTATATTAAGTATTGGCCATCATTGTTTAATCTAATAAGTCTTATCATGCATGTAGTAATATCATTCAATACATGTACATGCATACTCATGGTATCATCAGTACAATGCAGAAGTTAAGAATATATTTGATATTCAGTTATGCATGCAGTTTTTATTAAGTGCTGTATAACTATCCGAAGGGGAAAAAAACAAAAAACAATGGCATGATAAATAAAAAATGATTGATTCTAACAGCTTCAGTAAAAACTATATAGCATTTATCACAAGTTTTTGCAATAAATGTACTAAAACCCAAAAAAATATTACCTTCTATAAGGCAGGAAGTCGTAAATCAATTCAGTACAATAAAGCAAATAATATATTTACTCATCTGTAAACTAGGAAGGATAAAAATATTTTTTTGAAGTTTTTTTTTAAAGTTTAATAGAAAAAGGGGAAAGGGGACCAGGGGATGATTTTGAAATTATGGGACTTTTTCTCCCTCCTCTAAAATTTAACTGGAATTCGGTTCATTTCAGATTATCAATGAGTGGTAGAAGTACTTAACCATGTTAAAAGCTCAATATTTGGGGTTAAAAAAGAATTGCTAGGTTTAATTAATTAATCTCATTAGTTTTAAGAGATGTCATTTATGGCAGCTTAAGGATTTTATCTAATCTCAAGAAATAATTGTTAAATGAACTTAAAAGAAGTGGGAGAAACACTCTTTTCAAAATAGGAACATAGGGTTAACCAACCATACTTACAATAATAAAAAAAAGTACAAAAACAAAAGTTTAAAAATTGGAATAAAATAAGTTGAAAAAGCTGGTAAAAATCTTAGTTTGATCATCTTTAAGACAGTTAAACACTTGGTATGTTATTTGTGATAGGTGCAAACACATAAGCATTGAATTCTACAGCTTCTTAACATATTTATAAGGGTGATCAATTTTTGCAGGTTCTGCAGTGAAAAACTGTAACCATGATTTGAATATATGGCAACTCCACAAGCTTATAGACATATAAAGGATTCTCTTTTTCTACTAAACTTGCTTTAATTTTATATACTTTTTAAAAAAGCCAGTGAGCAACCTCCAAAGCAAAAAGCTGGTGACTGCAAACCTGTCCTACAAGAAGTCCTACTGCAAAGAAACTAAAAATGATTCGACCAATATATAAAAACAAGGTATATTTCTCACACACACAAGAGTTACTGAATTATGCAGCAAGTGGCAAAAAGGAAAAAGTATAAGGGCTAATGAGTAGAGCAGTGTCATAGATTATCAGGCGTTTTTTAATTGGCTAATTGGAGCAGAGGCGGTTACCTGTCGCTGTCTAAAGACACATTGATGTCTTTGGCCGATTTGGGACCGGGCGATAATGAGAGCCGGCGGTCATTGCCATAAGGATGAAGATGATCATCTGATCTTGAAAAACAATGCATTATAATTTGTTACCATTAAAGTTTTCTCATTATAAAAATGGCATGCAAGGAGATTTATGATATTGCTTACAGTCTCCTAGGGTGCACGCACTGCAATTCACAGTGCCGCTAAGTCCTAGAAAAAAATTTGCATTGTTGAAAAAAAAAAGCACACTGTCAAAAGATACAAAACTTAATTGTTGCAAAGTTCTGGAAATTAATTTAATTTTAAATGATGATAAACAGATGCCTTGCCACAGAGTCTAGAAATAGAGAGGTGCTATACTTTATGTAGGATGTCAAAAATCAGACAATGAATATATATGATCCATCCAAAGTGAAAATCAGGAAAATGATTTCCTCAAATATTTTTAAATACTACAGCATAATAGAAAATAAGCATTATTGTACTTAATTCTTGCAAAAGTGAAAATGTAGGATTAAATAATAATGAAGAATCTGTTTTTTCTCCAGCCTCAATTGGAGCAATTGCAAAATTCTCAAGAGTGTAACCATTCAGTGATCAATGGCAAGAAACATCAACTTTTGAAATATTGAGTTTTAACATTTTCGAAACCTGGTCTAATAGTTTGAACAGCCTGCAAGAGTAAATAGCAAAAGGTTCTAGGTATTGACTGTAATCGCTGAAAAGTCAATATTTCCAAGGTATTACTAAGAAACAATTAGCAAACATTATTAGAAAAATATTTTGCAGGTAAAATATTACAATAGCCCTAATAGTTTGTAAAATTTACCAATGTCATAATAGTTAGTTTTCTTATTATATATGGATCTACATTGATTTCTTTTTAAATCCATTTTTTATTGCAAATCCATTGCACACAGTGTGAGGTGTCATAATTCTTTGATTTGGAACACATATAAATTAAACACAAAGGCCAGGAAAAAATAATATTACACACTACCATGGGTACTTACATACAGAGAAAATATCCTAAGGCCTAGAAAAAAAATATGTTTGTTTCCGCTTTCCCTACCGACCCTAATTTATAGTGCCTACCCTAAATATTTTTTTAAAGCTTTTGTCCACACAGTGTGAGGTGTCACCTTTCTATTATAAGTTAAGTCACAGTAATGCTTGAAAACACCATTTCTTTTGTCATTAATGTTACTTCTATACACGTTTTGATTAAAGAAGCAAAACAAATTTTTTCCAAAAAAAAAAAAATGCCTACCTACTAGGGATGTGCGATTTTATCGGTACATATATAAATTAAACATAAAGGTCCAGAAATTATTCATTTATTTGTTCAAAAAAAATATGTACACACTACCATAATTGATTTTATACACATAAAAAATTCAAGGTAAAATTTTGTTTTTCTTATTTTTTTACTTTTCTTATAAAATCATTGTAAAAACTGAAAATATCATGATATTATCATAATATTGAATCTTATATCGTAATATATTCATGTATATTTTTTCACTCAACAATTATACACCCATCTCTGCATCAGTAACTTGAAAGATTAATTAATTTTTTAAATTTTAAATCTAATCAAACCACTGGTTCTAAAAGTTTAGGAATATATAACATGCATAATATACCATTAAATTAAAGTTGGCAAACTAGGGATATTCCTATTCCAAAATTAAAACCTCTGTCCAAAAAACAGCATATATATAAACCAAATTGAACATAATTTCCAAAACTCAAGAACATCTTTGAAGTGAGCTTATCTTTGTAATTACACCCAAAATGCATTAAACAATCAAACTTTTATCAAGCAATTTTCAAAAGTATCTTCTGTATCAAGTTTACAGCACTGATAATTCTTTTTTTATTACCCAGTGCATAAAAATCATAAAAAAAGAGTTTTAATATATATGCTGAAAGGATCCCGAGATATACAATGTATATGAACGACCTTAACATATATACTCCATGCAACCACCAACAGTTCCACAGTGAGAGATTGCAGTGCAAAACCCTACAAGATATGATAAAATGATACCAAGAATATATATTCTCTCCCCCATTTACTGTTGAGTCATATATAGCAGTGACTTGGATATGATATAAGACTCAGATGAAGTATCAGATATACCGCTCTCTGTAGAAATCAGGGGCATCTGTAAAGAGACAGTTTATTAGGCTGCTGCTCTGTGTCCTGGATTTACAATGACTTCTTATGTTTGTCAGGAGAACAATTGGCCATTACTTACTCCTGCCCTAGCTCCTTCATGATTGATAATTATTGCGCTATAAGGAATGGTTGCTCTGTCTATCAGGAAGGTTAATAAATGGAGGAATGGATTATGATTGACAAATAAGCAATAAGAGACTGGGAGAAGTGAAGCCTGATATCCGGTTTTAGTCCACTCTATTACCAATATTGAATATAGTAGTAAAGGATCAAAACAGAACAACAATTAACCTAAAAACATATATTTAAAATTGTTCTACAAGCATCTTTTAACAATTACTCCTCAAAAATAAAAAATAAAAAATGTAAAAGACTTTCTAAAGCACTGAAATAATATGCACAGAAAATAACTCTATCGTTTAGAAATATGAGTCAAAATATTGGAAGTCTGCATGGGTCCTAAAACAAAGAAATTTGAAACAAGTCTAAAGAGACACTAACGATCACCTAGCTTCATTATAAAAAAAAAGTTTCTAAGGAACATTCAATTGTAGGAATGTGAGTTAAAAAAAAAAAATCAAAAAATGAAAAACCTGGGCTTTTGAATGTAAAGCATAAATCATTTTTGGTTAAATGTTTCAACCCCCATGGAAAATTTGGCCGAAAACATAGAATATAACAATGGTGTAACATGTAAGCTATACGTCCTCAGCACACGTAGTTCTTGACACTCTGTGCTCATGCAAAGAAACCTCTCTGTTGGTGAATACAAAAAAAAAAACAAAAGGAATTCGAGCCAAGACACTTATATACACGTTGTAACAGTTTTCAAGTGATACACTGTGTGCAATTAAAATCTGTTAATGGGTTGCTGTTAAATAGACGCTACATTGGATTTGAAAATTAACAAAGTGCCAAATGAAGCCGTCGCCTGGTACTTGACTTGAACTGCTACAGAGGAAGGTATTTCTGGCTTACCTTGATTTTTTATCAAGAGAATGAAGGCTGAGCACACTGAAACAGAAATATTATATCACATCCAGCCCAAACACATAGATCCTAATGCATCAAAATATATAGCAGTTCTCTTTTCTTCATTTTTCCTTAATATTCCTTTTGCAACAATTTGTATTATTTATATGTGTTTTTGATGCAATTTAATTCAAATGCAACATCTATTTTCACTCAAAAGATGTGTTGCATTATAATGTATATATTGGCATTTTGCTAACAATTCAAGAAAAAAAAATAGGTGTGATCTGAAAAACACTACACAGAAGAAAATTAAGTAATTAATTGTGAAGATGCTGTGTTTTTTCTCTAGGAAAAATAAAGAAATGTGTAAAATCAAGACACACAATACAAAAAATAATTTTTTTTCATCAATATGCAGTTGATGCAGCAGATAAAATATAAAAAATTCAGCATCCTTCCTTCCTCAAAATTATTTTCATTTAAAAAGATGACATGCATGCCACTTGCAGCAGCAGCAAACACAGTTGTGGAAACAATGATTTTAAGTTCTTTATAGATCCACATAGATCTCACCCTCACACCCCCTGCTACGAATCTTGAAACTTTTAAAGATAACTGAAGTGTTATTGACCGCATCAATTTTGATTTTGTTTTGATAAAAAAAATTTTTATGTACGTATGAGAAAAAATGAATAAAATTTGATATTTATATTGACAAATTAGCTATAATGTAAAGATTTTCTATGCAATAAATGATTTTGTTTCTTACAGACCACTTTGTTCAATCAACATATACATGGATATGGATCATCACAAGGTGCAGATGAAGTGATGTTACTTTATATAATTTTAGAATTTATGAAGACCTTGGACAAAATAAGTTCAACATGAAGATGGAGCTAGTTACCTTAATTTCTGCTGCTTTTCCACCTCCAACATGTGGAGTTCTTTTCCTGCCGTGGCGTGTCCAGCGAAGGACCCCCTCCTCTGTTGGTTGGTCATGATCCTGATGTGGTCCTACAAAGTGCCAGAAATAATTAAACTAAAAGTAATGTATCTGCATCTGACCATGTTGAACAAATGCTTTTTAGCTGAAAGTGGTCTTTTAGTGTAATATCGAAATTAAGATGTCAATGCTTGAAAATAACAGGAAATAAATTTTTGACATCTAGCAAATATAATCAAGATAATATAAGAAATATAGTCAAATCATTAACACAGATTTTGAAGAAACAGAATTAAGATCACTTTTCTTTTCTTTTTTTTTTTTTGGGGGGGGGGGGGCAACAAGTTACATGTAACCCTCACTTGTCAGCAATCCTTATGATAAAGTAAAGGTTTTTTTCAGGACTGTAAGAATTTTAAATCCAGTCAAAAACATGGAACAACTACATGTATAAATCGGCTCTATAGGCAAAATTCATGAACATGCACATTATGAAAACACTCCTACTGATTACTGTTCATCCCAAGCATTTCCAATTCAGAAATTAATTGCTACTTTAAAAAAAATTATATCCAGTCTGAAGAAGTGAATTTAAGATCATCAAATGATACTGACTGGAATAAAATGAATTTATACAGGTAAAGTGTAAAGCTAGAAGGATCGAAACAAGCTCTTTCAAAGTTTATGCCTTTGTGAACTTTTGCCTCATGATCAGTACTCATACATGTACGTATGTTTAACTAACAAAATTTTCCATGTAGTATTAAATATGAGTACTTTAGTGATCATTAGTCTTAGACTAGTAGATGACATGATTAATTTGTCCTTACAATCTTCCTTAAAATCAATTTTATTTAAACATCAACAATGACACACTCCAATAAAAACACATACTGAATGAATCACATTTCCAAATTTAAAAAAATTCTTTCATTTTTAAAACAACTGTTATGTGTACTCTATTTAAAATACATACGTAAAATTTAATCTTGTGTAACTATAGGGATATACGATTGCATTATGAGTACATCTTGTTTTATTGAGAATCTGATATGTACCCTCAAGGACTAATGATTTAATGGGTCTAGCTTCTAGTGCATGAAATTCAATTTATTCCTATCTACAATCAATACAACAGTTTAAATTAATTCTGTGGTAAAATAAAGACGACACAAAAGCGTAACTGACCCCGTCATATTCTTTTGTGTCTTACTGACACGCTTTGCTACTCCTTCGGCAAGGTTAAATAACCGTTTAAACTTTTTAATTACAAAAAATCTACCTGAATTGCTAAGCAAAAAAATTCTTTCCCTATATCACAATAATTGGTAAAGTACAGATTTTATGTACATATTTCAGGAAGATTTTCTTTTCTGGAAATGAGATCAGAGTGCTATACTGATCAGGCTGAAATTTCATTAAGTTGTTAATGCAAGTCCAGAAGAAATTCTTTATTAGATTAATGGGCAAAAGAAGGAAAAAAGCCATGATGCTGAAAATCTAATAATTCTTAATGGAGAATAGCACATTTCTAATTCATAACCTTGGTGGCCCTGCTCCGTTTTCTTTATTTAACCGAAAATCTACTTTGCTCCCGTCACTTGACTTGGCATTGAAAAGTTCCCTTTTAAAGGATGAAAAAGGCATATAGGTTTCTGGAACATCCCAGACTTACCATTTGTTTGGGCTCTTGAGCATCGACTTCGTTCGTTTTTTTACAACATTTATCCCTCCACCATCCATTATCAGTGGCGTAGGCCAAGAAGACAAAGAGAGGCATATACAGGAGGGTAACCCAAGCCTCCCAGGGGTCAATTACCCCAGGTGTTATGTACTGAACAGTTAAGAGCAACCAAATATAAGCCCATAGTGACCAGAAGGAGGTTAACAGAAAGACTCCAAACTCTTTGATGTATTTCGGTTCATCTCCATGTACACTGACAACACAAACAGATGTGATGATCAACAGATTGAAAGCGGCACTTCCAATAATGGTAAATGTTCCTAAAGAGTCCTTCGACGAATCATTGGAACCCAGAGAACCTATTGCCTCAAAGGTAGCTAGAAGAATTTCTGGAGCACTACTTCCTAATGCCATCAAGGTCAGGTTTGCCACTGTCTCATTCCAAATGAACACTTCCACCTCTTTCATTTCATTTTTTTCAGGGTCCCATTGTTTCACGGTTCGTTTTTTGCTGGTCAGAACCTCGATACTGTTCATGAATATATCCGAAGAAATGGCAACTCCTAAGAAAAAATAGGCCATGCAGAGCACATATAGAAGTCCCCTGACCCATTCCGGCCACAGATTTTCTGCCGGGACTAAGATCCAACTTTTACAATTCTCCGATGTATTGCTGGCCAGGTATTCCACAACATATCCCCTGTCACCGTAATCTGTTCTCAATTCATAAACCATGATGGCTTTACTTACTTACAGGTAAGAATTTGCAGTTGGTCAGAGAAGCAGAAAAAGCAATTTACCCACTCTCTCTTGTACCATTAAAATCAATTACTGTTGTGTCGAGTTCAGTTGCAAGTATTCCCATAAGAAAGGTGAAGGCAGGCTACACAAGAGGAACAAAGATCACTGCTGAGCGAGCAAACATGTTACCTATATTATATATGTGTATGGAAAAAAGCTTTCAATACAAGAAAATCTCTCCCCCCAAAAAACCTGGAGTGTTTACTTCATCTTCTGATATATATCACCACTGTGTGAAATAAAATAAAACAATTCTCCTGCTCCGACAGAATCCTGTGATAATTTCCATCAGCACTGGTAGATGCTCGCAAGAGCAGTGTTACATTGTATATATCTCTATAGCTCTGGGATAGAATAGTCTTCGGCAATTAGATAATCTTATCAGATGTAAAGAGACTACGTAAGAGATCAAATAGATTTACCCTGCAAAGGCATTGCACACTAAAGCTCAATCGGGCGTGATGAATCTATGATATTAAATTGAAGAATACCAATTTAACCTTTTAAATATTCTTATCATTTTATAATACAAGAGCTTATGGTCCCTGTTGTGGGGTGAACAACTACTGTATTTAACATTGACAGATATAATCGAGTCATTTACACGAAAATTTAAATGGAAATAGAATATCCTTTTGTTTACAATCTAAAAAATCACTGATTCTGTCAAGCATACAATGGCACTCATCTCTTTATTCTTTTAAGTGGAACAGTTTAATCAACACATCGTAGCTTAAAAACTTTAAAAAATGAGAGAGTCTATCATTTAATAATCCATAGCTACCATTGTAAAGATATAGGATTCAAGACCTTTGGCTCAGTGTCTATATAATTCAAAGATTTTTTTTTTTCTTTTGTTAAATTTATTAATTCCTGGATACCCAGAATACATGTACATTTGTTTCCTTATATAAAAATAAAAAGATGTAAAAATTTTGCAACATAAATAAGAGTACACGTTTTTTAATTTGAACGTTAAATTATGAAATTAACATGGTCTGTGGATTTGCTGTTAATCTTAAGGTTCAATAATTAAGCACTGGGCTATGGTTAACCCTTTATGAAATAGTGGCATTTCAGACAATCTTAAGGAAAGTGCCAGTTTAAGGACTTGCTGATTTACATACCACATGTTCTCAGAATTTTCACCCCATCGTACCTACCAATCTGTCAGTTACATGTGAGAATACATTTTCTGACACCTCATCAACCCCAAAACAAGCATATCTGATCAAAGAAAGTTAGGTACGTGTCAGCATTATTTACAAGTATATTATATGTTCTCCAGAGGTGGTCTTGAGTTAAATTTTCAAGTTTCAATCCATTATGTGAAAAGATATAGTGAAAACAATGCCTAGTAATGATTATGCTAAATTATAATCTACATATACCAAATCTGTATTTTGTAATTCAACAAGTTTGTTTCCTCAACCTTCCTTCTGAGAATTTTTTCACACATATTGAAATGCCACCTACTGCCAGAGGAGGGATGCAAATTTTAGACCCATGCTTGTTACCTAAGGCCATTGAGAGAAAGGAATCTTTTAAGTGCCAGCACCTACTGCAAAAAGGGACCTTGGTTTTTAACTTTATATGGTCTCATCCAAAGGACATGTGTGCATGTCCTGCTATGAATTCAAACCTAAAATGACTCTGGAGCAAGTGCTCTAATCACTGCACTATGTAGGCAATTTGTCAGCTTGTATTTAAAGTAAAGATTGATGCAAGTAAGGATATCAAAATAATGGAAACATAAATATTGCAATTGAAATAACTTTTTTTCACAGTCATAATTAATGGTTGCCATTTTCATCTAACTGTTAAAGCATTTAGGATGAAAAATAGAAATATGTGATTTTGATTAATCATTAGATAATATGATAAATGAAGAGAAGCAAATTAACCTATCAAATTCAAAATCTTTAAAATATCAGCTGTTAATGAATTGAATGAACTTTTAAATGCCTCTAACATTTAGATCAGTTTGCACTGCAGTATGGTGTTTTAGCAGTTCATGTATCCAGTGTTTCCTGATTAGTAACATCACTTAGTATTAGTTAAAAAAAGTCTAATTATGATAAGCTACTTTTGATTATTTAGTTATTAGTAAATGATCTCAAAATGATAATAAATACAAAAATATAATAATAGGAATAACATTGAATTATGTTTTTAAACCATAAAATTCAGGCAATCTTAAACCATTAATTCTTTGAGAAAACACATAAATCTTTGGACAGTTGCATCTTTACCACAGCACAATACCACAGAATTTAATTGTTTCCATTGAGTATCTATTACATCAAAAGAACTTTATATTGTTCTTCAATAAAAAATGCATATGAATTTTTTGGCTGCTATATGAATTATTGTTTAATCAGTTCATTTGCACTTAAAAGCCCACAAGAGACCACGAGCAAGTAACACCAGCTGACAATGAGGGTACAGTATGCTGTTACAGAAGGGGTTTTAATTACTTCCAACAAGAGAGATTAACAAAATCCAGTCTATCAAGAGCTTCCACATTTCTGGAACATCCAATAATGACAATGTGCACAATAACAATTTGAAGCTATTTTTATCTTAAATAAATATAGTTCCATCTGCTTTGCACTTAATCAAAGGAGTTTTCAAAGCAAAATCTGTTTCTGAGGGCCTTAACACCCTTATAATTATATTCACATCAACTAGAATATTAAAGAGAGCAAGTCCTATATAAAGGACAACTATTATTTCTAGGAGAGTGATGTTCCCGTTTTAAGTACTTTACAATCATTTTAATTAATTAATAAAATTAAAATTAATTGATAACAAGTAATTACCTGAGATCCTTCTTCATCCTCCACTTTTTTCTTCCTGCAGCATCTGCAACCATTATCCACAATATAAGACATTATGACAAATATGGGCATGTATGCCAGTGTCAACCAAGCCTCCCACGGCTCGATGACCCCCGGGGAACTGTACTTCACCACAATCAACATCCAGATGTAGGCCCATATAGACCAGGCAGCAGTAACTATGAACACACCAAATTCACTGATTCTCTTGGAATCGGGACTGGGAACACTCACAATACATATAGAAGTTATAATTAACAAATTAAAAGCAGCACTTCCTATAATTGTAAACGTTCCTAATGAATCTTCTGCCTCACTTTCACCTAATTTGAGGGCAGTTTCTCCGAGGGCCAAAATGATCTCTGGGGCACTGCTTCCCAGGGCCATCAGAGTCAAGTTGGCCACTGTTTCATTCCAGATTAGGACTTCTCTTTCTTCCGTTTCTTTCTTCTCAGGATCGAACACCATTATTTTTCGCTTTTTACTAGTTATTACTTCAATACTAGCCATAAAGATATCTGATGCTATGGCCACACCTAGGAAAAAGTACATGAGGGCCAAAATATATAAAAAGCCCCGGAGGGCTTTGGGCCATAAGTTCTCTGCTGGTAGGAGTATCCAGCTAGAGCAGGCACTTGTCCCATTGTCCAAGTATTCCACCACATAACCATTGCTGTAGTATGTGAAATGATTCACTGACATCTTGATTTTAAAATTTCATACGTCTCTGCAGACATTCACATTTGTCTCCTGAAAATAGAAGAAAAACTCAATTACAGTTTTCAATATATTTTTTTGATTATCCAATTGCTCTTGCAATATGTTATTATTAGCAACCTTTCAAAAGCCAACAAAATGTGTTTGTGAATGCAATCCCCTGGCTGACATGATCACAATATATTGCAATTCATATTTCAAGGATCTTGACTTAATAGCCTTTGCTTTCTTTTTGTTCAATGTGAAGT
The DNA here is from genome assembly GCF_032062105.1 of Saccostrea cuccullata. NCBI lineage: Eukaryota > Metazoa > Mollusca > Bivalvia > Ostreida > Ostreidae > Saccostrea > Saccostrea cuccullata. The sequence continues at coordinate 79,382 of NW_026928669.1, read as the reverse complement.
AACTACAGCTGAAATATTGTACATATAGACAAACAAACCAAACAAAAACAATTTATCTCCAATTTAAATTTTCAGGGAAGAAAATATATGGCAAGAACCAAGACATTGTCTCAAGCCACGGTCCGGATTCCGCATATAGCTCTCTCCAGAATGGGAGAGGATCTTAAATTCTGGCTGTGGTTTGCAACGATGGCACCAAGAATGCTTCATTGCTGAGAGCACCTTTTTGCATCACGATCTGGATAATTAAAGGGTGAATATTTCTTTTGTTATGGAATCCAATTAATTGTAATAACACTATATAATCACACACAGAAACTCATTTAGATGGGTGGGTGGGTGTGAACACAGCATCAGTCCATCTCTGTTAATAAGTACATGAACCTTTTTTTGGTATTAATTAGTATTTTTTCCAACAGTAAGTTCTTGTTAATTCTCATTTCACTTTTTAAAAAAATTTTCCTATTCAATTATCATGAATCTGTATATTTTTCCTTATTAAAATACAAAAAAATATTCTCAGACTCAGTAGGAAAAAAAACTTTTTAAAAAATTAAAATCATTAAAAAAAAACTTTAGTGATTGGGACTCAATTCAATGTATCTGTGGTATTCAAAATATTGATATTCAAGACATCAAAGTTGTACTGTAGATTCTGATCTTTACTCAAACATATTATTACGTCAAATGCCAGGGATTAGCTGTCAAAGTGTGCCAGCTAACAGGCTCAACCCTTAATTAAACAAATTTTGAAGTTTCCTTAAGAAATTTGATGCCCCCACCATGTTAAAAAAATCAACTCAGGTTTGATTGATAATGCATGTGAGGTCTATATCTGCTTTGATTTCAAAAGAAACAAGTTTTATCAATTATTGTATTTGTTTATCCTGTATTAATGCAGATTAAATTTAATCGACAACACTTTTGTTTTATTCAATGTAATCTTTTAGCCCGAGACCTGGAAAATAATAACTTGTTGTCAGCTTAAAAAAATATTTTTGTATAAAACATCAAGAAAAATCCTAGTCAGTTTTCCATTATATTTCCCCTCTGCCTTATTAAATTTCCCGAGCACCAGGGGAGATAAACGGAGAACAAATATACCAGTATATATAAACTGATTATATGAAGTCTTACAGATGCTTAAATAAACTGGTACCTGCATCCCTCTCATAAACATTTATGTCTTCCATACACTTTACAAGTATAAAGTGTACTACAATTCAATTACATAGCAATAACTGCTCTGGGGAACTCAATAAAATACAAACAAAACAGAAATCACTTGGAGATGATTAGATTCATTCTAAATACAACATCTGTTTCTAAAACAAATTCACCACACAGAGGAACAATAGAAGTAAAAAAAAAATAATTAAAGGTTGGTCGTGCAATTAAAAAAATACAAAAGGGAAAATTAATTAATACACCTGCAGTCTTACTTCAAAAGACGGATAAAAAAGATTCAATCACAATATTTTGCATGAATGAAGACAATGAGATATTAGAACACATGCTTTTCTTAACTCAAGATTTTTACCTGCATTCAGTAACATACAAAAAGTAGATCGACATCCCACTCACAGTAAGTACATAGAACAATCTTGTTACCTCACTAGATAATTACATTTCCTATTCACCATATATACCTACTGTACTATCTATATATACAACTTTAACATCCTTCCCCATTATAACTACTGTCCATCAGATAATCAGGCGGGAGATGCTCACTTCTACGCGTAAATCCTTCCCTCTTCCTAATCATTTGTTGTAGTATAAAGGATCACTAGATACACACACAAAAAAAAGTGCCATTAATTTTTCACTTTATGTTATACTGTTTATTCAAGAGCATGACGTTTCAGCAGAAGGTGCTAAAACCTTCATTAAACTTTGGTGGGAAAATAGCCAAAGGCAATCAATAGCGGGCATTACATGGGGATTACCAGCTGAAGCGGTCTTCTACCTGCATCACAAAAATACTTAATCTAATTCCTATAGAGAGATTACATAAAAATGCCACAGTACAAATCTACACGATACTAATTTTTCAATGCTTATTAAAAATTTCTTGAAAAACTTTCTTACCGATTCCAGTGAAACATATTAAGAATTCCCAAATCTATAACAATTAGTAAACTGTTTTCAGAACTCGACAGCACAACTTTTCAAACAGAATCCTTCCAAAAGACAAAAATCCTTTCACATCATGCTTGTGCTTTCCCCTGGTATAATTTGCCAACATTAAGAAGGAAGCCTGTCAAAGTTTCTATCCAACCATCCTATTGATTAAAATCTAATATATATTCCTTGGGAGAAGTAATCAAGAAAAGAAGAGACAATCTGCTCAATTTGTTCAATCAAGCAAGAAACTGCTCATTTCCTGGAAGTTTTTAGGCTTGATTGTTTAATTAGGCCTGAAGACTCCATGAAAATTGATTTACTTTCTGTAACAGCTATCAAAAGAATCTCATTTCGTCACTCAACAAGTATTTTTCTTACACCCTATAAGCTTGATTCCCAACTAAAAGTGCTTGATAGAGTGGCTAAGGTCTAATTGCTGTCTGATTTGAAAATTGGTTCCATTTCTTAAGCAAAGTGTTTTCCAAGAGGAAATTAATGAACCAGGATTAATCAATATTACCTTGTATCTACAAACACCGTGGTACCCATAACTAAGCAATGCTTGCAAACATGTATAGCTAAAATCAATCTCAAGCAATGCAAACATACAGAAAAATGAATCCCTTTTTTCAAAATTGAATAGTAAAAAAAAAAGCAAGACTGGAAGAAGGTCATTCTGATTAAAAGAATTATGAGGGAGAAAATTTCTTAACGATATTACTCAAAGCTAAGTGAAAGTCAGACCACATACTACTCAGTGTGTATTTAATCCCTCCCCCATTTCAAAATTAACCCGTTTTTTGAAACAGGGGTCATTCTAAAATTTAAATGTTAAGAATGAAAGGCTTTTATAAATCATATAAAGAAAATTTAATCGCAGGTTAGCTGTTAAATACACAAGAAGAAAATCGTAGCATAAAGCAATTGAACATAATTCACACTTATTGAATGGTATTTAGAAATTCAAAATGTGTGTTTTCAATATATGTACACATGACACAATACTTTGACCCAAATACATCTTTACAGAATAAATATTTATTGCTACTAGTCTGGGACTAAGCAACTATCATTTCTCTTTAAAGATCTAAATCCATATAATATGTATATACAATATCATGACAAAAAACAAGTCCTTTCCTTTAAAACTGAAAGCCCCTCTGCATCCAATGACTATTCAGTCACTGATTGGCAGTTCATTTCAGTTACCATTCAGTTACATTTCAGTGACCACTCAAGTGTCTTTTCCAGATTTTTCAGTCATGTTATATTAGTTTTGGTAACTTTCTTCTCCTGTTTTTAGTATTATCTCTGATATTGTCTCCTTATTCCTTCTTGTTAAACATGCATTCATTCCGTCTTTATTTCCCCCTTTCGAAGATTTCATGATACATGCAAATTAAACATTACAATGTCAATACATAAAGAACATCAATAGGAAAATGTAGCAAATTTACTCATTTTGGCAGGGCCAAAAAAAGCTTATTACAAAAGCTAATGTAGAGTATCCTTTTGTAATGAACAAAAGCACTGAATGTAGAATGTTTTTATATACATGTACTATTCATCACCCCCCCCCCCCCCCAATAATAAATTAGGTTAGATAATGAAAAATCTAACATTAAACTATAGTCTCTTATATCTTACTTAAAAGGTACAAGAATATTGGATTATTGGATTATCACTATTTTTGTTGCAACTTCACATTACCATGTTAAAAATTATTTCAGCTTTTAGAACAGAATGACAAGCTCACCCAGGTTTTATAACAACCTAACTTTTTGCTACAGTCAAGGGCTCTTAAGAAACCATTACACCAGAGTTACAAACTTTTTTGTCTTAAAATGCCAGGGATGCCAAAATATCATTTTGTTATCATGTAATACATGGTAATTACTGTGTAGTCCCTTTCAAATGAAATTCACATGTCATATTGTAAATCATTTATTTCTGTGTGATGCGAGTAAATTTTTTAGAGTCAATGACATAGTTTTTTGTTTTTTAAATAAGTCCTGTGTGAGTTAACTCTCCTTCTTACTTGAAACTTTAAAAAAAAATTCAGGACAATCTTGATAATGAAAGAATGTATTGTTTCTATGAAAAAAAGCACAATGAGCAAGCTCACAAAATACCCCACATTTTTTTTTAAAGTGCCATTTCAATTTTGTAAATGGGACCCTGAACTTGCCAAATGACCTTGATTGAAAATAAGACATCCTCTAGTCATTAGTAATCTTTCAGTGAAATGTGCACATGGAAATTATGGAATTTTTTACATAAGAAAATGAGAGACCTGTGGATATTTTACTTTTTCACCAGTGGTATTGAAGTTGGTTGAATGAGTTTAAACTCAGAACACACTCTGAGATCATAAGCAATCTCTGTATCAAGTATAAGCTTCCACTGCGATTCTCCATTACAAAGTGATGGATTTAAACAATTATAAACTCTAGAAATTTTTCTGTCAGTGATCTTGAACTGAATTGAATTATTTTAGGTCAAGGTCATGACAAACCTGGGGTCATAAGCAATTTGAATCAACTACGAGCATCTAAAGATTCTCCTTAACAAAGTTATAACACATACAGAAAAGATTAAGATGTAAGTTTTTTGTCTGTGACTTTGAACCTAACGGAATCACCTTGGAATAGTTCATGACTTGAATTCATCACAAGTCAAAAGCAATCTCTGTACCAAGTATAAGCTTACAGTGATTCTCAATTACAAATATATAGCCTGGAGAATTTTTTTTATATTTCTCTGCCAGTGGCCTTGAACTTGCTGGAACAACCTTATGTCAAAGTCAAGAAACATCCTTACGTGATTAGCAATCCCTCTATTAAGTATCAGCTTCCAAAGATTGTCAATTATAAAGTCAAAATTGTATTTTTAGTGTGGACAAGAATTTTATACTTTGTTTGTCAGTGACCTTGATCTTGTCTGAATGACCTTGGGTAAAGGTCATGACACACCCTTGGGTCATAAGTAATTCTTATACCAAGTGTGAGCTTCTTCTAGCAGGTCTCTTAAGAACTAACAGCAAGTTACAAATAGAAATAGAATAAGTCAAGTTCAAAAAAGTTGATGCAGCTAAATAGTCCTCACCAAAATGTATCAGCATATGAAATTTGATTTAAGTTAATAACCCAACAATATGGATGCATAGTAGGAATGGTCATGAGTTGAAATAGCATTAATCTGATTTAACCTGAGAAACATTGACCATCTCTTGGATTTATTATGGCTAAAAACTAGATGGTCTTCTTTAAAAACTAAAAGGGTGGTGAAAATTAACTCTGCGAGTAATGGGAAATGAAAGTTGTTTTTGAAATCAAAAGAGCATAGTTTGAGCCAAAAACACATATTGGTTGCATGGCTATGAGGTAACGGCCAGTCAGTAAAAGAGCATCACTGTATAAGAACCTTGTAGACAAAACTTCATAAGCTCAAAACACTCATGTGTTTGACAGAATACAAGCAAGGTTGTTTACAAACTACTGAATGTTTATTAGATTGAATGATTGATATTTGGTAACATGAAAATTCAAATTCTTTCAGGGCGTTATTCTTTTACAACATTTGCAGCATTAAAATTGCATCTTCCTGAAATAATTCATTTAATGTATGCTGTTTGTGGACTGTTCAATCTAAATTTATTGTCAGATCAAGCCTGTTTTAAAATTTATTAGATTCCAGTACTAAAAGTTCGGCATTGGCATTTTGATTTTACTCACTGTTTTTTTCACACACAATGTAACAAAGTTGTAATTAGCATCTGTATGCAAAGAAGATAACAATGTTGGGGCCTTTTGAGGTATGGAATTTTTCCAATCAATAATCCATTGGGAATGAAACAAAAAAAATGATATTTTCAATCAAATCCTCTCAAGCAAATAATAATTACCACTGGGAAATATCATTATATAGAGATTTACAGTCAATATGTTCTAATTTCAATGCACTAAACTTTGCAGAACAATGAACTAGAAGTTTCAAATATTGTAATGTTCATGAAAAATTCATGATATGGCACAAAAGTATTTCATTCTTTTCTATTTTCAAACTTCATGTGTCGAATGCCGATATAAAAATAAAATCTTAATACACTTTTCTGCAGCAAACTGGAAACAAGAAACAATTTTAAATATCTGCTCCCATAAAACTAACCCTTTACTGTCTTGTGTAATCCCAGCAGTGTATATCTCAAATAAGACGAAATAATTAATTCCAAAAGACGGGACATCTATCCTTAGACGGAAGTGTCTATCTAAATTGCTTACATCAGAGTAAAGTATCAGGAAAATCAGATTTGCAGTGATAGATTATACATATTTGATGAACTTTCCGATTAAAGAATACAAGTGAGCATCTACTTGTAAGATCAATGGTATTAGGGCACGAGAAAATTAAGCTCTCTAAATCTTCGGTGATCAGGGAACAAATTTGGATATACCCATTCTAGACACTTGACGTAAAACATTATAGATTTGACCATATCTTTTCAATGAACACTAGGTGATATATAGGTGCATCTTTATCATTGATTCTCCTATAAATTTTTCAGGGCCATTCAACCTGTCTGATTAAAGTACTCTGAATTATTGATTCTTTACAAATTCTTCGGAAATTAACTTCCAGTCAGTTTTAAACCTTCATATCAATTTTTTTAAGGTGTAAATTAAATATTTATGGACCACAACACTCACCTGTGTCACAGTTATTCCTGACCATTGGGTCAATCAAATTTTTAATCTCCATTAAGTAAGTATGCATGCACAGAAAATCCTGTAATTCATAAGATTTTTTCTGCATTTATCCATATATATATGTACATGTATATCCATTCAAAAAAAAAACTATTGACCCTTTCTGAAGCTTTGCTCTGTCCAAGGGGGCATGATTTCAGTCTAAAATGACTTTCATGTTGATTTAATGATATGTAAATTTGTTCTTTGAAAAATTTTTTTTCAATTTTTTAAATCAACTTTGGGATTTTTATTTAATTAAAGCAAAGAACTTAATTTATTTCTACATTCTGAACTACTCTTCCACCAGCTTACAGATTTTGAGGGGTCTTGCGAAAAAAGCGTTAAATTCTATCCAAATAAAAAAGCTGAATGGAACATTGGCTGGTCAGATTAATTACAATTAAGGACCGATTTAAATGTTCTTTTACACATGATTGTTCACACTTTCACCACCAAGCTTTCTTGAGCCATGTACATGCTCCTCCAAGGTAACAATACATAAATAGAGCAAGAATAAAAAGTACATAGAGGCACGTAAGGCTCACCTGGCTCAATAGTGTATTAGTGATGATTCACTGCCATTTCTTGTCCACTTTACATGCAAGGATAATTCTGGCCTCTTCAACGCTACCTGAAACACAAAAGACAGAATTATAGGGATTAAAAAACAGATTATCTTTAATTCATTCCTGGCTAAATTTACATTTTTATTTCACGTTCCAAAATTGAGGGTTTTAAGGTTCAAGTATACTTATAATTATTAATAATATTATGTTCATAAATTTATGCTTTAATTTTCATAAGAAGAAGCTGTTTATTGTACAATTGCCACTAAAAGATCATGAACCTTAAATTGCACTGTTCTCTGAAGAGGGCTTTTAAGGGCATGCAATGCTAATCTTATCAAGCCTTAAAAATTTGGATTCAATAACATTTTAAAAATTCATTTCTTATATTCTTCTAACTTAAATTCACATATCTGTGTACAAAATTTTCTTCATCAATATTACTTGGACTACAATGCTTGTGCATGTAATCAAACAGGCTAAAAGAAAGTCTCATAATTAAACTATATGCTTGCTAACATAAAATTTTGGTTATACACAGATAACCAACCCTTCCCATATCGAAAATAAATATAAAAATAATAGATTAAAATAATACAAAAATAATACAAAAAAAGTATATTTTTAATGACCAAATTTGGAACCCTTTTTATCTTGGTTCCAAATTAGGTCAAAAATAATACACTTTCTTTGAAATGAAACACAAAAAAATATATTTTTAATATACTTTATTTCTCAGTAAAAATACAAAAATAATACACTTGATGTATTTTTTCTGTACTCTTGTATTTTTTCTGTATTAAATCCTTATCCAAAGTACAAAAATAATACAATTTACAGAAGAACTAAAAAATACAAAAATAATATAAAATGTATTAATTTTGTATCAGTCTATTATTTCTGTATTATTTGGAGCACCTTGAAAAAAAAAATAGGAAAATAATACAAAATGTATTAATTTTGTATCGGTCTATTATTTCTGTATTATTTGGAAAACCTTGAAAAAAAATAGGAAAATAATACAAAATGTATTAATTTTGTATCCGTCTATTATTTCTGTATTATTTGGAGCACCTTGAAAAAAAAAATAGGAAAATAATACAAAATGTATTAATTTTGTATCAGTCTATTATTTCTGTATTATTTGGAGCACCTTGAAAAAAAAATAGGAAAATAATACAAAATGTATTAATTTTGTATCAGTCTATTATTTCTGTATTATTTGGAGCACCTAGAAAAAAAAATAGGAAAATAATACAAAATGTATTAATTTTGTATCAGTCTATTATTTCTGTATTAAAATCGATTTTAAAACAAAAAATCTAAATATAATACATTCTGAAAGATACAAAAAAAAAAAATACATTTAGGAGTTCAAAAAAGGTACAAGAATGATAGACAAAAAGTACATAAAAAAGCTTTAAATAATACAAAGCAGTGCCTAGAAAAGTACTAAAAAAGGTGAAAAACTTCTTCCTTCTTAAATGCAGCTTTCAATCAGATTTTAAAGAGAAATCGTTTTACTTTAGATTACTGATTTAGTTACTTTTTGTGCAATAATATTGATCTTTTCTGTCTTACATACAGTATTCACTCTTCAATTGTCCTCATTTCTAAGTCATGTTTTATCAATCTTATTGTCTTTGAAAATTGTACATTTATAATGAGATATGAATTCAAAAGTCTAGATCTTCTCTCTGCTTTGGGGTTTCTTTTGCACAGCACTTTACTTTATTGAAAAAAATACATCTCCAGTTTTCTCACTGTCATCCTGCTAGGTCCTGCATAATCTTAGACTACAAAATAGAATATCAAAATGCACTGGGGTATATCAAAAATAGATGCACAGACACACACAAAAAAGATATCTTCACATGATTAGCTGATATTGTCATTTGTCAATGTTACACACCTGTAATGCTTCAAGGGGTAGGGTGGGAGGGGGTGGGGGTTGGTGTCCTATTCCTCTATAACTAATCAGCTTTTCTTCTTTGGCTCTGCAGAGGCACTCAAACTGTAAAAGTAATGATACTGATAAATGTTTTGCAGAACAGGTAGAAATACAGACCATTAAAAAATGAAAATATAAAACTGTCAATACACCTCATTGGAATTGGGGTGGGGGTGGGGGGGGGGTGATTTGATTTTAAATATTAAACTGATATTGGGGAAGGGAAATATGGATCATCATAATTAGTTTGTGCCAAAAAAAATCTTTCTTACCACCTTCTTCTCAAGTCATTTTTGAAATAATTATAAGTATGCTAAACCATAAATCCATGAAGCTTAGTTGCAATGATTACCCCCCCCCCCCCACCTCACTTTTCAAAATTTAAATGGTTGGATGCCAAGATGATTTTATCTGTTATTATTCCATGTTTAGGCCTGAGGGATAGGGTGAAATTAATTTTTAAGTCATTTTTGGTCCATTTAAATAATATCATTTGCCATTGAACATGTTGAAAGCGGTCCTACTAAAATACGCCTGCCGACGCCTGCCAGGGGAAAATACGCCTGCCGAGAAAATCTATACGCCTGCCGTGTTATTTATTCACTAAAGTTATATTTTATTACATATATTATTTTAATAGACTATTTACTTAATGATTTACCAAAAAAAAAAATTAATTTAAAAAGCACATGTTCGATGTTTTAATCGTTTTATAATTTGCTTGCGTCGTAGAGCACGCCTGCCGAGAAAATCTACACGCCCGCGGTGTTGTTTTTTTTATTATTTTTTTTTTTTGTATTATACTTATTAAAAAATTGTGATAATTCTTATGTATTAGACAAATAAAGAATAATAAAAGTACGTCAATTAGTTATTATATATTTTCATTGCTTCCATATATTGATTTTCTTTTTTGTTACTGGATTAAATACATTCTCAGTCATGTCAAAATTACAACATTCGAATGTAAATCGACGATCTTTTCAATAGTTTGATAAACATGCATTTGTATAAAATTCGGACTTTCCTTCATCCATATTTTCTTAAAATTCATTTATTTAACCAGATATGTAAAAAAAAAAAAAATAATTCTGATTTTTTGGTCCTGGTTCATTATATATCCCACCTGGGAGTGTGTATAGCGCACGTGCCAATCTTCTCACTTGTCATGTACCCAATTATGTAATACCACATAATATTACGCACAAGTAGGGTATACAGGAAGATCGATAATTAAGTTTCATTGAAATTTGAAGTCTGTGTATACACAGTAAACCCGAATTCAGACATTCATATCATTGTAAACAAATTTTAACAATAATGAATTTTGATAGAACAATAATATATAGCGAGGTTATTTGGAACTTTCGATGGATTGTTTTTTCTCTAATTGAAAAAATGAATAAAATAGATTACTTTCACCACTTTCCTTAAGTCATCAAGTTCTTTGCCTAAACGAAGAAATTGTGAAACTTTGAAATGTTAATTAAGATGAAAAGTAACGTGTTTTATATTTTGAAAATTATTAACTTTTTAAAAGTTTTGTTTATTTCCATGACAGCCCAGATTGCTTATACATGTTGCATACATGGTATAAACACATCATGCTTTCAGTTAATTTTACTCTGCAGACTGTTCTTTGACGTTACATATCTGAAAAAGATAATAAAGTAAAACCCCATACCGAATTATTTGGGTTCCATTTTTTTTTTTTTTTTTTTTTTTTTTTTTTAACGAAATGTGTGGAACATCAAGTGCCTGCATGTGTTATTTGTTTTATTTTTTTCTTTAGAATTTGATTTACCTTATCTTATTTTTTCTCTAAATGAATAAAGAAGAATGATTTGAACACACAGGTATAAACGATATTTTGTACACATGTCATATGTACATGCTGATTTTCTTACTCATTTCGTTTATTTCCTTCTCTGCTTGATGTATACATGGATTTGTATGAATAGTTTTTATACCCTTTCTCTTACCTGTAAAAAATTCATTTTTTAACTTTGTTACATATAATAAGTTAATATAACTCGAAATAATAATAATAAGCTTATCATTAATGTTTAAAAAGTTCAACATCGAATGTTTCAGATTCTGATTCAAAACAACAACCCGTAAAAAGCAAAGTTTTTACTGCATATGTGCTTCTGAGCCATTGTAATTTCTATAAACAAATACGAAATCAATAATATTTTTATTTAAAAAAGAAAGAAAGAAAGAAAGAAAAAGATGATGTCCGTGGGCTTCACCCAGCGGTTCCTATGGTCAAGTAAGAGTTATCTCCTTTAACTCTCGTATCAATCACTAAATGAATAAAATATATATTTTAAAAAAAAAATTGGATTATTTTTTTGTCAAATGTTAACCAAATAATTTTTAAAAGTAACATATCAAATATTGTAATCAGAAATTAGAGAAACAACACCGCGGGCGTTAGATTTTTCGGCAGGCGTGCTCCACGCCGTATGCAAACTTTATAAACGATCAAAAACGCCATTCTGTGCTTTTAAAATTATTTTTTTCCTAAAACATCAACTACTGGGTTTGAAAAAGTAATATATCTAACAAAAAACAAATTAATTACATTAATAACACGGCAGGCGTATAGATTTTCTCGGCAGGCGTATTTTCCTCTGGCAGGCGTCGGCAGGCGTATTTTAGTGTTACCCTGTTGAAAGCCCGTAATTATCCATACAATTCAAGATGGAAAGTAGCATAACAAAACTCTCTTTCGCCACAAATCCAACATGTCCAATATATCTGCATTCAATTTGACCTACTATGAATTGGTTATAAAAGATATTATTAACATTTATTAATCTACATTTCACATTTTAAAAATTGAAACTACTGTGCTATTTTATGTAAATTCTTACCGCGTATGGCGTTGTTTACACCAGGAAAGCCAGGGCATGATGCTTGAAAAACGCCAACCTCCTTCCGTTTTCGCTTTTCTTTGTTTATAAATGTGATCCATGCTAACATGCTGTAGCTAAACATCTATTTTCTACCAATTTCATCCGCGAATATTAGCTAAATTTTATTAAACATCACCAACTCTCTCAATTTGGTTCGTCGATCTATTTTTCAAAATGGCGTGGGTAAATTACCGTTAACCAATCAGAGAAAAGCAAAGAAAAATTTTAAAATCTGACCAATCAAATAGCTCCTTATTTACGAAGATTGTTGATTTTTAAAAATAAAATATTTTTAACAGTCAAGTACGAAGTCTAATAAGTAAATGGCATCAATTTAATAAACCCTTGATCATTACTAGAATAATTATTAGGAATCATTTCTTATAATCGTTATTTTTGTTTTAAAGAAATTTTATGATTACAGATGAGAAAGATTTCTGGTCAGCCATATTGTTTTGTTTTTGTTTTTTTTTAATTATACAAGTTGACCTGTAAAGTCGACCATAAAGTTCAAGAAGAAGGATCAATTTAGTGTTAAATCTAAAGCAAAATAACAAGGTATAGAGCCATGCCCCTTTTCTCGGCGCCATGTCCTTTTTTCCAAACAAAAAATTAATAAATATTCCCAGTGAAGGCAATATTCCTTAGCTGTTCTGTTTATTCAGTGCATACTGATAATCTCTTGTTTACATAACGCAACCAAGTGTGAATTCACGACAGGAAATCACTTCACGCTTGAACGAAGCACACAACCACCTGGCTAATAAACATGCCTCAGGCTGTCAGGGTAGAAGATTTAACTTGAGAAACTGTCATTTGATTGCATTGATTATACGAATGCGGGTGGTTTCGCTCCGATTACGTGTTAGCGCCGAGTGGTTTCGCGCCGATCACTTGTTCGCGCCGAGTGGATTCGCCCCTATTGGTTTCTACTGTATAACTGAAGATACCGCTTATCGAATTAGTCATTTGATTAATATATATATTAAGATATTATAAAGAAGAGGAAATATTGCAATGAAAAGGGAAGTCTAATACAGAATAATCGCCATGCAGAAGAATCCTACATAATTTAATATTGTAAATCAAATGAAAAACAATCACAACCTTCATTGAAAAGTCAATGAGATTTGTGAAATGAATATTTATTTTAACATCCACTCTTAATTATTCCAAATTATAGACGATCATATTAGTTCAAATATATGGCTAAAAATGGCCTCACTGTAAGTATTAATACAAAATGGGATAATTATCCGACACACGACTTTAACGCTTGGGGTTAATTAATTACAAGGTACTAAGTTATATAATTATAGGTAATCGGGGGGAAGCCATACTGTATACTACCAATATCTTACCTGTAGATAAATGGGGCGAAACCACTCGGCGCGATACCACTCGGAGCGAACACGTAATCGGCGCGAAACCACCCTACACCGATTATACAAGAATTAGCCCAAGATCAAACATAATTAACTTGTAAATTATTAACTAATTAAAATCAGGATCGTTTTTTTTTTAAACTGAGAGTAGAATTAAACACAGAGTTGAAGAAAAACTGATCAATATTTTATCTGAATAAAAACAAATTACTTTTTATAATTTGAATATGATTCCTTCTCTGAGTGAAAATGTGCACATATATACTAAAATCTGAAGAAAACATCGTATGCATGGTAATAGCTAGTTGGGACTTTCCATGTGCACAGGTAAATCACGTAATTTCTGAATTGTAGTATGATGCAATCATTTGTTAGCCTGCAAGACCACCTGTTGTGTGATAGATCTAAACACGTGAAAGATGTAAACCCGCTGAAAAGTTAATGTAAACCCGCTGTAAAAGCTTCATGCCCAAGATGGAAATATTTCTCTGGATTACCACTGATTGAGATTAACATAAATTTTAGTACCAACTAATTATTTAAGTTCTAGATAATCGTATACCAAGATTCCTGCAAAAAAAATATATAATATAAATTTTCTAAGTACCGGGTATGCTATAAACTTATAAAAAAAGCAGCAGACATTTTGCAAGGAATTTCTCTAAAATTTATAAAGTTCATAAAGACAAATGTAAATAGAAAAAATATGTCTAAATTTAACCCCCCCCCCCCCCCCAACAACAAAAAGAAATAGAGACCAAATATATGGAATTTTCTGTAAATGTGCTAAAATCAAATTTGAGACAAAAAATACTGACCGTCTTTTTGTAAAATTACCAAGTCCAAATTTAATATGAAAATAATACAGACAAACTCTGTAAAATTACTAAGTCTAAATTTGATATAAAAATAATACAAACTGTCTGTAAAATTATGAAGTCCAAATTTAATACAGAAATAATACAGTCTAACTGTATAGACTTTTCTGTAAAATGACTAAGTTCAAATTTGATACAGAAAAAATACATCTGGAAAAAATTAAGTCCCGAAAAAATACAAAAATAATACACTGAAAATAATCTAAGTCCAAAAAATACAAAAATAATACACTGTACAAAATCAAAGTCAAATTTTAATACAAAAATGATATACTGAATTTTTTGTGATAGGAAAATAATATATTTTTTCTGTATTATTTTAAGAAAGTACAAAAATGAATGTATTAAAAGTATATTAAAAATATACTTTTCTGTATTATTTTTTGATATGGGTTATTTCATGTTTTATTAATAAAGCACATGTACCGATACTCTTTAAGTGCCCTACTCTGAGAAGCCCCTGACAGAATGGACATACATGTAATGTTGAGATGTCATTAATCCCTAATTGGATCTGTCTTTTATTGATATACTACTGAGTATTGGAAATATATATGTTACAGATTCATAGAAAAGGGTCATATGTTACAGATTCATATAAATAAGGGTTATATTTTTGATAGAAATAAGTTTTTGTCTTGGAGAACATATGTACCTGCCTGTACTTAAAAGTATGTATATATATCAGATGCCAAAAAATATTTAACATTAATCCATATTATACTTATATGGCTGTCGAACCTGTCAATTGGAACAAAAATCTGATTTGCACTTCAATACCATAGACAACTAAAATTTTCATTTTCATAAATGAAATATAATTACAATCATGAAATGACTATCAAATTATTTTTAATACTTGATTTAAATGTCTTCTACAGTGTAACTAAATTAAATATTTTTTTTTGTTAGTTGATACATGTGTATCAATTGACTTGGAAATTTTCAAGGTTGACAGCTGTATACCTAAAATTGACAATGAGTGGGCATGTTTCCTTTTGACAATAGATCTCAAGGTGTCAAAGAGACAAAAAATATGAAATGTTAGTGGCATAAGTTTATATGTTTTACAAAGAAACTTCACTTGTATGCATATGACATGTGTAGGGGCAATGTCTAAGAAATGTTCTTGCATTGACACTCAGTTGACCATCAAGGTCAACGGGCCATTTCAAATGTCGTAAAGGTAAATCAAGATTAAATCTTATAGGAAGCTCTCTAACAAGTATATTATAATTAACAGCTGGGTGCAAATGAGTGACTACATGATCTCCTGTATATAATATATAATACAATCTTCTTTCTATTGATAAGTCAAATATGGCCTAGTCGTGGTGCTTTATATAAATCTTCTCATCTCTCACATAAGATAATTAAATATCATATAGAGCCCAGATTTATTTATGGAACATTCTATTCTCTTTTATTGACAGATTGGGTGAAAGGAATATCACCACCCACTGAGAGGCAAGACATTGCAGTAATTGTCCACTAATCTTTGTACACCATGTCAGAATTCAATCTCTCACAATGTAAAACAAACTTTCCAAACCTTTACCCAAGTTTTTAAATCTCTGGTTAACCATTTGTTCAATCAGTTTTTAAATGTCCAAATATCATAACAATCCGATGGGTATTAATATGCGGCTATAGATCCTTTTAACCATTTACATTGTATTTTAGGCATATGTGCCTCGCAGATCTGCCAACAGCTTATAACAAAGTATATTACACATGTAAGAAACCTGAAACCCATTCCAAAATAAGCAATCCAAACATATCAAATTAAACATTTATGTTTGGCCAATTCACGCATTTTATGTCAAATAAGTCAGGAAGGGGGGGGGGGGCATATAACTTAAGGTCAGATCATTCTACCTTTGGAATAAGAATGTATGTGTGTGTAGGAGGGGGGGGGATTTACCGTGCAACTAAATCATAATTCTTTGGCCCCCTGGGAGCAAAAAAAAAACTTTTCAATAAGACTTGCACACAATACAAAAATGTGGATGTACAACAGCTAGGGCATTACTGGAACATAAATCTTTGGAATTGACTTTTTATTGACATTCAGCAGTTTGTATTCAAAATCTGAACAATTTAATGTCGTAATGATATTTTAAAGATGCAACTTTTTATTCTGATCAGTAAGTGAAATCTTTAAATGCCCAAATTAATCTGTTTTCACAACAATTTATCTTAACTTTGGGGCACTAATGAATTATTTTTTTTGTTCAATAGTTAAAGGCAACGACCTTTATATAAAAAGAAATCTATAAATCAATCATCCACAAAATTTGACGAAGTCCCATTTTAAAAAATCTGTTAAACTTCTTTAGCACTCAGTGACAAATCATAAAATTCATCATTTAATATTTAAAATTTTTCTCTCTTTCCAAATTTCTTGTTACGCAAACGTTGACAATTACATTACATCATGCCTTTGTGAAGGTCCACAATTAAAATTAATATACATGTTACAAGTTTATGACAAAGTAGTGTCTTCCTATGATCTCCAATATGAAGTTTGTAATCATCCTGGTGACATCAATAACTGGCTTACTATCAGATTCTCTAATCAGGATTCTTTTGTTCTTACACTGTTCACTCATTTACAACACAAAATATTAAAATAAAACCTTTAGATCTACACTGGCACCACAGGCTTCAAGAGCATGAATCATGGGATGCAAGCATTATAAATAAAAAAGATTCTCAAGTTTGAAATACTAATTGTGAAAAAAAGTTGCATTGAATTTAAGACTTGTGTAAATCCCTGTCTATAATACCTATAATGCACATGTATTGATATTTGCTCTCTGCCATTAATTGCAATTTTAGCTAACAAGCTTTAAGTATAAAAGCTGTTTTTGCAAATTCAATACAGTGAATAATGATTTCTATTTTTCTCTTCTTTGTTTGCTTCTATTGTATACAAACAGTATCTGCATTCTAATAAATCACAAAATGGGTGAAATGAAGACAATTGTATAACTGTTGCCCTATGGGATGTTGACCTTGTTTAATTTATTGCTATTTATGGAAATATTCCCTAAGGTTGTCTAGATCAAGGACACATATCTGTATCAATATGAAATATCTTGCACTCAATAAAACAGGACTTTTCTCTTTAATTCAGCATCATACCTGAACAAAATATATACAATTCACTCCAGTTGTGGCCAGTCAACAGGGATGCTTACTTCTACTTGGCACTTGATCCCACCTCTAGAATTATTTGGCATCTGTCTTATGCCCTAGCTGTTCACAGATTTGTAATGTAGTGTGCTATACTTCTAAATTGATCATGTAACTTCACTTTTTTTCACAAATATGCCCATCTAACTAGGCATATTCTGTAGAATGCATGCTGTGTGCATGCACTAATAAGAATGCATGGAGAGGCTTAAATTAATTCTCAAAAGTACAAATGGAGGCTCTGTATGTATAAGTGACACAAAATCTGTGACACTTGAATTGCAAAAATCAAAATCATTCAATGAACAACCAAAGAATTGCCCTTTACTCTATTAAATTGAATAAGGATTATGTGTATTTAGTTACATAATACCGGTAGTCAATATGATTTAATCATTCATTTAGAGTAACCCAAAACATGTCTTCATTGTCATTTTCTTAACTTTTTTTTTTAAATGTACAAATTTAACCTTTAAAATAGAGTTCAATCTACATGTGAAAAATATTTTTAAAAATGAATAACAAAAGTTATCCATGCTGTTCTCCACAAGAGAAAACCAACCTACTAAAAAAGACTGCACACAGTGTCAAAAATATTTAAAGTTCTCAAAATCTATCATTAGGTCAAACTTTCTTCACCTTAATTAAAATTAAATCCTTATAACATTTGCAACCATACAAGACAGAATTTCTCAAGGGCATTTTTCAATGCTTGAAACCCAATATCTTACAAGTAATTCACCCGAAAAAAAAATCTTTCATACATATATTGTAACTCAACATAACTCTCTTTTTTACAAATTATAATACATGTGCATAGTAACTATATATGGCAATTAATGCTCACATTTTTTTAATTTCAATTAAATACTGTTAAGAAAATTATCCTGTTCACAAAAAAACCTCCAATTATCAAAACTCATGAACATTCTATATATTTAAAGAACTGTTTAATTTTAGCATGTTTGTTTGCTTTGAATGCATGTCAATTGAAATATATATAGCAGTCAAACAAATTCAAACAAAGAAACTCAATTCAAAAATAGAAATGTGTTTCCTTTCAATTTGATTTGAGTCTTATAAATTTTATCATCCTCCCCATTCACGAAATGAAATTAAATTATAAAAGTCAATTCACTGAGATCTTTGACTTTATGATCAGATCTAGCAATGCATTTCAAAATTGTAACCCTTACATATGATCTAGCAATGCATTTCAAAATTGTAACCCTTACATATATATGTATAACTTTACATATTGCACATCAAACATAAAAAGTTTATTTTTCAGAAATTAACTATTATTAAAATATCAGAAACAAAGTCTTTGAAAAAAATGAGCAAAACAAAAACATACCCCACAATGTTGACCAATTCCACCAACCGTTTCAGCACCATTCAAAAGAGGCTTCAATTGGTACACTATCAGCTGTAGCATTCTGCAATAGTTACCATGTCAACTGTGTACATTGTAGGATTTCATTCAACAAAAGGTACCAGCAGGGTTGTTTCACACACAATTCTAAAGCACGAAGATGTAATACTCATAACATGTCATTAAAAAAATGCTTCCAATCGAAATGGAGGTGTTTGAATTTCCTTTTAAGATTGTCCCAAGAATTGAATTGCGGCTTTGGTGAAACAAGTAAAGAAATTCAAGTTTACTTAACAGTCGAAGTCCTGTGGTCTGAAATATCACCATAAATAGGTGACGTCAAGCTTTTACTTTGGGATATTATTAAAAGGCTTTGTTACTACATATTCGCTGTTTGGTTGTGGAATTAAAAAGCAGCAAATCCATATGTGTAAGAAAGTAAGAAAGTAATGGGTCATATGAATAATCTTTAATAATATATAAATCATTTAAAAAACTCTTGTGTGAAGAAGACATTAAATACGTCTACAAGGTTGATGAATTCTTTAAAGAATGAAAACACGATTACCACACTGATTATAGAGCAATTGTGTCTGCCATTGACAAAATGCTTTATGGTGATTTTTTACCATTCTTCGCTCTCAATAATGTTGACGGCCCCCTGTACAGACCTGGTTACAGAGCTTCTTAACAGAATTTGCATTATCATTTTTCTAACACGGGAGTAAGTACCATTAAAACCTTTCCATTATTCTATAGAGCATACTTTAACCCCCAGTCCACATAAAATACAGTTGTGAGGAAGTGAAAGGATAAAAAATAGAAAAATTAATTTTAAAAAAATCTATAAGGTCTTTTATGTATTGTTATATGCAATTCATAAATATCAGATTATTTCCATTGAAGTTTATATAAATACTCCTGCTTATGTAGAGATCTTATATACTCACTGAAGACCACCTATTGACTTATCTCAGAGTTTATAGTGACATTTGGATTTAATTTTGAAAATTTGCAATTCAAGTTATTCCACTAAATCCTATTTAAGAAAAATTAAATCAGTGATTTATTTAAGAGCTAAATTTGTCTAATTCTAAACTTTTTTTTTTTTTTTTTTACAGATTTACTGAAAATGATCATTGAATACTGTAAACCAACTTTTTGTGCATCATCTTTTTTGGCGTTTAGATCATCTGAAATCAATCCACAACAATTACTTTTCTTGACTGAGAAATCATTTTCTATTTGTAAATACAATGCAAAATCAAAAATAGTTTGTGGCAATTAATATTCACAATTTTAAGAAGATTTGAAGTTGCTGATAGTTCTTGCATGCAGATAAATGTTAATTGGTTTACAGTACTTAATCCTACATGACATTCAAATATTGACAGTATTTTTATTCATGAAAATAATACAAGTAAACCTATTTACTTGTGTAAAATTTTTCCTTAGGTTTTTTCTCCCTCCCTCTGACATACATGTAGGTATTTAAGTTTATGGGAGATGCTCAACACAGAATTCAGTGAATTGTAATTTTATCCCGCCTTGGTAACACATAAATTTCGGCCAGTCTTGGTAACTAATGAAAAAATCAATCTTTTGCGGCTCAATATAGACCTTTCACAGTTGAAATTTGTCACTCTATATATACATGTAGTAGTAAATGTGTTGATGTACCAACTGTTTTCATCCTTTTTAACCTATTATTTCTTATACAATGTCACACATACCATAAAAGTTACCTATGACCTGATTCTGGTTAATCTCTTTCTCTTTGAAATTCTCTTTTAATGCCATTGGAATCTACAATAGAGAAAATGATATATTCACACAAAATCAATTTCATTGGGTTTTTCCATAATTATGTGTTATATGCTTTATCTCATGAATACATGTAATAAATTTCAATGTTTATTAAAAAAAGGTACCAAAATACCAAATAAAGGCTTTATTTAAAGGTTGCACCTGATTTAGAAAATATTTAGGAATGAACTTCTTCAGCAGAATATTTAAGCTGAAGCATGATCTCCGATATGGATGTCAGAATGTAAATTTTATAAACTGACATTCCAAAAATATAAAGAGCTGTTTGGGACTATTGAAAGGTTATAAAAAAAGTATCCAGAGAAGTTGTGAAGACTAGTACATGTTTAATTATTGGGATATAATCAGGGACCTTTGAACTAATATATAGTACTGTATATAGCCTAGGTCCCTGATATAATTCAGATACAATTCTTAACAAGTATTAGCTTTCCGAAAAAGCTTGTCTGACGTGGTTTGCTTTAATTCATAGAGCGGAAAAAAATAATTATTATACAATTATTGCATGATAGTGAGGGAGACATGAAGATTTCTTCGCCCATGAAAAATCATATTCCCCGAGGGCAACGCCCGAGGGGAATATGATTTTTCATGGGCGAAGAAATCTTCATGTCTCCCGAACATTCATGCAATAATTATTTTATTATACCGAATCAAGCACAATGCAAAAAATAAAAAGAGAATCCAATAAATAAAGTAAACATTTGATGAGAACAATATGAAAAACCAATAGGTGTAAGTCACACTGCTAGCGTTTCATTAAAAAAACTCGCCGCATTGTGACGTCACAGTCGGGGAACACGACGTGAAGCACGTTCTGTACACCTCGGCTGATTACATCCAGATGTGGAATAGCGTAGTCAGCCGAGGTGAACCGAATGCGGGAAACACGAAGTTTTGTTGCAGAGCGAACACGACGGTCACGTGACTGCCTCAGCCAATCAGATTCCTCTTCACTTGTATTTATTTATATGAGGTATAATAATATGTTTTAATATATCAGCTGTATATATATAATTTCTTTAGTTTGATACTATATATCTTCAAGAAACCATGTGTAATCAATATTGTATACAATATATAACTTTAAACTTTAAATTGAAGCTTCTGGCTCCAGGATCATGAAACAAACTAAGACTTATTAATAAGTGAAATTTTTAATCGCCGATAAAATATTTATTATATAATTATGGAATTTATTTCTTCATTTGCACATGACAACATCTCTGTAAAACAATATCAAAAATATCCCTAACCCTGACCTTCCTGGTCTGCTTGACTTTTACAACATTCTGTTATAAAATAAAGATTTTGATCGACTTAGGCTTAACGAGGCCGAGTCTAATTATTTCCGCCCTAGGGATTTTAATCATTTTTTGATAATTAATTTTTACTGTTATATTTTTTGTTTTAGGATTAAAAAATCGAATGTTTACCACCCCGAAGCCTTAGTGGGCCATCTTAAATGTTGTCAAACTTTACTATTGGACCCCAAGGGAATTTGTTGGAAAATCGCAAAAATTTTTTCAATATTTTTTGTACTTCTGCCCTAGGGATTTTTTTTTCATTCAAGTAAATGAAAGTAAATGAAAAAAGTCACTAAATTGTGAATTTTTAAAAAAGTTTACCATCTCGATTGGTCTAGGTAGTACATATAATTACTAAGGTTATTTTTTCGAAGCCAACTACATGTACCTCTAAAATTGTCATTTTACAGTATAAATACATATCTTTTCTGATGAATTATCGGTGCATACAATTTTTTTCGGCATAATTAGCAATTTTTAGATTGCAAGTATGTTTCGTGGGAAGTTATGTCATCAGTTTTTAGTATAATATCTATGGACGTCTTGAACATACAATCGAGTCATGCGTCATTTTTCAGTGTTATGTATCGCTTACAAAATCCGATAATGGTGACGTTGTTAGGGCCATTTCAACGTTCTTTTCCAAGAATTGTCGTAAAATCACATTTTCAGATCAGTAGGAGTTACAAATGTTTAGGTACTAGTAATTCAATGTCAAGGTATAATTTTACTGAAAATAAGCAATCAATTATTTAACCATAAAATGTAAAATGACAATCTTTGATACACAACAAAAAACTGAGATTTATATGATAAGGCATTTTTTAAAGAGAACTGAAGCGGACATGTCCAACGATGAAAGCACAGTTATACTAAAGACAAGACCATTCAGTAATGTAAATAAAAGCTCATTTCCTCCAGGGACGAACAACATGCATCTTTGGAGATTATGCATGTATCGAAATTTCCACCATCAAACTATCTAAACAATTTCATGGAACGACTGCATAAATAAGCCCTGATTAAATATAGTACTGTCTGACGCCAGGACGTCAGACAATAAAAGTGGAGAAAAGCTGAAAATAAAAAGAAACAATACCCAAAGTAAGCGACCATAAAAATGACGGAAAGTACCAAAAGTATTGTACTCTTGATATTTTGTGGGTTTGGTATTTATAATTTGTTTTGCAAGTATCTAAAATCAAACCGAGAATGCCGCCTCTGGATGGAGGCTCTCTGCTTTATCTGTCCGAATTTTCTCAAGCAGAGAGCTACAGTTCTGCAGCTAGGATTTGACCTATTCCAAATGACTAATCAATATTTTATAAAGAATAATTTATAGATGTTTGAATTCTGTGGTGCCCCCCTCCATTTACAATGTACATCAATCCAACAAATCTGAATCACCGCTTTTGCTAGTTTTGGTTTTCGGGGTAGGCTTTTCGGTATGCTGGTTTACTGCGATACTGTTGCTGAAGATTTTTAACACTCATTATGTGCAGTGTTGTGAATGACATCTGGTACCTAGTTTCTTGGACACTGGTAAGAATTGTGACAGTGAAATCAGTGAATATATAGCCTAACTCGATCGAACACTGTCGAAGATTTACCATACTGATAGACAAGTTCCAAATGTTGTGACCCATGAGTTCTGATATTTTGAATCCCCGCTCCGTCTTTTGTTCTTCTTACACCTTATTCGTGTTTAGTGAAAAATGAATACCTACCACAGGAATGAACCAAAAGACTCATTTTAATTTACAATCCGTACA
The DNA here is from genome assembly GCF_032062105.1 of Saccostrea cuccullata. Lineage (NCBI taxonomy): Eukaryota > Metazoa > Mollusca > Bivalvia > Ostreida > Ostreidae > Saccostrea > Saccostrea cuccullata. The sequence continues at coordinate 55,327 of NW_026928669.1, read as the reverse complement.
AAAATATCAAATAATATTTGTTTTAACCCGCCATTTGCAATGACGTCATCAGCAGACGGTGGTGACTAGAACCTGAATAAATAGATACAGAAATCCGGATTGAACATCCATTGGGGAAAGAAAGACAACTCTCAATTATAAACTGTGTGTTAAAAAAAATCTAAACAAGATGGTCTAGTCCACATTTGAATTAAAAAAAAAATCAAACGAACAAACAACGATATAAAAGCTCTCTCTCCCCCCTTTTCGGTCGCCGTTGTCCCCGCAAGTTGAAAAAAAAGAATATGCCAAGTCGATAGATTAGTTACCATCTATTCTTGGGCTTGGCTTTTTATAACGCCTAATACAAGGATAATTAGAATTTAGATTTCTATACGACATGAATTCCTTGAAAATAAACGATTTGAAATTCCCTGAAAATAAACGATTTGAAGTAAATAATCATGATGTTGCATCAATATTTATTGTTTATAATTAAAAAAAACCACACAAACAAACAAACTGTGAACAATGACTGGAGGAGAGCTTTCAAGGCTTGAAGAGACTGCTTGATGAAGAAGTTTAATTAGATATAATTGAAGGATGAGGTAAATATAAACAGGATAAAACTCTTAGTACCTTACATTAGAGAGAGAGAGAGAGAGAGAGAGAGAGAGAGAGAGAGAGAGAGGTGAGTATTTTTTTTACTCCGTAAATGCCCCCCCCCCCCCACTAAATAAGCCACAGCTCAGGTCCTGCGTGTGTAACAGAGAACTCAAGTCTCATAATTATACCCCCCCCCCCCCCCCGATTTCCTGCATTTTTTAATTTTTTGGGGAAAGGTTAGGGGTGGTAAACCCAGTCAAAAACTTTTTAAAACACTAAGCTTAATGTATCTTCCTAAGCACAGAAAACTTATTTCATGGGAGAGGGGTGTTGAGAGCTTATTTCCTTTCACTTGTACGAGTTTTCCTTCCAAATCTACATGGGGTAGAGTTTTCAGGGAGGGGTCCAATATAGTTTTTAGTTACTTTACCAAGTACTTAAAAGAACTCAGTAAATCCGGGGTACTTTAATTGAAGCTCACTCCCATCTCCGTTCTGTACATGTGCATACACACAAGTCCCCCCCCCCCCCATTTTTAAAAAAAGAAATATAAATTATAATATATACATGTACCACGTTTTAAATTTATTCTAACGTTCAAATATTTGACAAACTGCCAATTACTCGTGTACTTGTATAAAAAGATTTTATGTCATTTCGTTTCTGGTGAAATTATAAACACATAGGCGTCGGAAGCAAATTGAAAGGGGGGTGGGGGTGTGACTAAACCAACAAAAAAAGGTAAACTCCAATTTTCAATGCCTCTGTTATATATAGGTTTGCAAAAAAAAAAAAGGGGGGGGGGGCTTCCGACGCCTATGAAACATGCATATGACTATATCGACCTGGAGCAGCATCGCTACGTCATTTTAACGTAACGTCAGCTGGAAATGTTTTCGCGTGTGAAACGAACGGGAAGCGTTTACTTTTTTTTTCTTTGTTATTATATATAACATTACAATAATCTAGCTTTCTCTTTTCTTAAATGATTCTTAAAAAATGTGTGCTGTTGCTTCGTCAGAGTAAAATTTTCATTTGTCATATATATAGGTTAATTGCATCATGCAGTGCCGATTTACGCATTTACGGGTCAAAGCTATTGATTCTGTTAGGTCAAAATTGATGGTCGTCCGTCTGATCATACTTACACAACATGCAGTAAAAATAAGTTTAAAAAATTAAAAAAATTAATTGAATTATTTTATTTCATTATGGGCCCACCAGGGGTTTGAACGTTGTTCTTACGTATCTTAAATATCTGCTCCGGGTACCCCTACCAATTACACATTTATTGACCATTGAAGACAAGAAATTTAATATTTGTAAAATATTTTTTGCTTTTACGAATTCTTTGTGTTTGTCAAACGTATATACGAATTTTCACCGAAAGACGTTCATTAGAAAGAAAAATATACTAGTACACAATGTCTCAATAATTTCCGAACAGAACTCGTAGTGATAGAGATTGTGACCTTTTTTCCCTTTTGTTTTTCAAATATGTACGTGTATTTCGTTCATTTTGAATTTGGCCAGAGTTCTGTAAATAGGTTACATGTAGTTTATGGAAGGGAATTACCGCCAAAATTCTATGTATCTTGCTTTTATTCTTATTCTGCCTACTTCTTTATGCTTTGTTATTATTGTAATTATATGTCACTTTATTGTTTTCGTATTCGTCTTTATTACATTTCACTTTGACTTTTATCCTTCTTCATTTTGCCCTTACTTCTATGTTGCTTTATTCATTTTACTTCCTTTTAAATCGATGCAGTTTCTTAAATGATTATCCCAATTACATACGTGAATTCAATCACACAAAGAATGAAGCATATTCAATGAAGACGAATACAAGTTGTCAAAATTTAGTGCCGCATTATAACGCTAGGTGGCAGGGGTGTTCGCTACGAGTGTTGGTAAAACTAGGTCAGCAAACCCGGGCCGGGGTTATTTAAGATTTTTCAATTTTCTGCCTTAATACTTATTCAATCGAATATCTGAAGGCCGAATCCGATCACCCGATACAATGATGGAAACTCCATATAATATTTATTTTCTCTGGGCACACAGGAATAGCGGCCTCTTTTTTTCAGACATAACTTTACATACCGGTAATGTTCATTAAAAGTCCGACCCACTTGGGTCAAATAAGGTTAATGTAGTATAGTATATTTAAATTTGATACTATATATGAAGTTGAATTTAACCCAAAACCCACACCGCCCCCTTAATATGATTTCATTGGCGTCGGAAGCAAAGTGAAAATTGGGGCCGGGGGGGTATAAGAAATATTTTTTAGACCTTCAAAAAAAAAACATGACAAGCAAAATAAAAAGAGAGAGAGAGAGAGAGAGAGAGAAATGTTCTTTGTCCAAACACAAAATCCTATTTCGTGTGTGTGTGGTGTGATGGGTGTCAAATTACAGTGCCAATTTTTTGTTCAAAACACCACCACTTTCCACATTTTAAACCTATAGGCCTACTGCATCGTGTCCATGGAAAGTGGGGGGGGGGCTAAACCTACGCAGTAATATTCAATGTCTATACTAAGTTTAACTTTGGAAAAAAGTGGGGGCTAAGCCCTCTCCCCGGTTCCGATCGACGCCTATGTATATTCAAGTTTAGAAATTTCCTGGGTTTTTTTTTTTTTTTTTTTTTTTTTTTTTGTTTTTTTTTTGTTTTTTTTTTTTTTTTTGCTTGTCAAGTTGTTTTCAGCGGATAGCTTGAATTTTCAAAATCGATGCTACGTCACAGTTCTCTCGCCTGAAAAATATCACTCTACTAAAGTTATTTGTTGGATAATTGAATTCCAGTATAACAGTTTAATTGACATAATAATGTTAAATATTTTGATACTAGATACCCCTTTATAAATTTATAAATTGAGTTGTTTTTCAGGACGTTCCCAGGCGTGGATCTAGGAAATGAAGTTAGATGGGGCGCCAAAAGTAAGCAAGGTGTCTGGGGGCCGCCTTGAGGCCCCCAGTGGGTCAAGGGCAAAGCCCTGGTGGGGGCTCAGGAGGCGAGACCCCCGGAAGCTCCTGGGTTCTAGAGATTTTGTAGAGTAAAAATTAGATCTACCAAGTAGGCATATTTACATTTTCTAGACGAGATTGTGATTTATGTTTACTTTGACAATTTAAGGGGGGGGGGGGCGCCGGGTGCGCCACCTCCTTAAATACGTCACTGGTTCCACTGAACTGAACTTTATTTCACGACAGATAGTAATTGCTCATGCGTGTGATTCTAGGGACGGGTCTTTGCAAAGGAGTGAGAAGTGTTATGGGTAGGCAAAGTCGGAACCAGGGAACACCTTAGGCATACTAGAAACTCCCCAGTCTTTTTTATGCATTAATATTTTACATTGAAATAGCACTTTTTAATAAAGAAAAAAATATCTTTAGAACGCAACGTATTTTACATCAGCCAGTAGAGTTTCAAAAAATCTTAAAACTTGAAAATTCTGTATTTGGTGGTGGTGAAGTGGCGGGGGGTTCGTCAACTTGTTTTCAGTACCAAATATTACTCATATGTACATATGCCACTAAGTACATGTTTATTAATATGTTAATTGACTACATTGCATAGGCGTCGGAACCGGGGGGCAAACGTAACGACAGTTACGCGGGCGATTGCACCCGGGGGGAGGGGCATCCACGGGACCGGGGGGGGGGGATTCATTACCCATTTGTACTCGTGAAGATTATCTATGTCAAAATAAATGGTTAAAATAATTTAATTATTAACCACTATTAAAATGGTTTCATTTAAACATTTATTCATATGGGACGGATAACTTTTCTTCAAAAACTGAAAACGTTAGCATATAAACATTGTTTTACGATTAAAAAAATATTCGGGGGAGGGGTTGCTATGAAGGGGGACAAATTGCTATATACAGCCAGATTTCCCACGGAAGGCTAGCTACATATTGACACTTCCCCGGGGGGAGTCTCACTGTATAGTCTTCCGAAGGAAGCATCACAATGTAGTCAGTCTTCCAGGGAAAATCTTACCATCTTCCGAGGAAATGGCATTATCTGGTACATACCTGAATTTATAAAAAAACATTTGAAAATTTAAGTTCGATTGATAAAGTATTAAGGCAGAAAATTGAAAAATCTTTAATAACCCCGGCCCGGGTTTGCTTACCTAGTTTTACCAACACTCGAATAGCGAACACCCTGCCACCTAGCGTTATAATGCGGCACTAAATTCTGACAATTTGCATTCGTCCTCATTGAATTTAGTGCCGCATTATAACGCTAGGTGGCATTTTTTACATGATTGAATTTACGTTCGTAATCGAGATAATCAAGATAGTTTATTTAAGAAACAGTATCAACTTAAAAGAAAGTAGAGTGTATTCACAAGAATAAAGCAACATAGAAGTAAGGACAAAATAAAGAACGATAAAAGCTCAAGTGTAATGTAATAAAGACGAATACGAAAACAATAAAGTGACATATAATTACAATAATAACAAAGCATAAAGAAGTAGGCAGAATAAGAATAAAAGCAAGATACATAGACTTTTGGCGGTAATTCCCTTCCATAGTAGTTTATCACGTTCCTAATTTAATTCTGTATTATATGAGTGAAAATAAAGCCGGTTTAAGATTGACCCATAATTAATGACTATTAAATTTGTAATCTTGATTTAAATGATTCTTTTAAATGATTATACACAGTTCTATACACAAAAAAAATTTAAAACAAACAAACGAACAAAAAACAAACTTGCATTACGGCTTTATACCGGAGGAGGCACGCGTCATGTGATTTTTAATGATAGAGTGCTATCCCCCTCCCTCCAAACAGATATTTTCACATTTTTCTAATTTTTATTCATTTGACTTTTATTCTAAAAATCCCTTTCCCCTTTAGTTTATCAACGAAAGTATGACACGTTTGCTAGAACGTTATGAAATGCGATTTTATGCAAATTATTTATAAATGTGATTATCTATAGCTATTACATGTATTATGCATATTAAAACTGTACAAAGCTCCTTCATGTCCTTCCATTGTTGGAAATCTTAGATTATACAGAGAATAAGAAAGAACGAAAAAATACACTGCGTGTGTCTTTAAAGAGTTGTCGCCCTTTATGCGGTGCATGATGCGAGTTTCTTCATTCCTACTTTTATTGTTTGAATTACATGTTCATTACCTTCGAACTATTTTGAAAGGGCTACATGTCTTACCCTGTTACATAATAACAATTTTTTTTTTGGCATGATGTTTCCCCAAACGTAGAAGAAAAGAAAGAGGCACGTAGGTTTTTTTTTTATTTTATATACTACATGTAGTACGAAAGCCCATTAGGCTCATTTTCTTAGGTTAAAAAAAATATTTTTTTTCGCGTTATAACGCGAAAGTTACGCGTTTATTCGCGAAAGTTTCGCGTTATAACGCGAAATTTTTTTTTTAACCTACGAAAATGAGCCTATTGGGCTTTCGTACTACATGTATGGGTTATAAATAAAATATATTTATAGAATCAAGTGCATATCATTGTGACGTGTATATTGAAATGTCTTCGATCGTTTGTGCTATAATTATGTATATGTACGTATATATGTAAGTATATATTAAATGCTTCCAGTGTTCCTGATAAGTTGTCAAACACCAGTAGCGGACCCAGAGGAGGGTGAAGGGAGGAGGTGGGCTACCAGAGATTAATCAAACGGATGACATAGATTAGTAGTATACCTTTAACATCCCCAAACCTCGTCACTGTGACTGGATCACCGAATCCTTGGAAGATGAAATGGTCACATAGTTATCCCCCCATCCCTCTCATTTCAGAATGTTATACACTTTAGATTTTTTTTTCTTGTCGACAAGAAATATCAGATTGGGCTTCTTTTGTATACCGGGGGATAGTCCCCGCTTTAAATAGTCAAAATTCTGTATCCGCCCTAGCTGCAGTACTTGGAACTAGATCCGCCCTCGTACTCAGCAAGTTGAAAACCAATGAAATAAAAAAAAATATAAATGTTTCAAAATGTGATCCGAAGACCATCTTTACACTGCTATCTTGAAAGAAATTAAAGATTGGTCAAAGCGCTAGAATCTCTCCACTGGGAGAAAACAGTTTAATTTACCCCCCCCCCCCCCTTCCTCCAATCATTCTTTCTCTTTACTCGATGATATTCTGAAAATGCATATTTTTAAGAGAAAATAAAATCTTTCGAAAGAGATCGTACATATTAATTTATAGTAAGCACAAAATGTAGAGATAAACATATAAGATACTCTAGTACTTAGAATACAATTAAAATTTTTAAAATTTAATGATATTTTATATTAATTTAGCCCGATATGCAAATCGCAAGTTCTCGTGATCCATTCGTTTTAGGGATCAGCTTTTTAATTAATGAAGTAATCCAAAAAAAGTCGATAATCTTTTAATTGAACTAAAAACTCAGCTGCTATAGTATTTGTCTTTTGCATTGCATATTTGCAGGATGACGCGATCGGTTAATCCGCGCTGCCATTCCGGAGTGCATAGCAAATAAAATGTCCAAAAATATCTAGATCCGCCCTAAATATTACGGATTCTGGAGTGATGGCAGGAAATTGTTGCGTGTTCCAGGAGTGAAAGAAGAGATCAACTGGCAGTTAAATGGTCGGAGATCAATTTGTTGCTTGTCTATTCTCCACCGGTCTAATGACCCGTCTCTATGGCGCTGGCGCGCTAACGGTGTACACAGGTAGAAATATATGTGTGATAGATTAAATTTAATCTCTTGGAACAGTTTGGTATTTTCATGTTTGCGATCAATCGAGACATTTAAGCGGAATGACATCCGCTTGTTATTTTTTGAGGTAGCAGTCGTGGAAATGTTCTTATACAACCATTTAGAGGTAATGTAGACAATTCCTGATTTTTGTCTTCTAGTTCTGTCTCGATCGTTATAGAATTTCTATATCTGGGTATAGATCTTTGATCATTAAAGGAAATATACAAGACTGTGTCAAGAAACGTACACATTTGAGTTAAAAATAGCCATGGATTAAATAAGGTAGAATGTATAGGCAATCTATAAGTGTACATGTATGTATTGTAAAAGTACAGCGTTCGCTCATTTAGGTACTTCAAGATTTTTTTAAATTACAATAACTCGATTAAATGTGATTTATCTGTTTCAAATTTATGTGTCAATGGTAAAGTTATCTTACTCAATGTATCAAACCAGTATAGAAACATGGAAAATAGTCCAATGAATATTTTATCACATTTTGTAAATATTCTCATTTTCTGTTAAAAATTAATTTCAAATAGGATTTATGTTTTCCAAAAGGGTGTACAACTTGCATACATGTATATTATTAATTTATTGACAAAGTGATACTAGGATCAATACAAAAAGTTTTAATGTTTTCTTTTTAAAAAGTTCACTCCTTCACCAATCCTTAAGATCAGACATTTTATTTTTACAATTAATCATTTTTCAGATTTCTATAATTTGGATAGATAGATAAATATATATTTTTGGGAGAATGAGAGGAGGGGGGGGGGGCTTTTTTGTATGTTTATTGTTTAAAACAATATTTTTAGATGTATAGTTATAAATCACAGTATTTATTTATTACAGTAAAAAAATATCTTTTTAATCATAAAGTTTTGATTAAAATTCATGAAACTGTTTTTTAAATATATTAAATTCCTTCTACAAATACATATTCATTATAAAAAGGATGGTATGTAATTCTTTCATTTAAAACGAAGTGATCATGCATTTGTCATTCTTTGTGATCCAGTTTTATTCAGACTACTGTGAATGAATATTTAATTTGAGTTTTTTATTGTCTGTTATTGCAGGATTAAACCATGTATTATTCATAGACAGAACTTGAAGAAGTCCGACATCCAGCAGAGAAATCATGCCTGGGCCGGGGTTTCCCGTGGCCAATAAAATCCTATTTAAGTATGAGCAGGACCGTGCTTATAGACTCCACAGGCAAAAGGTAAAAAAAAAAAAAACAATACATGGGGTGGGGGAAGGGGGTTTAAAAACAAACAGTTAGGAATGAATAATACCAAATCATGTCTTGAACAGGGTTTTCTGTGGCAAATAAAATCCTTTATAAGTATAAGCAGGACCTTGCTTATAGACTCCACAGGCAGAATTTAAGGTAAAGGATGGGGATTGATGTGCGAGTTGTGGAGGGGGGTATCAGAAATTTGTAACTCCCCCAAAAATCATGTCTCTGGTCCATATAAGTACACTGTACTGTATAAGCAGAATCATGCTTACTGACCCCATAGACCAAAGGTAAAAAATAAGTCAGGTCCCAAGGGGATTGGGGTGGAAGGGGTACAAGAAAGTAATCAGAACTGGCAATACCCCCCCCCCCCCCCCACCACTTCTCTCTCGCCTAATGTTACACTTCTTCAATCTAAAATTCATGGATTCAGATATTAAAAAGGTGTTTTATTTCAAGATCAATACTTAATTTTATATCAGCTAGTATTAAGTTTTACGCAGCTAGTGTATACCTGCTGTGCTAGTTTAATATAAAGAAAGAAAATAGAAAAAAAGTTTCTTACAGAGATGTATGTGTATTATTCAAATTATTCAAATGGCTTTAAAGTTCCTAACAAACAATTTCTGCAAAAAGATAATTGAAAATGAACACCAAGCTGGGTTTTAAACTTGTTAAAATAGAATTGTAATTCCACTATCAACAAACAAATACAAAGAAGTAAATAAAAGAAATTGACGCAGACTTTTCTAATCAGTAAGAAAAACAATTTTTTCTAAATTTCAGTTTGGGGCATTAGGCATTCATAATAGGTTAATAATCAGTCAAGCGTGAAGTCTTTTAAAGAAATGAAAATCCTATTCAAACATCTTGAAACTTTTTTGATTTCTGAATTCATTGACACCTACATATCTACCACTTAGGGAACCCCCCTACAGGGTGTCACAACCAATTACAGCTAATTCAAATTCAAACAAGTGCAGGTTATTAAAAGTCTTAAAAAATCTCATGCTTTCACTATTCTTGACTGAATTAGATTGAATTTCAACATTAAGTCATCAAATGTCTCTTGAATAGGAAATTAATTACCTGAAAGTTCAAAATACATTTAGAGTTTCACCGATCAAGACCTGTATTAAATACATACAGTACGTGTATCGTGAATTACCCACACTTTATAGAGAAGGTTTGGGTATATTATTGTTGATATCCTCAGTCTGTCTGTTTGTCTTTCATATCTTCTTCCTCTTCTCTTTTATTTTAAGCCAATTTATATCTTTTGGAAACTGATTTGTTGTGTCATGAAGATGTTTAAGGTAGATTTCTGGTTCCATTTGAGCCTGAAAACAATTTCTTTACCAAAAACCTAATTCCAAGAACTCCTAGCTAGGCTAGCTTTCACATTTTATGCAGAGTGACTATGTCACATATGTATATTATGTATATTAGAATGCGTTTGATGGTGTCTTGCATGTGCAATAAAGCTTCAGAATTTTCATTTTTAATTAGAGGGGCAAGTTGGTGAGGGAAAATTCAAATAACACCAAGAAATATCAAGGATTATTTTTTGATGTATTAATTTATGTCAAGATTGAAAGCGTTTGAAGCATATGTTTTAAGAATCTTTTTTTTTATTTTCAGGTGCATGGTTCTAGACCTACTGTGAATAATAAAAAACCACAAAAACATCCTCATCTAATTCTCCAATTAAAGAAAATTCAGGTAGGTTTAGTAAGATAGGATTCTTCAGGGATAGATTTTTCTGCTACAGTCAAACCATGTTTTCTCAAAGTTCATGGGCTTGAGAAAAAATTTCAGGATATTGCAGATTTGTGATATCCAGGTTAAACTAAAAGTACATAAAGAAAAAAATGAAAGGAACTTTGAACTCATTTTGACATAGCTATAGTATTCGAGAATCGAGATATCAGTGTTATATTATTAGCAAACAGATTAATGTATGAAGTTTTCTAATTTGGATAACATCAGTCATCAGTGCTTGGGTCAGCATAGATTTTATTATAAGCAGCAAAAAAAGTACAATGTAAAATGTTTATAATGGCTTCTTAATAGAATTTATCTGCTAAACTAGCCATCGATGCTAGATACACAGACTACATAACTGTAACAGTTCTTAACCTTACCCCAGTTGTTTAATACAAAATTGATGATTTATTTTTTAGTTGGAGGAGGAACGTCAGGCAGAGGTCGACCATGAAAACCGTCTGCTTCTACAGAAGATGACAAAGATCATGAAGGAGCCAGCCAAAGTAGATTCCTGGAATGAATACCAGTCAAAAAGGTTTGCAGTTTTCTTTCTGTCTTAGTTAACTGATTGACCCCCCCCTCCACCACCACCACCAAAATGGTTGCATAATGGTAGACCATATGTAACCACTTCTTTACTTGGGTAAATTTGAGATGAGGTTGGGCTTCATTAACTTTGGTCAAGGGTAAAGATTCTAAGAAAGAGTGAATGCAAATATTTTGCTACAATGTTTTTTTTTTAATTTCACTTGAATTCTACATTTCAAATTTTTGAAGTAAATATCAAAAACTCTAAAAATTGAAGTTTATTGATTTGACCCCACCCTTGGTACAGTTTCAGTACTTTGATTATACACAATCTTTGCTAGTTATGTTCATCAGATAGAGTTTAAAACAATTATACCAAGATCTCAAACAACATAAAACAAAGATTTATGATCTTGTCATCATAAATAATCTCTCTTAATCAACAAACTCATTGATGAGTGACAACATCCATTCCTCAAAGAAACTTTTTCTAAACAGCTAGATCAATAAAACAAATGAGCCTATATAAGGCGGCTTCTGGGACAGGATTTTTCTCATTAGCCCATTAATGATTTAAATCCATTTTGACAAAAATTGATCCCTCCGGAGCAAACGTGACCCCATTGTGATATGATCAATATGTAATTTTTTATCCATATTTAATAAAGCGGGATTGTTATTTAGAAAAATATTTATAGTACGTAAATCTGTTGGGAAGAGGGCCATGTGTCATATTATAGTAAACACAATAGCATCCCAATAGAAAAACAATGCTATTGAATGTTTCATTATATAATTATCTCCGAAGTAGATGTATCTAGTGTTATTTGATTAATAATTGAGTTCTGAATACTTGTAGCTAGTTGTACAATACCTTGTAAAATTAATTCTTGTTCAGATCCAGGAATAGTTTCTGGGAAGGGGGGAGGGATCTTCTACTGGCATTACAGTTTATATAGGTTTAGATGTGTGCAATATATTTTGCTGGCAAACTGTTTAGGTATATGATAATAAAAAAAGCAAGTCCAGGTCTACCAAAAATTGTAAAATTCATGCCCAGTTGGTTCAGATTCTGATGGAGTGTACTTTGAAAATTTAATTTTGAGCATGTGTATCTTTGAAAAGCTTATATAAATAATTTAATATTCCTGAACAATCAGTAAGTTAAACACTCTAACACATTAGGAATCATGACATGTGTCCTATATATATCAATCACACCAATTACAATGTATCTCTAAAAAAATTCTTTTTTTTTATTTCTGAGCACCTGGGAAATAAACTTTATGCAATTTGAAAAGGATGAGTCTAAATTCACTAAAAGCTCGAATTCTTATACAAGGATCCTCCAAAGTTCATGTCTTATAATTGAATTAGATATACATGTACAGTGAAACTTGTCTACTCTGGATCTTGTGTAATCTAAAATCCTACCTAATATGCTCCTGTGCATAAATTCAATAGTTGTCTAATCTGGACCAATTTGTTTGGAATCAGACTCAGTGGTGTCCAGATTAAATAAGTCAATGGTAATATGACCATCATGGACGTGTCAATTCTATGTGTATATGTCACGATGATCGAGAGAAAGATGATTAGGATTTGAACCTGGGCTCCCTAAATCACTACTCAGGTGCACTACCAATGGAGCTTTGATTAAACCTGCCTGACCAGAACTTATATGTAGTATAGAATCATATTAGATATCGTGAGTACATGTATCATATGCTCCTGAAAAAGATAATCTGATGTACGTTTCAGCTGTAAATTGATGGTTGCTAGCATATAGCATTTGAAATATGATCTATGTATCTCTCAGTGAAACTATGCAAGAAGTAAAGTATTGATAATTATTTAATGGCTCATTATCACTTTGGGAAATAATTCTCTTTAATAAAGATTTTGCTCAGATAATTCGGTTGGAAAAATACTGTACATGTATAATAAATAGAAAGCATCCAAAGCAAACTGGTATCCATTACAAGTTGAAATCCTTTCCATACAAAACATGCCTTCAATATATACTTTATGATTAACTAACTAGGTCTAACAACTGTCACTTTACCATTAATCCAGAAAAAGTCATATGCAGTATTTAAAAGCTGTCACTTGATCACCCATCCAGTAAAATTTGTACATCACGCTTAAAGCATATGTTTAATGGATGCTTAGTGGCATTATGATCAACAGTGGAACTTTTGACACTTGAGAATGGAAATCCTTCTAAAACCTTATGTTTTTTTAATATGGGTGCAATATAGGTCACATGAATAAATTTCAGGTAAAAAACCTTTTTGGGTAGGGCCTCTGGTAGGCTTGGGACAAGGGGTTAAAATGCTAAAATCTTACTGCACTTCAACATTATATGACATATACCTGTTTATATTCAACAATATCCTAAATAAAACAATTTAAAAAAAAATATCTCTTAAAACAAAAGAGTTCTGTTGTATGTACAGTAAAGTACATGTATTTCTCACCCATTAATTGGTCACTATCTTAGAGATATAGAATGAATTTTACAAATTTTAACTCCAAAACTATTATTTATTAGTCTTAACCTTCCATTGAGAGAAAGGCAACTTCGTGATATCCAGATGGAGAACATCGGACTGGCCAAGCGGTTAGAGCACACACGACCGGTGATCAGAACAGACGAAATGGTAGGGGTGTTAACTGTCACAAAAAATAATTTTCTTTTTTAAAAATATACATTTATTTATTATTTTGACTTATGTATCTTAGAACTAAAAAAATCAAAATATTTGGATGTTTTAATTAAAAAGAAATAATTAAGCAGAAAAAAGAAATTAAAAATTTAGAGATTGAAGGTAAATAACTAATTGACATGTTAGGATGCTCTTTTTAAAAATTATCATTTTATTTCCAAAATGTTCTCTCTTAATTAATAATTGATTAACATTTTGGATATTAAGGAGGAGGAGTACCAGCAGAAGAAGTACCTACAGATGTTGTGGAATGAAAATGCCAAAGATTTTGACATGGTCATTCCTAGACACCAAAGATATAGACAGCTGAGAGTGAGTGTGTAATAGCAACTAGTGAAAAATTTTTTTATGTGATAGATTAAAAATAGAAATAATATTTAAAAATGAAAGAGAATTTATGTTCTTCTTAATGAGTTTAATTTTATAAATTAATTAGAATTATGGTAGAACACACTTTCATGTATTTTAGTCTTTAATTTCATATTTAGAGCCTTTCGATCATGCTACTTCCAATGTTTAAGTGCATTTTAATATACATGTTTGACTAAATAAAAACATATTGAAGTTATATAATTGGCTCTAAATGTGCTAATTTATGAAGTGTTAATTATTTATTAAGAATTTTGCCCAATTTTTAGTGTGCTAATTATTTATGATTGTATATTTACAGTACATATACATGTGTACTTATGGTAAATGCAATGTATGTATATTACAGAAAATAAAAGAGGCAGAACTCGCCAAAGAAAGAGAGGAGAAAGCTAACAATGGAGAAGAGGGAAAGAAGGATGCTTTACCTCCCATTGTATGTATAAAATTCCATCCAAATGGGGACTATATTTTTCGGCAAATCCCTTAGGGGTTACTCCTCCATTATTCTGCATTTACCAAATTATTTCTTATCCCTCTAATTTTATCCATTAATATAGCTGGCTCTACAGGAATTTGTATGAGCAGGGTAGAAGTCAAGCTGTATGTTTCTGCCCATCTGCAAGTTTGATCATCTGTTCATCTTTATGAAAATCGACAATTTTTTAACAACAATTTTGCATTATCCTGTTCATTTTTTTGTATTTGATTATTAAAAATCTGTGGCATGATATGTTTGGCAAATGCCATTTTTGATTCCTTTTGCCAACAAGATTAGGGCTGTGAAAAATTCAAGGTTAGAACTGAAGTAGATAAATATATAAGTATGAGAGAAAGTATGGACAAAGAGAGATAACTTCTGTAATTGTTTTTCCCTAAACCTAATACATGTAAAAAGAAACTTGGCTGAACACTTTTTCTGGTTTGTCTAATATATTTCATTTTTGATATTTTAGGATGACATTACGTTCTTCTATTATTTAGATTAAATTTTCAACGATCATTTTTTCCTCCAATTTTTCATTTCTATTTGTAAAGAATTCATCATGAAGGCCCCCAATCTCTGTTTATTCCTTCATATCATATATATTCCTTGAGCTCTTCTCTCAATTTATTCTCTCTCATGGGTCCAGATCATTTTAATCATAGCAGATCTTCATTACAGGGGAAAAACAGTGAACCTCAGGTACTGCATTCAACATTGGCTTAAAAAATAAAGAATGCTTATACATTTTGTATTGCAAAGCTTTATATGGACTGTGAAATCATTTCTCCATGAGTATTTGTTAATTTTATATAATTTCACGAAAATTTTACTGGTATTAGACCATGTGAAAATTTTTACATTTTTTCTAAGAGAAAACAATATTACAAATTGGAAAAATAGAACCCCCTGGGAAGGATATTGATTTCACAATAAAATTATATGTTTTTCAATTAGCAAATGGGATAAGCTTGATTCTAACTGCTTTTTAATTATTTTGTTTGCTTAAAGGTAAAATTTGTACAATATACTGTTTGCAATAATTAACAAGAAATATGGATTTTTCCCTTGTTTGTTTTTGTACTTTGCATTTTGTTTTATTAATTATCATAGCTGAATATATTAAGTCTACCAAATTAAAAGAGACTTACATTTTATGTCACATTTTAAGGATGAAATCCATTTCCTAAAGCTTAATTATTTTATGTTTTGCTTTAATTATTATTATAGTTTTTTTCCTTTTTTTTTTTTTTTTTTTTGTTTCTTTTTAAAATTTCAAATGCACCTATGCCTTACACTAGAAAAATCAGAATTTTCACACACCTTAATATAAATGCTTCAAAATTTGCAAGCCATGTACAGTATCTATAAAGTAAAATGATTGATTGATTACAGTCA
Source organism: Saccostrea cuccullata (assembly GCF_032062105.1). Taxonomy (NCBI): domain Eukaryota; kingdom Metazoa; phylum Mollusca; class Bivalvia; order Ostreida; family Ostreidae; genus Saccostrea; species Saccostrea cuccullata. The sequence continues at coordinate 39,475 of NW_026928669.1, read as the reverse complement.
ACAGAACTTGATTTATTAGCCTGTTTTTGCTGGTGTCATTTTATATAATACAAATATACAATTTTATTTAAATTTTAATTTTCAAATTCATTTTTGGGTTTTTCTCCATCTCTTCACTAAAAAAAGCTTTATTTTACATAATAAAATTGCAATATGTTGTGTAGATTTGTCAGTAATGCCTTTAGTTTACTAACAAAATATTAGAGTACAAACAAATGAATTTAGTCAAATTTTTATTTTGCATTTTAAAACAAAATCCTATACACAGTATATTACCAACATGAAGCCAGCACTTTTTTTGCAATTTAAATTGTATTTTTCCTGTAGACTATAAGATATAATGGCCCAGACACGCAGCGAAGCACAAGGAGTGATAATGGTGACAAAGAGAGAAAGGTAGCTACACAGCTTCTTAATATTTAGCTTTTATTTGTCCATTAGGTTTGTAAGTAGCCAACTACAGTAGAGCCTTATTAATCTGATTCCTTCGGTTCCAGAATAAATGATCCACAATATTGAAGCAATAATGAAGTATTATTGAAACATACAGTTGAACTTCCATATCTCAGAACCTGTTTCTCCCATATACCATGGATATATGGAAGTTATTTGGAAGTCCCAATCCCATATGAATTTACCCCTGAAATCTCAAACATCTATCTTTTTTTCATGGATTTGATATAACAAGGTCTGGCTGAACCTTTATTTCTCATTGGTAGATATTTTGAAATTCTCTTCACACAAATTTTGTTCAAATAATGAAGAGTCTGATTTATTGGGGACCAGTTTAACTAGGCTCTACTGTAATAGCTTTATGCTTGTTGCTTCATTTGCTTGTGATGTTGAATCCTAGATCATTTGTTTTCAGTATTCCTTTTATTGCTTTTTAAAAGTTGTGTTTAAATTAATTCACACAGAAATTAATAATAATTCAAACTACATTGATTATGCATATTTTAAGATATATAGATATATTGAGTTTAAAATTTTAATTCTATTAAAGTGATTTTCAAACTATAGCTTTATATAACAAATAATATAATCTCTTTTTTGTTTGGTAATAAGCACATATATATTCTAAACTGACATACTAATTGATTTTTTACCTAATCCAATTATTTCTAGAAACAATCCAAAATCCCCGCTAGACTTTTGGATATTTAAAAAAGGGGTATGTAGTTGATGGTTTGGGGACTGGAATGAAAATCTTGGAGAAGGAAGAAGATTTCCGGAAAAATATATTTCACACGTGGAATTATGGGACACTTTTGCTGAATAAATACACAATTTGATACTCATGCAACACTTTTTTAAAAAGCATATTTGTACTTTCTTTGCTGTTGATATAGATGGGAAAGTTTTTTCTTGACAGCTTGATTTCTTTAAGTTCTGCTTGTTAACTGCCAGCAGCTTTATCATTAGAGGGTGAGCTGGATTGTACCTAGAGATATATATTTATATATTTACAAAAAATATCATCTGTTGACATTTTCTAATTTTACATTTTTTTTTTCTGTTTGTATGCTTCTGGTAGTTTAATTTTGTGATGTTATTGTAAATGTAATACTCATTAATAAATAATATGTAATTCCCTTTCAAGACGAAAATGAGAAATCTGTATCAAATGTACTATGGCCGACGCCCCAGGTCCGCATACTCCCTGCAGGTATTTAGTGAAACCTCACTGTTTTCAATGTGCAAAAATGGCACAACTCACGTGTACATTTTAATGAAAAGTTGATATTTTAAAAATTCACGCACACTTCTAGTCATGAAAAATTCAGAGGGAGATCCATAGGCATGAAAAGTTAATTCATTCCATATATCAGGACCAAGCAACCCATTGCTATTTTTTAATCGTTTGTTTTAACTTTAAAAATGTTAATTTCTGATATTGGAAGTTTTCTTCCGGTTAAATAATAAATAGAATCTCTTTTAAGTTCAATTTATTATTGTTGTCAACCTGTAAGACATATAGAATGGTAGTCAATGTAACGCTGCATGGCTGTATATTTCGATTTTATATAGAACACTTGTGTACATGTCCTCGTTGAACCATTCTATTAATCGGAACATATCTTTTTCGTGTGGAAAAACCACATTCACAAAAGTAAATTTGTTGTAATGGAAACTCCTTAACAAAGAGGGCAAGGGAATGTAAACTTTGAAATTAAAAAAAAAAAATTTAATGATAGCCATCACAATGGGGAATTTTTCGAATACTTGTAGATGTTTTCTTAAATCCAGAAAATTATATTTTTTTGGTTGCAGACCATTGTCTTTTAAATACGCCATTATCACACATTTATTCACAGACATGTTGCAAAATTTCGATTTTACAGACGCAAAACCAATTAAGAATCTCGAAAATAATTTAATTCTCACTCACTTCTTTGTATTTCATCATCACGAGTATCACGTGACTGTGTGAAAAACCCACGAAGTAATTTTTTTTATGTTATGTAGCTGTTATTACCATATTTGTATTTATCTAACTAGCAGTCATGCGTTTGAAAATAACCATTTATGTTATTGTTGTATAATACTTTATTAATTTTACAATAATATTGCAATTTACAAATATTATCTAATGTTGTCAATCTAAGATTGTTTTGCTCAGACCATATATTTTATTATGATTCAGTATTGTCATCTTGTTTTCTTTACATCTATAAATTTTAACTATGCACTGTTCTTGGTAGGAAAATAAATTTATTAGCCGCTTATTTCAATGTCTTCTGATATGCTCCTTTTAATATGCCTTGTACATTGTACAGTATAGGAATTGCCTGCTTGTCCGTGTATATTTGCTCAGTATAATTATTACATACTAGTACTCATATTTCTAGTTACTGCAATCAAGTAATAAAATCTGTTGCAATCAAGTTATAATCAAACCTTTTGTAAAATGACGTAACAGTCGTAAATCTCTTATCTGTGTTTGGGATATTGAATGAAGTCTTTGTCGTATTAAACTCTACTTGAGGACCGGAAAAAGGTAAGCTGCCTATTGTAAAAGCACAGAAACAGAATTTGTACTTGAAATATTTCCTTCTATATACCGTAAATCTGGAAATATTTACGTCGATTTTATTTTGCGAATTCGGGTCAAAATGGTGTTGATTAATTTTTACGTTTCAAAATTTTGCTACATGTATATATATTGATTGATTGTATGTTGTTTAACGTCCCTATCGAGAATTTTTCACTCGTATGGAGACGCCATCACTTGTCGGCGGAGAGCTGCAAATTTTGTCCTACGCTTGACACTCAGGGTCTTTCTAAGAGGATACTAAATTTTAGATTCAGGAGAGAATAAGATATTGATTTTTGACATAACAAAAATGTTATCATCATTGCAAGGGACAATTTTCGGTACTGCTGATTTCGAAAATTTCTTTACTTAATATGCCTGAAATTATGCTTCTTACAGTTAGGTTTCGAAGACAGAGTCGCTGAAAGGTTAAAAAAAGACCTTTTCTTTGGAATTACCAACTTTATTGTTAGAAAAGCCAACTTGAAAGTTTGAGGAAAAAAAAAACAGAATTATAGTTAGAAAAGTCAGGATTATATTTGGATTTATCAGTACCAGCTTTTAAGTTGGAAAGGCAATCTTTAAAGTTGAAAATGGTAATCTGCCAATTTTAAAGTTGGAATTACATGTACTTTATCTTGACACAACCCTAAAAATAGGTGGAACTAACAAACTTGTTAACTTAAGATGTACATGCATTGAATACTTTAGAAATTTTTCCAAATGGAAAAACGTTGTTTTGGTTCAGTCTTGGGCTTAGCCACATACGTTTTACTCTAATTTTACAATTTCTGCGTATAAATAAACAATCTACAAGTTACAAAAACAAAACAGTATAATCAACATTCAAAGCAAATATTTTTCCAATCGATTATGTTCCAATATAAAGCTTATTTTCTGATCTGATGAGAGAGTTGTAAGCAAGCGCATAGCATGGCAAATGAACATTATTGTGCATAAAACACTATTGCAATTAAAAATCGTATCAATATTCTTTTTTCACAAGCAAAACTATGATGAACGTTTTCGAAATTTTTCATATGAAAAAAAGTTGTAAATTAACCGAAGAGTGCTGGTTGAAACATAAGCATTTGTTTGTTCAATCCAACACATTACTAGTATCAATTTATCACAATTGCATGAATGTTCCCTTATCGTTGATAAGGTGAATTTTTTTCTGACATGTCTTACAAAAGAATGTTAAGATTTATGAAATTATAATTGAAAGAGATTTGTATGCTGGATACTTTCGCTCCGTTTTATTTTTGCCTTATTTATCCCTATTGTCACAGGGATACTTTGAAAAAAAAACGGATAAATTTTGCATTGTCCTCGTATGACAGATCAAGACTATGATTAATTTTTTTTCAAATGTAGGTCAAACTTCAAGGTCAAGCTAGAATAAAATGTCAAAGAAATGTTACATCGCAAGAATTGTACACATAAAATGTGAAAATCATACCAAACTTTCAGAAAATACGATAAAGGTTAAAGTTTTTCAAAAGCAGATCTCCAAGGTCATGAGATAAAAATTATTGATAGAAAAGTAAGGTCTTACTACAAGAAATATACAGATAACTTTTATATTTTATTTATATGCAAGACAAACGTTTTTGCAAATATAGGTCAAACTCAAAAGATTGGTAACAAAGAAAAGTCTTGTTACAAGTTTTAATGTTATTTACATGCGAAATACGAAAGCCCTATCACAACTGCTCAGAAGTTAAGACCAAGGTTTAAGCTTTAAAGGAGAGCACAAGTCCAAGGTCAAAAGATCACATCTGTTGGTACCCAAAGAAATGTTTCATTATTACCAGGAGTAAGAAGTGAATTATGGAGTCAACAACCATTCAAAAATATGGAGGTTGTTAATGTTTTCAAATAGATCATATTCAAAGGTCATAAAGTAAAAAAAAATTGGAAAGCCGTGCCACAAATAATCATTATTATGTATAACTTAAATATAAAAGCCTTACCATTAAATGTTCATAATTTATAAGCAAAGCTAAAGTTTTTGCAAATGCACCAAGAACGGTTTTGTCACAAGAAATACACATGTGATCTCAAATTAAAAAGACCGTACTACCAACTGCTCAAAAAGTTATGCACAAGGATAAAGCTTTTAAATGAATGTCAAACTCTAAGTCTAAGGTCGAAGTCAAAAGGTCAAATCTGTTGGTTCTCAAAAGAAAGGTCTTGTTACCAGTGTCTTTCCCTAATTAACAATTTTCAATTGCCAATGAGTACATGACTGTTAAATTAGTCATGCATTCATTGGCAATTGAAAATTGTTAAAAAGTAAAAGACAACGGGAATAAACAACTCAATTATGAAACAGAAAGCATGGCACCAGCCGTTAAAATGTTATGGACAAGAATAAAGTTTTGAGACAAAGAGATAAACAGACAGACAGATGCATAGACCAAAAACTATATTTCCCCGATCAAATCTTCGATTACGGGGGATAAAAAGTTGATAAAGACAGAAATTTTAAAGAAGTTGAAAGAGGACTGAACGAACGCAAGATTTCAAGTTGTTGTTGAGAAAATGAAGACCGCTTATGCAAAGAAAAACAATTGAAATATTTTGCTGAGAAAAGATCGAAGCTAAAATATGCCAAACCTAGTTAAAGGACAGTTTTGCCATATTAGATATTAGTAGTATTCAATAATAAGTTGAATATTGAATAAATAAGCTAAAATTGTTCTGTGAAAGAAATCAAAAACACGAACGTATATAGCAAACTAAGCAAATCCAGAGAGATATTTTGCCATTGTAGATTATTTTTCTCTTCAGAAAATTTTGAAAAAATTACAAAACTAATACAATGTTATTGTATTTACTCACCTTCTTATTCTTACCTTTGACAGTCTGACGATGGAAGCAGTATGGACAGATCACACTTCAGTTCACAGGCTGACAACGATGCCAAGGCACTATTTAAGGTTGCCAAAGGCCTTGGTAAGAGTCAAAATGTTGATTAAAAATTTAGAAATATACGTGTTTTTGACTATCAAAGATTGCAGTGAGGTTTTAGGGTTTCTCCCGTCTTGATTCCTCCAATCTTTCGGACACTGTTTTCTTTCTAAGTCATTTTACAATCCATCCCTTCTGTCCGAAAGAAAATTCATTGGTTGTGAATTAGGTCCAATTGTGGTTCTTATACTAATTATCTAGCGGTTTGGACCCAAATATCCATTTAAATGAAATGCAGCAGACCTGAGCTCAAGACTCAAAATTTATCTGTTATGTTTAACTTAAAAGTACTATTTTTAATAGGAAAAATTCCAACTTCTGTTTTGATAATTTACTATCTATTAACGGTTCATGTGTTTGCATAACATAAGGTACGTTTGCATTTTGATCCCTTTTTGAATTAATTAATTTCAAAGAGGTTATTTTTTCTTTGAATAATCACAGGGGATTTGAATTTTGAAAAAAATCTATAGTTAAAAAGTGACAATAATGAACTCTTCTTGAATTCAAAATCACCTTTTATCCACTGAAGAAAATGTAAAACAAGACCATTTTATCACCCTTTTCTGTATAATTAATAGCACAACCGGATGATGTCTTCATAAGAAACTTGGTTCGAAGATCACAAAGTCAACGGGCCCAGATCGTCGAAAGGTTTAAAGAAATGTACAGTTTGGTAAGGAATCTAAGGATGCAGTCATCAGTATAGACAAATAAAACATACATCCGGGTAACTACAAAATGCCAGTGTCCATTGTTTCAAATATATCAGTGGCTACCTTAGTCCTGATTATGAATTATGTCGAATACATGTACTATGCCAAACGTTCGGCATAATGTGAAAAGAAAGACCTGAATACTTTGTAAGAATGGATTAAATGTTTTAGAAATACAAATAAGTTAAAAGGCAAAATGTGAACAATCTTTACATACGTTTTCACTGAATCGGGATGATGAAAAATTAAATAGACACTCACAACCTGAACAATTGTTCCAGCAGTCAAGCCTGATAACAATCTTCTTTGGTTGTAAGGCTCACCGGTTCTAATTCATTTCAACATTCAAGTCAACCAAGACCAGTTAGATCTGCCCTACCTATACTGGAATCCTAAACTTTATAAAAATCGTTACAAACAAAGATACATTGCCGGGTCCAGCAAAATGTTAATGTTCTATCAAGCCCCTAACTTTACATCTCAAAATATTAACTGCTGTTAAAAAGAACCTCCATATCGTTATGCTACAACGTATTCTAGAAGTGGTGTAAATCAGATGTGGACAGTCAAACATTCTAAAAGAACGTTTAGAGACTTTAAAATCACCAAATTTTTCAAAAGTCTATAACATCAAAACTTACTGTTGTCACTCATCTACACTGTTAACATCTATTTCTCGCGATAAATTAAAAACAATGCCTTTTGATATCATATACAGCTGCTTCTTTATAATCGGAAATTTTTACATCTTCTGAACGTTCATCAACATAATTACATCATAAAAAAATAACTGATTCTACACACAAGTACTTTAAATTTCATATCAAAAGGATGCTGGAGTTCCTCAGTGACAATTTTTAAGTATATAGTCTTCGGAGACCAAGTCTTCTAACAAATTCTTTGAAATCCGATGAGCACTTATTGTGCTTCTATATTAGCCGATTTGTTTCTGTATTACCATGAAGCAAAATTTATTCAATTTACTCTCTTTTACTGAGAAGATGAGAGTCATTGTTTTTCAGCTCAATGTTTAGATATATTGACGCCGTTTTATCATTTAATTAAGAATAATTAATTTCATTCATAAGTTGACTTGATATATAGCAGCAAAATTGAAATAAAAGGCTCCAAAAAGTCCGCCACGTCTGTTTGACTTAAAGTACATTTATTACTTTCTCAAGAATGTATTTAAGTATTTTTTTACAATGTGCAATCGTGTGTATTTATTTGAGAAGTTTTGCGAAAGACATTATTTTTTAAAGAAGCATTTTAATCTTTCAGGATTTGGCGACAGAGCTTATGTCGGGTCTGGGAAAGGATTGGGAATCTTTGATTAACGCTTTACTGAAAAACAAATCCATAGGCACCGCTAAAGTTCTCCATGATGCATTAGAGGTAACGTTTTATTTCACACGACAAATATATATAAATTAATAACAAACATTATTCCAGCTATTAAGACAATTTCTACCATTTTACAATGTTCATATCCTAGATTGAAAATAAAGAGATTTCTGAAGTGTTTTTTTTTAATTTCATTCAAAAACAAAACAAAATATATCAAAATATATTTCCCAAGCACATAAAACACGATTATCGTTAAAATGGCAAAATGCAAGTGAAACACGGTTATCATAAGATCAGTAAAGTACAGATTTATAAAACTGGGTAACAATATGCTTTAATTCAGTCATTTACATTTATCATATATATTTTCATTTTTTTTACAGGAAGGAGATTATCCGACAGCGGTGGAAATCCTTTTTACGTGCAAGAATTCAGACCTTACAGAATTGAAAGATACTTATCGCAAAGGTAAGGTCAACAGAAACAAACCCAGGACTGCTTGTAAAATGACAATTTTTATCATCAATGTGAAGGGAGAAAATTAATATTTTGTTGTCATCGTTTTCAATATAGAGGAATCCACATACTAAGATGTTCTTCTTGCTCAAATATGAATAAAGTAATCAGAGCCATTGCTGTCACTTTCTTGTATCATGTTTGGTAAAAGTACAATGAAACCCGTCTAATACGACATGCCTTGGGGCACCGATTTTGTTTTGAAATGGAAGATTGTCGAAATGTACAGTACGTAGAAAGAACATGTGAAATTGTAAAAGGATATTGTCACATGTAAAAGGATATTGAACATTAAGTTCGAAAATCGTAGAGAAACGAATTGCAAAAGGTCGATTTTAATATTTTTTTTAGTTGTATTACTATTTTTTTGTGGATAATTTGTATATATTGAGACAAAAAATTTATAATTGAGGTCTCTTTTAGCGGACACACATTTTGAACCTTGAGTTGTAAATTTGTCCACTTCCAACAGATTTTGGAGTAGGCTATTGTGTTGTGATACAGTGAAAAAATTTTCAATACGACCATTTGCAATCGGTGTTACTACTAACTACTAAGTCCGAACTTAATTTTCATTCCCATTTTACATGTTCTTAATTTCCACTGTAAAATCCTGTCTAATTTTTTTAATCTTTCTAAGATTTGTCTCCCAGAGTATGCCGAATTACACAAGATTGACTATTTTGGGTTTCCTTTATTACAATACTGAGAGTGTTCGTTTCAGAATACTCACAGAGCCTAGACACGACTATCAACGAGAAAACAGAAGATCCAGAAAGATGTCTTCTTGCAACGTTGGCAAAGGTAGAATTTAAAATCAGTGCCAAAGCTTTTGTTTACAGTGTGAAAATGTGCTAAACCCATTATCAAATTCGTAGGTGTAAAAGGATACTATAGTACTGTATTTAATACAATTTTTAGCTAAAATTTACAAAATGACACTTGATATTCGTGAGTTTTTAAAAGTGTTTTCACAGCGTTTTTCTTCTTCAATTTTAATAGGCTTTGGTTGACCACAAAGTATTAACTTACTGTACTTTAGAGGCATTAACGTACTATACTTTAGATGCATAAGCTTGAAAAAATTCCGTCAAAATGTACTGATATTAAATTTCTTTTATATGAAATACAATACGCTTATATATCATTAAGGTATTTTTTAACAGTTTAGTCAAATTCCAAATTTCAGGGCGGCAGAGACGAATCTAATAAAGTTATCGACAGCGCGGCGGAAACCGATGCTGAGGATCTTTATGAAGTGAGTCTTGTTCAAATCTGCCCACCCTTTTGATATTTCTAATTTAATTTATTTCACCAATCCTTGCATAATTGCTTTCTAAACTCAATATTAGAATCCAACTTTCTTTGAAATATAAAGAGACAGGTACACAGATGTTCAATACAAATGAAGAAATGACGAAATGATTTTTTTTAATTTATCAAAAGTCTGGGGATGGCAGGTGGACGAGTGATACTGGAAAATTCCTTAAGTTACTGAAGACCAGAAATAACAAACACATCATCCTCGTCCTTAATCTGTACAAAATAAACAACAAAGGAATCGAGGCGACAGAAAACATCAAAAGGGAGTGTTCGAGAACGTATTCCGAGGCGCTCATTGCACTCAGTAAATATTTATCTGCACTCTGTATAACAAAATATTACTAAATGATACTCTATGCAGTTATGATTACAGTTGTGCTAGAAATAAATATTTTGTATTGGCATTATCATTGACAGACACTTAATAACACGAAGATTTATTGTTTTTTGTTTTTGATTTTAATTATGTACTCCAATGAAGGCGCTAATAGAATACACAAACAACTTGTTTTGTTGTTCTCTGTGAATGAAAACAAAATATCAAATAAAACTATAATTTATTGTTCAAATGTTCATCAAAATAACATAACAAAATTCCGATATTAACTAGTAATAATATATTTGCATATTTTTGTTAAAACAGTAAATTGCCTTCATGGCTCGGAGAATCATTTTGCTGACCGCTTATTTAGGACTATGTCTCCGACTAACTCGGAATTCGTCAGTCTGCTGGTATCAAGGTCGGAGGTAGGATTAACAAAGAGTTCTTTTTGATAAAATTAATTTCCATTTTGTCTGGAAAATAAAAAACCCCAAAGCATTTTTTCTACACACTTTTCAAATTTCATTAAGCTAACGCTTTCTTGAGCGATTCGGCTTCATATAGTGAGCATCCATCTTTAATTTTATAATCTTGAATAAGTTTAAAATACTCATGCTAAAGATGATGCAGAAAGCGTTAGTTAAATGAGTTTTGGAAACTGTGCATTTCATCTTCTTTTAATTACTAAAAACTAAGAGCATGTGTTTAAAACAAATCTTGTTTTTGAAATTTATTTAGATTGATATACCAGCAGTGAGGAAGGCTTACAAGAAGAAATACGATGCCGAGCTTATGGATGATATAAGACATAAATGTCAGCATACAACCACAAAAGTGTTACTGGAAATCGCCAACAAAACACCTCCCGACTGGCCCAAGACCAAGGTATCAAACATGCAAAGAAATATATTCAAATAGCACATAGATGTAGAAATGTTATAATGACGATGTTCCTGGCACAATGTATTATCCTCCCATTGATCTAGAGTTTTATTTATCCTAGAAACCCAACCCTTCTGAAGTTTGCACAAACTTGTACACAAGTTTGTATGTTTTTACGTCAATTACAAATGTCTTTTATCGTGCAAACAAGTACTTACTGTGGTGAAAACCTGAACATTTCCCTTAATTTGAAAGGAAGACAAACTGCCACATGGATCCCATTCAAGTGTTCCACATCAAGCTGTGTTTTAACATTTCTTCATAAAGAATTTTTCCTTATCCCAAAGCAAAGCTTAAATTTGAGTTCTAGTAGTCTATCACTGACTTGTCTGAATTTAAACAAGTATAGAGTACTAGTACTAGTAATACATCCAAAGAAGACATTATACCCCTCTATAGTACATCTAATGCCAATAGATTTATCTTCCAAATATATAAGGTATTCAAAATCATATTAATAATAATAACTATATTTATTTCAATATCATATAGTCAATATAATAATTTTTCTTCATGTTTTTTATTTGAATTCGTTGAAAGCATGTGGACAAAAGGGTAAGATTGCCAAATGTTGTGATACGCCGGTCTTCCAATGACGATTTTAAAACACATCAGGTGTGTTTTCGTACAGGCTTTCTAGTATACTATCTGGCTTTGGTTTCTTTATAGCAGTATTTCTAAATGAAACATGGAGATAACGAACAGTATTCAAGATCAAAATACCATAAAACAATACCAATACAGGAGCAGAGAAAACACGGACCTCCGAAACATCAGAGGTGGGATCAGGTGCCATGGAGGATCGAGAATAAATCTCTCTTGGTCGAAATTCTGTTGAACATTCTTAAAAATAGTGGACGTTTGGAATTTTTAAAGTCAAAGTCTAACGGTTGTATTCTCCTCCACTTTTATTGATATCTTTTCCATATGAGCCTCATAAGTCCTATTGTTTTGCATGATACAAAATGAGTACATCTGTTTAAAAAAAACTGAATGTTCGCGGATTCGGATTAAAAGTTTTCTAACTGGTATCCAACGTTAGTGCTTCTTGGAAATATTCCTCTGTGAGCTCAGAAATGTTATAATGTTAACAAGTATTAAGCGTACACATACTTCTCTATTGTAACTTGAACTTATAATGACAATTCAATATATTGAATCCATGTATATTTTAAAACGTTTCGACCAGCCAATCAGAAAATGCTTGTACAGCTATATACTAATCAACTCCTTATGAATAACTTCATTACAAATATAAATTTTTCAGTCAATATTCAATTTAATTTTCCCCATTATAGTTTTATTTTGGCTTCATTTGACTCCCCATCTCCGATAGCCAAGGGATTTTGATACGCTACTCTCCTCATAAACACTTGGCATACAATGTTAAAAAAAAGATGGAATTTTTTTTCTAAAGTCGTGATTGGGGTGAATCGACACATCGATCGACCAATCAACAATTGTTCTTGTAAACAACGATATCTGCGTTCGGGGACATATTTTGACTCTTTACTCTCGGGAATGAAAAACGCAAGTAAACAACGATCAAATGCTATTCTATAAAATGTATGTTGTCATCCAGATGAAGATGTAAATTTGCACTTTCAATAACAAATGAAAAATAAATAAATTTGTTTTTGTTGTCAATTTATCCTTTAAAAGACTTTCATGTTTTAAATACATGTCCAAATCAATCACTTCTTTTCACAGCACCGTATGCCAGGGGTTTATAAGGAAAGAAGCCTATCAGAAACCCTTGGGTAGCGAAGATGTTGACTCCATTGCTTGTCTTTTCTTTTTTCTATCTAACCTAATGTCATTATTTAAAACATTGCTATGGTTATACATATATATTCAAAACTGAAAATCTGATTTCAATTTCATTTACCGGTATTCAAAAACTTCTAGTGAAAATATTGATATATAAACTGTTTACAATTTATAAATCAGACATCTACACAGAAAAAATGGAAAGGGGCAAACCCTGTACCTCAGCATTCCAAACCTCCAATCAAAAGGGTGGAACCTTCCTCCAAAGGGGCAGAACAAAAACACAAACACAACCCACTGGCACAAACGAGCATGCGCATAGCTGCTGACACGTCAATACAAAGAAGAGAAGAGGAAAAACATAAACATATAGAAAAAGAAAAGCGGAAAGAAGAGGAAAGACAGAAGAAAAATATCAGTGGTACAATCAAACCCGCCAATAATTTCAACCCTTCCATAGATTGTGAACGACTGCATGACGCTTTATTAGAGGTACCTCTTGATGAGGAGGACATAATAGATGTACTCACTACCAGGAGTAATGGTCAGCGACAGATCATGAAAAATAAATGGCCCACTAAATACAAAAAGGTAGAAATCTCCAATGGTTTCAAAACTGTGTTAAATTTTAACACTTTAATCAGTCTTTTAGTTGGATTTAGATTGATTTGGTATATCCTTGATCACAACGGAAAGTCATGTCATAGTCATATCTGTAAGTCAAGTTCACTTTGCAATCTTTAGTAGGTTAGATCTTTGAAACCCAGGATTTGAGTTAATTGTAATTTAAGTACTATAATATCGTAAGGTTGCTTGAATTCAGTTTTTTTTTCTTTCACCACAGTACACACTAGAAGCAAAACTGAGAGAAAAACTTAGTGTGGAACACGACGAGGTAATAACAGGTCTTCTGATGACGCCATCAGAATATGACGCACATTGTCTTCAGGAAGCTCTGGACGGACTAGGTCTTTCTGATCCAATTCTTGTCGGAATTCTCTGCACAAGGGATGCTAAGGTAACTTACTATTAAATCCGTTTTCTTAAGTAAATCAATCTTAACAAACTTTTTAAAAGGACTTATACCATAAAAACGTAAATGTTTTGAAAATTTTCTCGGAATCCATTCCTTCGAATTATAAACAGAAATACGATGAAATTATAATTAAGTGGCAGTTTTATACACTTTTTATAATAGACTTATTTATCTAATTCATACAACCAGGAAATGAAAGAAATAAAAGAAATTTTCAAAAAAGGTAAGTATTTATAGTTGACTCTATTTCACTCGAGATGAGTTGACGATTTGAATTTTGCAAAAAAAAAAATCTTTGAAATAATAAGACAATATGCTCTAATGATTTGAAGAACGTTTATTCAATGTTTTCTTTTTTAAATTATTACCTAGAGTATAAAAAAGATTTAGTCCAGGAACTAACAGCGCATGTGGATCCGGATTTAGCCGATTTTGTAGCACTACTTTGTCAGGGTGAACGAGAACAAGATTCAGAGGTCAATGGGCAAACTGCCAAGAAAGATGCGGAGAAAATGAATAAGGTATACCGGTAATCACATGTTATACAGTGATATTCCTATGGTCAATCAGTATGTACATAGCTGTAAAAAAAAATAATGATTATTTATATATAGTAAAAGAGAGAATTAGATACGTCAATGGGCTGTGACTATGTAAAATAAATCTAGAATTTAACTCTTTCGCTTTCTGTAATCAAACAAACAATATTTTTATAAATTTCTATTTTGTTTTTAGAATGGCAGGGTAGATGTAGTAGACAAACCTTTCCGTGATGTTGTTTTGAAGAAAAACCATGCTCAAGTGAAACTGACATTCTCCGAATTTCAAAAAGTGAGACAACAAAAATGTATTTGGTTTTCGACACTTAATTATCAAAGTCATTTAATTTCAAATTCTCTTCCTAAGAACTGCGAACTATAAAGAATATTTCATTATGTTTCAGCTGACAGGGAATGATATCTACCACTCAATAGCTGACACTGTTGTTGGTGAAACGGAAGATGCATATATTTCTTTGGGTAAAATTGACATTTCTTTAATCTTTAATATTGAAAGATTGGACGTTTGAGCATGATCACTGGCTATCTTTTTAAGTTGTTCTTAGAAGAATAAAATTATTCAAATGTTTAATTTAAAAAAAAATCCCCGATAAATAGATGGGCTTGAACCCCTTCATTTGTTTTTCAATGAATTAATATAATTGTTGATTTCTGCAAATGTGTTCCCTTCATTACCTTTTAAAAAATCTTTTTCATATGTTGATGAGTTAGAAAGGACTTGTATATTTAACTGTATCATGGTCTTACTTTTAGTCTCGGCAATTGAGGATCCAGTCAAATTTTATGCTGAGAAACTATTTACGTCATTTGGAGGACTTGGCACAAACGAAGACAATGTCGTAAGAATAATTGTCTCAAGATCGGAGGTAGGTCGGCCTAAAGAAAAACTACTGTGAAATCACTAATTTTTGTGGGGGTTTAATTTTCGTTGTTTTCGAGATACTGACAGGCCCACGAATTTATGACTATCACGAAATGTTAAAATAGCATTACTACTAAAAAACTTTATCCATGAAATCAAATCCCACGAACCAATATTTATTCTTCAAACCTCGAAAATTGAACCCCATGAAAGAAGGTGATTTTACAGTATGTGCGACTCTTTAACCAAGAAACCAGTTGTATCATCAGTTTATAAATTTTTTTTTATTTTTAGATTGACTTGAGGGACATTAAAGTTAAATTTCAGCAACAAAACCAAAAATCATTGTCGGCAATGTTAAAAGCTGATTTCCCTGGCGATAGCAAAGATATGCTTTTGGCCATCTTGGGTGATAATTAATTGTTCCACAGTTCATATGCAATGCAAGGAATGTTCAGGAAAAAACAAAATCAGTATTCGTTCCCATATTGTACCCTTGATGTATTTTTGATAAACTTCTTAGTCAGTATTTTAATCATGTGATTTTTGATGGTGAAGGAATTCAAAATTACATGCTCTTTTGTTTAAATATTTATATATCTTTGTTTCATTTACGAGTTTCATATATAATTGAAATCTTTCCGCTCAATTTCTTCACTGTGTTGTTGATATTAACTATCATTTCTTATTTCCATTCTATGACCACAACTATCTGTGTACAAGATATATAAAGCAATATTTTTGTTTGTTTGTTTGTTTGTATTGTTGATAATTTGGATGTACACCCTATACTTCTACTGGCTTTACGACATCAACAGAGATTATTATTCTGTGTGATATATGTATTCTGAAAACTTTCCCCAGTCCTATCGGTCTATGAACCTTTACTTGTCAGTTTGTATCCTATGCATAAACAAAAACGCCCCTATTTTGCCCATATCCTTGTATGCGTACATGTAAACCTAAGTTAAGTTATGTATATACACAAATCGGGTATTATATACATTTATAATATATATTTGTTTACATGTATTTTTGATTTGTTTTTCCTTGTTATTTGAAACTGTTGTATGCATTATATATAGAAATGTATACATTAAGACCAGATGACACGTACCTAAAAATTATATAACGTTTTCAAGGATTTGAGTTTGAAATATTGCTCATTGCAAAAGATCAGGGGGCATTACCAGTCATTTGTACAAGATTCCAAAGGATTCAAGTTTCCTTTATAATCCTATGCTAGAAATCACTGGAACGGTTGATATCAAGAATTTTGGTTTATATTTTTTCAGACCTATGAAAATAGTTTAGAAATCAAAAGACTGTGAAAATTATGAATATTTTTCGGTGATTACATAGAAATGCAAAATCAGTATATTCGAGGAACTTGTTGTCAAACCTTAAACGCTGTATTTTGAGAAGAAAGAACATCAAAGAATATAACCAGAGGAATACTGTATGTGAATGAAAAGATAAATAGACATACGACGAAGAATTCTTTGATAAAGAAGTTGAAGTAAACTTTACTTTAATAATAATATGAGAGATACAATCTGATCAAAAGCAAAGTAGAATACGTACATAAAAATTTGCCATAATGTCTCGATACGAATGGTCCTCGCTCTATTTCATAAGCATATGTTCTTTCGTGACACAAGCAGAGTGAGAGCGAGGACTATACACACAAAACATTTTATGATAACGATCTTTGTCATTTGTGGAAAATATTCATTCCACAAATTCCTATTTATTTGGAACAAAGTTCCGAAATTCCTTGCATAGTGGATATGTTAATTTCATGATTAATTATTGGAAGTTGGGAATTTCTTAGTTAAGGTTCGTTCTAAATCCTAAAACCAGTAAATATAATGTGCTTTTTTTCCTTCAAAATTAAATCTTTTCATGTTTTCAATATGCCTCTGGTGCTTATTTCTTGTGTTATTTATCTTTTTAGTCCGTTTATTAACATATGAAAAATTAGTTTTATGGAGCAATACACTATTTTATTGTTCAAAGCATTATTTTGGTTTTTATGTATCGGCTTTATACAGATTGCCATGTACATGTCTATGTAAAGCAAAGTTGAAAAATGACAGAGAAAAAATGTACTGTTTATATTCATATGCGCTTCTTTTGAATTACCTATGAAATATTTATCCATATTTATCCTCAAAAATAGTAAGTACATGTAGTACGAAAGATTTGTGGATACATTTATTAAGCATTTATTTATTGTATTCCATGTATATATTTTCACAATATTTTAACCGATATGAAATTTGTAATCTTTGAGTGAGGCAGACATTAGAGGAATGCGACTTTTCACATCTTCTCCTTTTGTCTTAACCCAGCACATATCACAAACATCATGTTTGCGTGCTTATCCTGCAGCAATCTTTCCTCTTTTTTCCCTCCTTAATCTTCCATATTCAGAAAAGGGAATTAAGACAAATTTGACAAGAATAGATGCCCAAAGACATGCTAGGCCATTGACCGAACATGGCGTGTTATGTTCCGTCAGTTTATCTATTCCGTCCAAAGCTGCTGCAGGGTGAATGATAATGGTAACGGTGTAATATTCATTCTTTGGAGGTGCTAGTTACTGTGATAAATATAAATTATCTTTTTCAATAAAGATATTTCTTCCCGAAAGCGTTTTGTCTTTATATCTGTTTTGCTAATATTCTATCAAAAAAAGGCTGTAAATGGAATATAATGCAAGAATTTTTTGTTTAAAATACAGCATACTAATTTGAAAATGATTTATTTTCATAAAACAGGTCTTTGAATAAGAAAAAAAGAAGACTTGAATGTTTAGAAAGATTAAATTTATTTGATAATTTTTCAAAATGATATTAAGATAATGCCAATATTCCACTTTGATTAATTATAGTTTCGCCTTAAACATTTATGAAAAATCAATTTACATTTTTTCTCTCTCTGAAGTCAATTTGCATAAAATCGAATTATAAGATCATCGAATTGCATACATAGAACTTGGCAAAATGAACATTCAAGTGAATTCTAACTTCAAAAGTCAAATGCATTTTTTTTAATTTTGCTTTTTGGTAAATAACTGTTATAAAAGTAAAACAACAAAAAGGATACAGCAAACTTAAACAAATGTTTGTTATAATCTTGTAATTCATGTATTTATATTTCATTTAAAAATGCCATTCTTCATTGACCTTTTATTATTGCAATACAATTTCACCAATTTTTTTTCAGTCTTGTGGTTCATGTATATATATTTCATTCAAAGAATTTTACAAATATATTGCATTCTTCTCTGATCCAAAATTGACCTTTTATTCAATATATTTGTTTTCTTGAAGAATTCAATAGGGCCTGAATTCTCTCATCTGGGGGGACTTAATTCGTGTCAAAAATTAATACTGCATGCATAAGAATAGATTTAATATTAAAAATATTTTGATGTTTGAAGTAAACATTAAAAGGGGAAATAGTTTTGAAATATCCCAAACTTCGTTAACAACAACATTAACAACAATTAATAACAACAAAATTTCTTTAATTACTTTTTCTGTTCTAACTCCTAACAGAATGATAGACGATGTAAATATATAATCCATTTCAACATCAACAATACTGGCTTTATATTTTCAAGTTTACTTAAAGTTAGACTTACACATGCATCTTAACCGTTAAAAGAAAAAAAAAACTTTGCCCTTTTAGATATAATTTGCTTACTTATAAAATTTGGGATTTATTTTTTAGCACAAAATTTGAATGGTGACATTTGGTACATTATTATATTAAGGGCAATCGGATTCAAATAATTTATTTTCTTAAGATATTCTCTATCTTTTTCGTTATCTTTTATTTTTACTAACAACAGCTCTAAAGAGAACATCTAGATTGATGTTTAAGCCTTCTTCATGGCGGCATGAATCCTTTTAACTTTGTAAAGTTTGACGTGCTTTTCTTCATCTTCGACCTGTTTATCGTACGGCGCTTCCTTTGTGCCATGTAGAATCAAAGTCCACTCAAAGAAGGTTCCGGTATCCATAGCATTGTTCTTTCCAGGGGCCATTGAAATCTGTAGCTTCCAAAGGCCTCGCGGGTTCTCCGCCCACGTATGGGTCGTCATGAAGGGCCATCGAGTAAAACCATTCTTGTGGTCATCGTCATTTGGTCGCTGACTCAGCACCATAGTTCTGTAACAGATCATGTCATTGGTAATTTTTTAGAAATGTTTTCTGTAATTTTCAGGCATAAATTGAAGTTTTATTCATATTTTTGATGACATGTTTTTGTAATTTTGTTAGTTTTCAAAAAATTATAGTATGCAGGGACTATCTTAATTTTCTTTGGAAAAACTACAATTCATTCTTAAGGTATGCTTTTTTATACCATGATTCCACAAAGCTTGACATCTTTTTCACAATTCATTCGGTATGCTTTTTAGGAGAAAAAAAACTTTTCTATATCAAAAAATTCTCAACCTTCTTTATTAAAGATTTTTTCCCTCTTAATCTAACATGATCAAGTTCGAATTGATAACATAAAGAATAGGAATCTTTCTTTAAAGGCTATTATTTCAGTTGTTCTGACCTTAGAAATGCGTATTTTTATAAGACATATTTTACCCTACATTGTGAGTTAAGTGAAACAGAAATGTTTTTCCATTGTTATTTCTCTATCATAATTCCTCATTATTTCTGCCTCTGAAGCGGGAACCATCGCCCACTTGACGATGTCAGTTTCGTGCAGGGTCTTCATAAAAGCTCTGTTAGCTAATTCCAAAGGAGGGAAGAAGACACTGTGTACAAAACGTCGTTGTAGCTTCGAACTATCAATTATTAATGATGCCAGTGTCTCGAGGGTTATTAGACTGAAAATTCTAGATATTGATTCTGCTTGCACAGCGTTCTAATTGTGTTTTCTTCCCGTTTTAACCACCGATTGCTCGGGAGTAACAAGTGACATTTCTTGTGACATAATGACACTAGAATTCGGTATTAAATATAAAATGCCTTGATGAATAATCCATCCTTTCTGAAACCCCTGTGATTTTTTCCCCATAATTTTCTTTTCAAATGATATGAGCACCGCTACTTGTGGTTCAAAACCAATTCTGCCGTGTTGATGCTGACATTCGATATTTGAGAAGAAATTCTAATTTAAAATCAGATCCTTTGATCCACTCACGTAAAGACTGTATTTTAATTAAATTTTGATTACCTAGTTTACACATTATTGCTCAGATAGTAGGTACGTAATGTTCTAAAACATTTGAATTATAGTTTTCAACACTCCACACTAATTAATTTCCGGTGAATCAATTTTCTCCCTCCAGAATGAATTAAAAAGGGTTTTAACATATGCGATAATAATTCCGAATAAAATTTCAATGAAATATATGGAGATAATGAACAGTACTCAAGCTTAAAAGTCCATTAAACAATACAAAATGGGAGCAGAGCAAACACGTACCTCCAAAACATCAGAGATGGGATCAGTTGCCATAGAGGAGTAAACTACACTATGGTAAGTTAAAAAACCAAGAAGTTTTTTAAAAAGACTTACGTTGTGTTCATTGGTGACGTCACAAACATAACGACATTTCCTCTGTAGGAAGCTTTCAATGTGACAAAGACTTGCACGTGCTCCAAGTAGTTTACTTCATTGTCGCTTCCCTTGCAAGCATCAGTGTCAATTTTTAACTCAATGGGTTGCTCTGTTCCAAATTTTCTATTACAATAAAAAAAACATTAGCTTTTTTTTTTAAACAAATGTCAAGTCTAAAATAAGTTACAGAACTGTTTGATGAAAAAAAAACAGACAGACTGGCCATCTATCTCATTTTTTTTTCTAGACAAGGCTCTTGGAAAATAAAACTTAGATGAGCTCACTTTTGATCTTGGTCTCACTTTTCTGCTATATATTCCTTTGGTTAAAAATGAGACTGAGATCAAAAGTGAGGTCTGTGGCCCCAGATCCTGTAGTTAGTCCAAAATTTACATTAAATGAAAGATAAATTTTATTGATATTGCCATTTTTGGAAGGAAAAATAAAAAAAAAAAATTTTAAAATTTAATGTTTTAATGAAAAATAATGAAGGAAATTACACTTCTCTCTTGACGCTTCCAGCTGTGCAGTGGAATCGCTCTGGAAGAGGTTTCCATTTTTGTGCCAAATCTACCATGCCGCCGGCATCTAGAACTCCATAACCAAACAAGTGGTTGAACTCCAGCCCTGCTCCATTGTACTTCCAGTGGTGCTTCAGGAAAGGATCAAACAGGCTGTTTCTCTTAGAGGTTAATACTGTCAAGTGTTGCATGTCTCTCCAGGTCAGTTTGGGGCTAGATGGTTAAAACAAATTACATCGCTTAAAAACAGATCTTGAAAAAAAAAAGAATTCTCCGCAAAACTTTTTTTTTCATTTTATAAACCTTATACAACAATATGGGTTTATTTGTTGTACTTAAATGAATGTTTCTTTATGCCAGTTCTAGAATACAATTTAAAGTTAACGGTTTACAACTGGGACTATATGGCTAAAACAAATTACATCGCGGATAAAACTGCTCTTGTAAATAGAATACTAAGTACTGTGTAACCTTTTTTTCACTTTATAAACTTAAACAGTAATATGTGTCTATGTGTGGTACTTAATGGATGTTTCTTTATGCCAGTTCCCACAACTTTACTAGAATACAATTGGAAGGTAACGGTTTACAAATTACATTGCTTATAAAACTGCTCTAGAAATGGTTTACCTGTTTTCTTTTATAATTTCTTGTAAAATTTCAAATCTACACTTTACAACTGCTGCCTTCGTATACTGCATAAGCACCTTGGGAAATGGTTTATCTGTTTCTTTACAATCTTGTATATTTAATTTTTGAAGGAAAAGGTCTAACATATTAAACCTAGCCAGGTAAAGCAACATATCTCTTTGTTTCTTGCTTAAGGACAAAGAATAGGGAATACGGGAACGATTCCATACTTACTATGTCTTATTATTTCTTGTTATTAGAAATAATAAGATATGGAATGTCGGCATAAAACCTTTTCATTACTGCCAATTTTTATGGTGATATTTTGATAAATCTTTATTTTCAGTAGCATTAATTTGCAGATAATGTTAAAGGGTTATGTGAAGAACACGAATGAACAATTCTCACTTCATCTGCAGAACATATATTGACAATTCTCACTTCAGTTTGTTTGTATAACGTCAAATTTCTGGACTTAGAGGTGGTCGATTTTACCACCAGACGACAGTTCTCTGTGCAGACTTACAGATCGATTTAAGCCCACGCAGGCCATTTGTTTTCTGAAGAGATATCAACAGCTTCGGTGATAGGTTACCTTTCATTTTCACGTGAATCATTTGTCACTTGCAGTGTTTCCTCTGCGTATTTTGTTGTGACAAATCCTTGCAATACAATTTCTTTGATGTACGACTTACTTTGCTTCAAGTGCTAGTGCAAAAACACCAGCGGCTTCCGGTGCGGCTGCAGACGTTCCCGAGTGAGTTGTGGTACAGTTGTTGTACAAATCAGTTGTGGCCTGAAGAAAAGACAAAAAACCTAATGAAGCAGAAACACAAAACTGATTAAAAACGAAAGATTTTTTCAGGAGTACACAATACCACAAACACAACATTTGAAATAAACCGGTCTTACCACGCCAGCATCTCTTAAAGTGCTTTTGCCATTACTGAATGTAGAGGCAAGAGTAGAAGAACAAGATTCATCGTATCCGGCTGTCTGTCCGTCGTTGGTGGCAGAGTTGATGGAAATTGTCCACATACTGGCGGCATACCCGTCACAGTTGCAATCGTCGTCTGCTCCCCCGTCGCCAGAAGCCCATACATAGATGTTACCCAATCCATGTCTTCCCTGAAAGGATACATTCTTCATTCTTTTTAAGACTTCCAAACATAGTATAACTATTTACAATTTCAGCAAGCAGACGATTTCCAAATTATATTGTACACATTCAATACCAAGAATAGGTAGCAAAATTGAAATAAGTAGTTAAAAGTACATTTTGTAAGTATCAGATAATTTTACCCAGAGGACCTATAGTTGAAACATAACAAGGCAATGTTTGTACTTTGTGTTTACAAGTATCGTGTATATATCATGTCAAACCTCGTTCACGCCTTTAACAATGGCTCTCATGGTCATATTTCGAGGTCCGTCTACAGTTTTACCATCATCCGTTGGCCCCCAGCTGGCGCTGTATATATCGATATCATTGGGCATATGACCCATGGCGTTAGCTTCTATAAGATCAGTCATAAAGGGCTGATCCAGCATTCGTAGACCTAAAAGACAAAAAAATCACTGATTATTTTGATGTTTCATACAACAAAAAGGATTCGGATTGATATTAAACATATATCATAAATAATTATTAAAACACCATTTACAATTATATAAAATAGTCGATACATAGAGTTTCAGGAAATAGAATCCATCATTATGTCGAATGCTGACTTTTTTCATACTTAATTTGTTAGGTCATTATTTACATCTTGAAATGTCTACAGATTTTTTTTCCGTTTCCCTGACCATTTCAATGGGCACACAGCAGGTTTGACCTTTCGACAGGAAATGCTTACTCCTCCATGGCACATGATCCCACCTCTGATGTTTTAGAGGTATATATTTCCTCTGCTCCTTATCTGTATTTTTTATGGACTTCTGAGCTTTTTTTTTTTTACTTTTTTTTTACCTGCATATGTCACTCCACTCGTATGTTGTTCTCAAGAGTAAAAAAATATGAACAATTTTCTGTGCAATATTCATATCAATTTAACAATTATTAACGTTAATATTAGAAAGTGAAAATATAAAAGAACAGCATTCATAAATAATAAAAAGTGATTTTTTATTTGATCTATACTCGCCTTTAATATAATACCCTTTGGAAAATAAATGTGTTTATTTACAGCTACAAAATTGTCTGTCTCTGTATCTGCATTAATATCACAAACTTTTAATGAAAAACATCAGTGCAAATATCTTCAATTTTTTCTAACCTCTGAATAATTCATCAACAAGTCAATAATTCGGTAAATCGCATTAGTTCTGTCTAAATAGCATCACAATATCCTTTCAGAAATTGTCAAAAAATATTTAAAATATCAGCTAATCTGTTTTCTTAACAGAAAAAAGTGACACTATCACGCCAAGATGACATCATATTTTGAAATGAAAGGAATATTATGACAGAAAACTGAGAAAAGAAAAGGAATCTATAATTGGAAACCACAATTTCTACGACATTTCCCGAAACAAAATCAATATTCCTGGGGGAAATTGAACTACATACAAAGACACCGAAATTAAATTAATCCATCATATTAATCGCTTGTTTTTCCATTTCAATCATTGTGATGACTCTTCAGTTTTGGAAAGAGTTTACAAATTAAGCCAGTCGTTACAAGAGAAAGAAATTACGGGAATGTTCAGGACATACTGAAATGAATTTGTAGCCGACTTACATTTTTTGTTTGCAACAAATTCTTGAGCGATTTTCTATTTCTAAGTTGTTATTCATGATTTAGCTTTCATTTCACCAGATATTATTACGTAATCTCTTCCTTGCATTAGTACTGAACATAAATTTTTGAACTATAATCAAAACGTTTGATTTTTTCCAAAGTGCTTCTTGCATATGATTGTATAATGGGTTCCGTGTTTGCTCTGCTTCTAATTTGTATTGTTAAATGGACTTTTGAGCTTGAATACTGTTCGTTATCTCCATATATTTCATAAAGTTTATGGTTAAAGAAAAATAATTTTATTTTTGCATCTTCTGCAGATTCAAAATCCGAAGTTGCAAAATTTATGAACCTACCTGCTACGCGTGAGTTGTAGGCTACGCCAACTCCACATATATTGTTGTCTCTGGCAGCAGAAACTTCACCAGCGCATCTTGTACCGTGACTGAAAAGAAAATGTAATCTTATTACTGATCATTATAGATTGTTTTAGATTACAACTGGTGGAAGGAATCATCCTGGCCACGAATTGATATGGTAAAGAAAAGCAGCTGATCAAAAATGTGATGTGATTTTGTAAAATTCATTCATATAGCGTGTATAGAGAAAGAGAAGACATTCTGTTGTTTTTTTTTTTAATGAATATACATTCATTAATATATCCCATGAGAATACAAACAAACCATTGTTATCAATTTCTTCAATTTTATTCCTAAAGGATTTTGTTCCATTCAAAGAGAAAGAGTTCTTGCTTGTCAATTTAAAACTTCATTTGATTCTTTGATTTTATTTCTAGAGGCATTGTGGGAATGGGGAGAATGAAAGAGGCCTTGGGATTCTTCTCATCTGTTTAATTTGTGTATATGCTGAAGTTTAAAAGAAGCATAACACATCAATATTATATAAATTATATGAAATGTTCAACCGTCCTATAGGAAATCCAAACTGCACGAAAGGATCCTTCAAGTCGACACGAATTTCTAACAAC
Source organism: Saccostrea cuccullata (assembly GCF_032062105.1). Lineage (NCBI taxonomy): Eukaryota > Metazoa > Mollusca > Bivalvia > Ostreida > Ostreidae > Saccostrea > Saccostrea cuccullata. Next base: position 13,596 of record NW_026928669.1, on the reverse strand, counting down.
CTGGGAGTCCGGTTACATTATTTGAAAAATGGTTTCTTTGGTGTAGTCCTTCCCATTCTTTTCAAGGTAGGTCGGTAGGTAGGTTTTTTTTTCAATTATCAAAGAAATTGTTAAACGTCTTTAAAATCACAAACTTACTAATTTATTGATGTTATCATTCTAAACCAGAGAAGTTTATCAGATTATTTAATATTTATTGCTGTAAACATGTAGTATACAGGAGATATGAATATCCTTAACATAGACGATGTGTACCTTCTTATTAAAAAAAAAAATGAAACACCGAAGAAATAAAGGTAGAGAGGTTTTAATGAGTCAGTCGGCGTAAACCAAACACTTTTTTTTATTACGGCCTATAAATGGTACGTTATTTATGTAAGTACATGTATACTTCAGGGACATTTTCACTGTATGTTATAGTTATCTGAGATGATTTAGCGAGAATGTAAGCTTCCTACGTGAGAAGAAATTGATTTCACAAGATTTTAATACCTTTATACAATTAAAGATTTTATGACCTTTGTGCTTTTGAAATGTTTTTCTACTTTCATTTACGTGGAAAACTACACATAGGTGAAAAGAGATAAGGAAAACCTCACCTTAATTAATTATCACCCATTCAATATAAATGAAGACTTCTTCATTTGACATTTAAATGCGTGAAATTCTAATTGCTGTCAATGAATTCGAAAGAACCAATATTTATAATACTGGAGCTAGTAAAAGAAAGTAAGACACCCATACAATGATGAAGAATCGTCCGGTGACATCGTGCTAAAGTGCAAAGACCTTCGGGTGCGGTGTGAAATTTTCACGATTTTAACCGAGATACAGAATTTTCTTTCTTACTCAGATCAAATTAATGGTATCTCGTGAAACCTTAGGGAATTATTTAACGGCACAAATTATTTATCATTATCCTAATCACCAGCTCAGTTGTTAGAACATATAATACCCCCCAGAGTCTGACAAATGCATCAAAATTAATCAATTTTAAAATTCTTTACATCTAATATGAATATTGTAAAATTTCGCTTTTTTATGGAACATGTTTTCATTAAGTACGCGACTAGATTTTAAAAGCTTACTGATAAATTTTGTTGCAAAGAAAAGCTTTGCATTATTATTCATATCCATTTCAATGCATTATTGATTAATGAAAACATTCCAAACCACCTCCCAAAACTATTGCACATATATCGATTTCCAAAATTGAATATTATCTTGAATGTCAAATATCTTATGTTTCATCATAATTTTCCATTTCTTGCAAGCATTGCCTCAAATAAATGTATGTTTTGCGGGATGGTTTGCAAGAAAAATTTCTTAAATCATGATATAGGCAATTGTGAATCATGATAGTCGAAAAAAAAACCTTCTGGATTCGTATATTAAGTCAAATGCTGACTGACTTTTTTCATACTGATTGTTATGCCATTATTTACACACTGAGTTGTCCATGGATTTTTTCCCCGTTATTTCACGATCATGACAAGGAACACATGACGAGTGTGACCTGTCAGCAGGGGATTCTCACTCCTCCATGGCACCTGATCCTACCTCTGATGTTTTGGAGGTCCATGTTTGCTCGGATCCTTTTTTGTAATGTTAAATGGACTTTTGAGCTAGAATACTGTTCATTATCTCCACATATTTCATGATAATTTAACGTCAAAACAACATTTCAAAGATCAAACTTGAAACACTCGTATAATCTGCTTTTAGTTAGCATGTTTTTCTCTTTCTAGAAATCTGAAATCTAGAAAGACCGGGCTTTAGAATTTCTGGATAAAAAATTACATTACAGTGTTTTACGATCGAAACAATTCATTGGGTGATGATTTTAAAATTCAGGAACTTGATACTAGTTTCTCCTCCTACACAGGTATCAATAATATATTACTGGTTGTTAATGAAAATGAATCTTCGAACTGAAAGTAATCAAGTTTCTCAGAATATCACGTTAATCTACAACGAATCCCTCTGACGCTATTTTAATGTCTCTTCATTCAATTTCATCAGTCGATATATCAATATTTACTGGTACATGTATATCCGTTTAATAAACTGAATGCGTACCTGTTGGAATAATCATATAATTTACAAAAAACTCTCCAGCAATTCATCCCAATCTAAGCCTATAACATTCAAACATTGTCAGAGTTATTTTCAGACTTTTATAGCTGTTTTAAACCCCCCTTCGGGACTGATGTTTCATGCATGCATCTACAATTATAGGTTTATCTGTAGCTGAAGCTGGTTTAAATGATTTTTAATTCCTCCCATGGAATCTGTCCACGTACCTGTTGAACCAGGTGTCGGTGTATCGGGGGTAAGGATATGGATCATTACTGCTGAAATCGTAACTGGCTTTGGCATTCTGGAAAAAGAAAAAGGAGAATTCATTTTACATTTCGTATTTTTAACAATTAGAAGCAAATACTATCTTATTCATAAAATACCAAATCTTCACGTAGCCATTTCATTGGTAGTGAGTTAATTTGATGTCAAAGCTCTGTTTGTATGTTGCAAAAAATCTTCAGAAAAGTTTACAGTGTACCCTTATGAGCAAATTTGCACAATGTGCAAAGAAAGTGCGCCTTTATCATAAAGTGTTCTGAATGTTTAATTGTAAAAGTGGCTTCATAGAGGCTTGTTTCTTCGTGAGGAGAGAAAACTTTCATATATTTTAAACTACCGAGAAAGCGATTCGCGCTAACACATAAAGGAAATGTTAGAAAACCAAAAGGTCAACTAATTTGCTTTATAAAGATGTCCTTCAGAATTTTACAAATGAACAATATTTAAAAAATTCAGAATGCAATAAAACCACATTCTATTTAATTCATGATCATCTGTAGATGGCTCCATGTACATTTTTTGACGCTATCAAATAATACAGGAATCTCTCAAACTTCAGATGGAAGAAACGTTTGCATTTAAATACTTGTATCTTCTGAAGGATATAGCATATTGTTATTAGCAGATTTACTAAGCATTCATATAACAAGAATTTCACATAAAAACAAAACTGTTGGTGTTGCTTATATAAGAAGATTAGCACCTTTTCCAAACTGTGAGTATATTTACTTATGAGAGTAAATTCTGCAAATTCGCAAGTACGTCTATGCCGAGATTTGCTTATGTGAGTACATGTATGTTTCAAAGATATGTGAATTGAATTTGCAAATGTGTATAATTCGTTCTCTTCAGGAGATAAAGTAGAAGTATATATACATGCTTTAGATATTCGAACAACAGCTTACTGTACAAAACCTAAGCTCTGTTTATACGGCCAAGCCTAACAAGTCTAGATACATGCAAATCTATATTATGACGTAAGCAAATCTTGCCATATATACCATTTATGCAAAATATAAACTTCAATACGTAAATCTGCAATTTGGGAAAGGTGTAATTCTCTTTTTTTCTTTTTTTGACACAGTATTTTGTTCTTGTGTGAAATTTTTGTCAGGCATAGTTTGCTTTGCATTCTGTGGAAGATACAGGTTTAAAAACTGCTATGGTCACCTTCATCTTGACACTGAGTGATCATGACTGTACGTGTGAGTTTAACATTAGGTAGCCAACATATAATAGGAATATCGTTTTTTGCATTATAAAAATTCATTGTGAAATTTCATACGACGTCTTTTTTAAACCTATCAATTGATCTCTCCTGAGGTTTTATTCATGAGAGTACCATAAAGTTAAAACATTGAACATTACGAAAGTATTTTCTTTCTCCGTGAGATTAAAAGCCTGATTAAAGACATTTATAGGTATATGGTCACACTAGGTAAAGACTTATTAAATCCATACTTACATAACTATGTCGGAGATCTTCGTGTAGGTAATCGATTCCTGCAAATAAAACCAAAGAATAATTTAATTAACAGGTATCAATTTACATGAGATTATTTTTCTTTTGGATTGAATTACATAAGAACAAGTTCAACAAAATAAAAAAAAAATCATATATAATTTAAATTTAGCTTTAAAAACGTGTACACAATATATGATTTCATGATATATATAGATATATGATATCTAAATTGTTTTGCTGGTAAAATTACTCATTTTTATTGTAATTCAGTTGAAACATTATTGAAAAAAAAACGTGCATGCTCAAGACTAACACAATAAACTTGATAACTTCTATAATCACTAATTCAATATAATTTTTTATTAAGCTCGGGTTTGGTTTCATTTTATATGTTTATTTATTTGTGGAAAAAAAACTTTGTAAGCTTTTCTCACAAAACAAAACAAGTGAAGTCGTATTCCTTTCACATTATGTGTAAGACTTGAATTTCTGTTTTTGTATTTTATACAAAGTACTTTTCGGACTGGTCGGATCAAATTTGTGTTGCTTCGGTTTCTTCTAAGCTGTAGAAAATATGACAAATAGAATAATTTTTAGAGAACATTTATTATGTATCAAAGTATATGTACAAGAAATGGCTGAATTTCAATTAAAAAAAATTGTTTAACTTTTAGCTGGATGAAAGGGATTTGGTGCTAACCCCCTCCTCATTTCCCAACCCTTATCTTCTACATCTTCACAAAAAAGTTTTGGTGACCTTTTCAGTTTTCAGTGGAAAAGGTTAAAAATTAATATCCTTTGAATGAAGCTGTTAAAAACCACAAAAAATATCTAAGAATCTTAAAACCTTTAATAAATCATTCATTTGGTTCCTTTGTTGGAGGAGGCGAAAAGCAATCACAACCACGGCTTTATATGATGGTTTCGCTTTTTATCAGAAAATCTAAAAGTGGTACATGTAAAATGAAGTTACTTAAAAATTAGAAACCCCTTTAGAGCACAAGCAAAAATAATATGCAATGCATGTATAAAAGCCTTTAATGACTGGCTTGGAAAACCTTCGAATTTTAACTCAAGGCGGCCCCGACTCCAGCTTTTGATATACGAAATCGTAGAATCAACTTTTTGTCATATTTATGCAATCTTTACTTTTTTTTTGTTCAAACTTCATAAAGTGAATCATATGGTTAAACATCGTCGTCCTTGATGAAAAGTAACGATTTTTGCACGGAAGAGAATATAAAAACGGTATTGAATATGCATGAAAAAAGAATTTTAAGCCTCTAAGCAACTGATATTGCAAGTGGAATATTCGTAATGAAGGCCGGCTTACGGTAATGGTACTCGCCAACACTGATTTGTCATAGTTGACTTAAGAGGAAATCTTATAGGGAGAGAATTCAAATTGTCACGAAGTGCTTTGAGTAGACCGAAGGAAAAATTAAATAGATATGAAATGGTATTGATATTGTCATGCAATTTCGTTACACAACACCAAGAAACATTGATGAAGCCTTAATGACTTAAGAATCTACGTCACTTCATGAAATTATACCTTTTCTCACTATTTCTTGAAAAATAGTGAATGTCTCTCCAACCTTGAGAAAAATGAAAGAAGAAGGAAAAAAGCTTTCTTAAACGGAAATGCACCAATCGAACTACATAAATGGTTCAATGTTTTAGCAATGGTGGTTTCCGTTAATTGTAAGTTTATTGCATAGGCTGCAGGGATACGACGGGTCGTTTGGACGCTTTTTTACTGTCTTATAGTTCTATGAAAAAATGGTTCAGATATTTATTGTTTAAGAATGTCTGATGATTTTCTTAATCGTCATTACGTTACCATTACACATTACCTGTATTTGCAAACATCACAACAAAATTGAAGCTATCCTTATCATTTATATGAATAATTCCTTCAAAACGAGATTTTCATGATGATGTAGGTATGCTTTTTTTTAATAAGGTCGACTTAAAATGGTAAAAATCCCAATGTCTAAGTAATTTTGAGGTTGATATTTCGGTTAAAATAGCATAAGTTTCACACTTCATAATTTTACGCATTCCTTTGCAGTGTTTGCAAAGATTTGCTTTAACAGGAATTTGAAAATGAAAAGGAAAAACAAAACAAAAAAACTTCCGATCTTACCATCGTCCATGATGGCCGTCGTTATGGCTTTACCAGTAAAGCCTCGGGCCCAGGCTGCCTCCACATTCAGATCCAAACCGGGAATTCCACCAGACTGTCCTACATTTTTCTGAAGAAGAAGAAGAAAAAGATATAAATTTTTTTAAAAACTTTATTGACAACCTCAAATGAAGAAAAAATCAACTTTTTAAAACTAGGTCGTACTAGTTTTAATGGTGACTGTTCTCTTTTCATTGATTACTTCAGTCAATCACCAAGTCAGGATGTATTTTTTAAGTATTTTTTTATTACAGTCCAATACGTATGAATGTTTCAATTAATTGTTTTGGTTTGCTTCAAGTTATTCTTGTATTCCTATGTACAGTGTATTACTCATCCCGAGAATAAACTGTCGTATCCTAAAGCAATGAGAATAGAAAACATTCCATTTAGTTCTTATCTTTAACTTAATTAATGAAAGATTTCATTAACTTCAACATTAAATCGATATTTTGCTCTTGGCAAAAAAAGGACAATGACTGGGTATGGTGACAAAGCAGAAAATTTGCAAAGCAATTGCAAATCTGGAGGTATCCTTTGCGTTCAGTGGTGTACTCGTGGAACACCCATTATTTTACAAATGTGTGTCAAGGGGAGATTTTAATACCCTAAAATACGGTCCAAGCGTCTGTCTCACTTCCTGATGTGTGCATGGATCCGGTATAATTAAAAATCAATTACGTTATACTATTTCATTATTGATCGATGGAGGGAATTAACTTTATAAGACCGTCCACCGAGGGAGATGAAAAAAAAGAAGATCCTCCATCACAAATGTTCACTGTGGACGGCCGGCCGGCCGTTTCTCCCGTATCGATCAAAAAATCGCAGAGAAATTTATCTTTTGGATTTCCCGAAGCCTTTTTCCTTAATCTTCCCTTATGAGAGTATTTGTATATGAGGGGCATTATCTTTATTGGTCTCTGAACAATTCGGTCTGATGTAAAGGTCAAAACACGAATCGCAACTGTCACTTCGAAGACTGATTTCTCTTATCCGAATGAAAACAAACTGGCATCTGACATTAGAATTCAAGTATTTATGAAGCTGTATTATTTAGACGTAAAATAGGTTTTGAATTGTTTTGTAGAAAATTCATTTTTAATGATTAATATACACGTATATATGTATATATTTATGGAGCTTGCATAATATGGAGTGGAGGTACTAGTATTATATGGAATGTTTGGAAGTCCTGTGTATTTTCTCTTGCATGCCATGCAATGGGGTATTTTCTTTTGCAATCTCATTGCAATGGTAAACCATAGGGATCAAACTGATGTATGTTGGGTTAATATATTAAAATCATGAACATTTTCTACTTAAGGTCACCGGGAATACTTGCCAAAAACCATTCTTTTTTAAACAGGGGATCTGTTGGACTTTTGTTGTTGTCAATATGGACGTTCACATCTTTGAATTTATCGTCATCCATTGACTGTAACTTAAGCTTAATTTCAGACACTGGAACTCCGGTAATTCTTGGCTTAAATCCTCTCTTCACTCGAAGATACCCCGTCTGTTGTACGGCTCGCTTTACCTGAAAAAGTCAAAAAAAGGAAAGAAAAATTCACACATTCTTCGCTTACGTGTTGATCATGTCTAACGCTTACGAAAAATCTTGGAATTTGTTTTTCTTTTTATGAATTTGTGAAAAGATTTATGAAGTTAATATTCCCTGATAGGTCGGTTATTAGATTGGATCAGATTGTGTTCTGTCAAAACAAGCCTAAGAGTTTTTCTTATCCTTTATGAGTAATATTTTTTTCAGATTGTACCTTTGGGTGAGCCTTAAGTAATCTCGTATGGCCAATACTTCTTTTGGTCCTGATGTTTGGCACAGCGGAATGCACAAAATGAAATTCATTTGAAGAACCTAAAATCTGGAAAAATGGTGGAGAAAAACAAGAAAATACGTCAGTATTCAACCCTTATGTTTAATTATAGATCAACCTTATCATTACAAAATGCAAACTTCAATAAAGAGCATAGAATTCGATCACTCATGCATGTGGTGATGAAAATATCTTAGATAGTTGATATTTGGCGCTAAATGAATTCCACTTTTAGAAAGAGATAACTAAATAGATTCGATTTCAATTCAGAATACTAAGCAATTAAGGAAACATAGAATGTTACATAATTGGGAAAGAAAAACGGGTCTCTTTTTATGAGTCAATTTCTTGCTTGTCTTTGATTCGATGGATCGACGTGACAGTCAAGAGAAATTGATGTGTTTTCTTATTTGCAAGTTAACAGCTGAATTCAAATAATGTTTTCCTGGTGCAACTTGTTAAGCATAAAGCATAAAGAGTGCAATGGGGAAGCTATCACCTCAAAAAATAGAAAGGATTCTTAATTGAATGTTGTTTAAAGGGACATTCCAAAAGAACCAAACCCCTAACACAAGGCCAATATCATGGAGGAAGAATGTTCAGAAAGCAAATATCTTATATTCCATTCTCTTTTCTCCTTTTATCTAGGACTGCATCTCCATCCAGCTATAATTATTATACATGTTGCTGTGGTAATCTTGTAGTCCATTTGCATACAATGCATACAATTTGTAAATTTCTCTCATCCCTATTTATTGTTTATCCAAGCAATTGGAAAAAGGATTTTAAAAGAAAAATAATTAACACTTCCATTATCAAGCCATGAAAATAATATTAATTTTGCTGACGTGTTAAGTTTTTTTCTATTTTGTCCTTTTTGTCATAATAAAGGAATTGCAATCTAAGGATTGTTAATCTCTCAAAACACATCTAAAGTATCTCCCACTTCTTATGCAGACTTGTTGTTTGTTCACAGACGAAACTGTTCGAAAAATTTTCCGATAAAGATTCTGAAAAATGCCTACTCGGCCCTTTAGTCGATGTACGATGACGAACAATAGGGAGCAGATGTTGATCGCGATCTTATCATTGAGCGGGTATCGATATGCGTGGGAGTGCTGCCTTTTAATCAAAGATCGAAGACATTTCAAATGTCCCAAATGATGTACAAATGGTTGTTCAATTTCCTGAGTTATAACGCTTTTATCTTAGCACTCAAACAGAAAATGGAAGATAAAAATTGCACGAAGCACTCTTCTGCGCAATTATTCCTTGTTTGGATGAGCGTTTCTAAATATGTCTACAATGGATGCTTGAAGGATCACTGTAACAAGGTCCTGTAATTTTCTCACCTTAAAACTTTTCTAACCTTTCAGATAAATATTTTTTTTTAGAAAAGAAGAATACTTATCATGCTTTTCAAAGTTTAACCTTTAATTTTATGCCCCAAAAGATCGAGCGTATATTTTTATATTTTCAACTGTATTTACAACTTGTCTGCAAGTTTGCAAACATTATTATTTGTGCTCTACAAACACATCTAGATTGTTTTCTCCGTAGTTCATAAAGAAATGCGAATCTAGTGGATTTTGGCAAACAAATTGGCGTGTTTTTCTTTTATATCTATATAATTATTAATTATATCGATCGGAAATGAATAAGACGGCCGGCAAAGCACCGGTCCTCACTTTCTCTAAGGAATTACAATATGGCGGCTGAGACAAAGAGGGTGTCAAGTTTCCGGAAGACGACGGATATTTGGGAAAATAATCTTCAGATCATAGGTTCTCATCTTTCAGGGAAAATCATAAGAGTTGGTATTCGACATTCTGTGCACAAAATATTCATTCGAGGTGGGTTTTCTTTAAAAGTTTATAAAAACTAGTATACGAATGCACCCGTTTTCAATATTTCCTTTTGGGGCTTAATCGTTAAAGCGTGTTGCCGACACTTCTCCCCCAGAAAGTTAGTGATCAAATAATTAGAGTTTTCCATCACTTTGCATGCAAAGCAATCACACAGAAAAGAAAAAAAATATATAAGACAATTAGTGTTCATACATATAATGAATTGAAAAATTGAAGTCGGTTGTTTAATAAATTTTCAACATCAAATTCTCTCCAAGAGAGTCACAATTATGAATGCTTTTGTTCATAAAGGATTTTTAAAGTTAGGTATTATATTATCTGTAAAATGCATCATTAAAGCTGTTCTAGACAAGACTTCATCATAAATGAGTTAAGAATACACATTAGAGCATCACTTTTCACAAATACGATAGTTTTTAGTTCGTGGGTAAACTTCTTTCATCATTTATATACTTATCTCTCTTTCTTGCTTTAAAAAAACTATTTATAAAACGTAAATAAATTAAAAGTTTACACTAATTATAAAAATTAAATAAATTGAAAGTTGAAAAAATTAATAATTCATGTTTTACAAGATGCCATTAACAAAAAATTGGACCATTTTCTCATATCTAAAAGTGCATGTATTACAGAATGGTTTCCTATTCTGGGATAGGTTTTCTCTTCTATTGGCGATTGAATGTCGTGCATGAAGGTGCTTATATGTAGGTGTCGCCGAGAAAAATGGAATTATTTTCCTGATAGCTGATGTTTTCAAAACCGCCAGCAGCGGCTGATTTACTTAATTTTTTCTGAAGTACAAAAAGGTAATTTTTCGTATGATTTTTAAAATAAAATCAAAGGTCGGTAATGTTTCTGATTATTATTCCAAACAAACAAACAAAACAACGTAATGGATTTAATAAAAATTAAACAATTAACAAAGAGGTTTAGAATGCTTAAAGTTACATCAGCTGTTGAAAATACTTTATTCAAGAAGATATAATTTGGAATCCCGAATATCATTCCAAATTATCTTGTGTTCGTTAAATTTAACATATATTCCTTAAAGTATAAATATATCTAGAAGGTAATCTTAGTGATCAGTTAATCCTTACCCCGTTTCAAATATGTAACGGAGGCTATTTGCTAATTCAAAAAAGAGAAAAAGTAAGTTGAGTGTATTCTTTTGTATCATATGTATGCTGTTCAAAAATTACCCTGTAGTTTAAAGTCTTAAGTTTTAAACTGATAAACGATGATTTAGTGGAATATGTCTTTTGTATCATATGTATGATATTAAAAAATACCCTATATTTAAAGTCTTCTTTCTTCTTTATTGTTACTTTAAGCTTTACAGTTTATCAGTATATACAATATAATACAATCAGTTACAGTACAGAAGTGGAAACTTTAAAGTCAAGACTATACCAGGAATAATGCATGGAGCTAGGAGAAACTAAACCAATTACAGTATCGGTTTTATACACTAAGAAAGGTCCATCATTAATACTAATGTCTGGATTGTGACGTAATAATGGTTGGTCACCTGAAGGTCAGAGCAGCCAATTACAATTCCGGGATCAATAAATCAATCGTAAATTTACCAAATATGAACATCTGGCCATTATTTGCATATTTATTTCTTGAAGGAGTGCACATATACAATTAACACCTAATTTTGACCTTACAAAGAAAATACACCCTTTGGAAAATTAATTGTAAAAAAATAGAAAATATATGTTTGACTTCTTTGTATAAAATTATTTACGATAAATTCAACATAATTGAAAAAATATATCTTGAAATAATCTAGTTGTGCCTCAGTCTCAGAATTGGTTATGCCATACAAGGTGCTTGTCATATCTAAAAGATGGATTCAGAAGCTAAGAACTTACCGGTCTCACGTATGTAAATCCAGTTCTTTTGGCCACTTCCCTTGCTGCCTCTATCCCCCCATCACCATCTAATTCCACATACCAGTGATTGGTGGAAACTTCCCTACCCCATGTCGTTGAGAATCCCAGATATAAAACCCCTAAAACCACTGTTAAGAGTATGTTACGATTCCATGTCCTAATTTTCATCTCACCAACGTCCAAAACAAAGAATATCGATTCTCTTTGAGCTTAACAGTTTGTTCTCTTCTGTACCCGTTTCTGTTTTTTTTTAATCTAACTTGAATCTTTCAGTTCCTTCCAAATAGAGCACTGATCATTGATGTGTTTATGTCACTGGAACTGAATATTGGAGAATCGGCCACGTGATACGTGACGTCACCAATAACCTTCCCTTCAGCATATATTTTCCAATAGCAACAATAGACCTCGCTTTCGTATTGGAAAAATAGTAAGCTCTTCTCTTTAGTTCTGTTTCCATGGACAGCCGAAGGAGATATTGATTGAAATTATCGCCATACTGATCGAGAGCTAGCGAACGTTATGTATACTTGAAGCATCAAATTGCAGGAACTTTAATGCATGTCCAACTAATGACGTGATAACGCATCATTGCTGAAATTATTTCAATTCCAATTCATTCATATAAAGCTCAGAATATTGATCAATTAAACCACTCCAATCAAAGAGAAGAAAAATAATTATCGATGGCTAATGCAACACGAATATCGAAGACTAATCAGCTATGATACCATTAGGTTTTGTTGATGTTAGATGTCCAAAAATAGTCTGATCAGAGAGGCTTTGACAAAATCAAATATTTCTTAATGCATGAAATCGAAAAAAATAAATCTGTTTTTGATGGTTTTATTAATTGATTTGATGTTTTCATTTAAACATATTCAACAAAGTCTCTCACTTGCATGCTATGTTTATTTGTTGTGGACATAAACTTTATACCACGGTAACATGTATGATTATTGGCAAAATAGGGAGTTATATCAATTGACAAGGGGGAACATAAATTGTGCTAATTATGATATTTTTTTTCTGTGACGATTTGCAGAAGGAATAGAACACTAGATGCTTATGCATTTAACTTTTTAAATGTGAATTATAATAATTCATATATGAATTATATATGAAAAAATTCAATATGTTTCTTTATTCATGTATGGATATATTTTTTTTTAAGTAAATCAAAAACAAATTGAGCTTCAAACTTAGATGGAAACTCGAGAGTACATGAAATATTAATCGAATATGCTATACGTTTGCCCATAAATGTTCTCATGGGACGTTAATTTCGTTTTTCTCACTGAAAAAATGTTTTGGTTTAAAATCTAAGATAAAAGGCATGGAATTAAATGAAGATGCAATTATGGCTGCATTTCATTTCCAGAATTTTTAAAACATTTCAGCTTTTCATATTTGACATTTTATAGTTTTCATCTCCGACATTTTTCAGTACTTTTCGGCAATGAAAGCAGGGTTGAAGACTTCACTTATCAAAATTATAGATTGAATTATGATTTACGAGATTAAATCATTGAAATCCAAATACTGGTTTTGCTAAGGTATCAATGAAGAAAAATATAACAGGAATTTTTCGCTGAGGCACATGTAAGTGATACATATGGGGAAAAATTGCATGTTCTTTGTACTCTTTTAATTAGACTTAGTGCTACTTGAATATATATTTGGTGAATTTTAAAATTTTATTCATATTTTGAAAATTTTGGTTCGAAATTAATCATTTTTAAAATTCCATTTCCATCTACTTAGTAAAAATTAAAATTGCTGGAGAGATACCCCGCAAAAATTTCAAAAATGAAAAAAAAAAATGTAAAAATTGTTGGAAATGAAACTTAAAGATGTCGGAAATGCTAAGCAAAAAACTGGAAATGATAAGCAGTGGCAATTACAAACCAAAGTCATTCACTTCAATACTTATTGCTTTTGTTTGATGTGTACATAACCTTTATATCAAGGTACATCACCT